>NC_037681.1:77614139-77948312 GCF_003255815.1 Theropithecus gelada
AAAAAATTTTTAAAAAACCCAATTTTGGGAAAAAAAAAAAAAAAAAAAAAAAAAAAAAAAAAAAAAAAAAAAACAAATAAACAATAACAACAAAAAAAAAAAAATCAAAAAGATCACCATAAGATACTTATCTTTGGTTCAGTCTCTGTATTAGTCTGTTCTTACATTGCTATAAAGAAATACCTGAGACTGAGTAATTCATAATAAAAGATATTTAATTGGCTCACAGTTTTGCTGGCTGTACAGGAAGCATAGTAGTATCTGCTCCTGGAGAGGCTTCCAGAAGCTTCCAATCATGGCGAAAGGCAGAGAAGGAGCAGGCACGTCACATGGTGAAAACCGAAGCAAGAGATGGGGCAGGGAGATGCCACACACTTTTAAATGAACAGATCTCAGAAGAACACACTCACTGTCACAAGGACAGTACCAAGAGTGATGGTAGTAACCATTCATGCGAAATCCACCCCACTGAGCCAATTTCTTCCTACCAGGCCCCACCTCTAACATGGGGATTGCATTTCAATATGAGATTTGTGCAGGGACACACATCCAACCTATATCGATCTCCTTATGCCTGTGATTATTGAACTGGAATACTCTTTCTCCTGGAGTTAGGTGAAAGGAGTCATAGGTAAACCTGGTGAATCTCTTTTTTAACATTAACTTTCTTTAAAGTTTTTCTCAAAGGAGTCTCAGGATTTTCATATTAAATAAAACCTTTGACATAATAAGAATTCAAATAAAAATTTGGCATGAAATATGAGATTTCAAATAATTTGTAATTTTCAGAATTCTGCTTTAGTCTAGTCCAGTTGTTCTCAGCCATGGATGATTTTGTTCACTGAGGACATTTGGCCATATCTGAAAACATTTTGGGTTATCACAATTTGAGGAGTGCTATTAGAATCAAGTGAGTAGGAGCTGGGATATGCTGGTAAGTCTGCAATGCACATGAAAGACATCCACAACAAAGAATTATTTTAACCAAAATTGTCAATAGTTTGGGTTTGAGAAACCCTGAATTTCTCAATCCTGGTTACCATTAGGGTACCTCAATGGAATGTTTATTATTCATCATTAATTATTTTGCATCTTTTAAGTGCAGAATGGAAAGTACTATCATGATAGTATAAACCAAAAGGATATCTGAGACAGGTCTCAATCAATTTAGAGATTTATTTTGCCAAGGCTAAGGACATGTCTGGGTTAAAGGAACATAAAATCACAGAAACAGTCTGATCTATGCCTTTTTCCAAAGATGATTTTGGAATGTTTCAGGGGAAAAATGAGCTGGAAGGGAAAAAGAATATTATATGGTCACATTACTGAATCCACATGTTGCAAGAGAAGGAAGCAGGTAGAGGAATAGTCAATTATATATTGGTCTTGTGCTCTGTAAATCAGCACTTTACATAAGATAAAGTGAACATAGAGTAGCTACCTGTGGGGAGATCTGGTCTTTTAGCTGTGACCATCTGCTTAGGAACACAAGGAAAGACAGTTTTGTTTCTTGTATTACTCAGCTTTCAGCTTATTTTTTTTTCTTTTAGGCACAGTGAAATGTGGTCCTGATATTTTATTTTCCTTTCACAAAAGGAAAGGTTTTCTTTTTTTTTTTTTTTTTCTTTTTTTTCTTTTTTTAATAGAGGAGGCTAGATGCCGTTTCTGTTTTCACCAACTCTGGAGCAATCCGAATGATCTCCAATCATCTTTTTTTTTTGGTCTTCTCTGTAGTCCCATGAAGAAGGTTGACCCCCCTCGTATATTAAAATACTGCATGTAGGGCTTTAACACTGAGACTAGGTTTCATAAAGTACTATGTATCTCAGGATTCTTCAGACAAACAGAACCAAGAGAATGTGCATATAGAGAGAAACAGATTATTTTAAGGAATTGGCTCACATGATTATGGAGGATGACAAGTCCAAAATCTGCAGAGCAGGTTGGCAGGCTGGAGTCCCAGGAAAGAGCTGAGGCTGCAGTTCAAGTCCAGAGACCATCTGCTGCAGATTCCTTCTTGTTCAGGGTAGAAAAGTCTTTTGTTCTTATTATGTCTTCAAGTGATTGAATGAGACCCACATGCATTATGGGGGGCAATTTGCTTTACTCAAAGTCTATTGATTTAAATATCAATCTTTCCCAAAATGCTCAGACAGAAATATCCAGAATAATGTTTGCTCTAATATCCAGACACTGTAGTCTAGCCAAGTTGACATACAAAATTAACCATCACAGTGATTTTCTCCTAAATGCATTGTGTCTCATCCTGTGCTCACTCTGTACCCCTTTAAGAGTATTAGAAGAGATCAATGATGCAGGGATGGCCACGGCTTGTCAAAGGGCTTGTATCACCAGCCTCTCCTCAGCAAAACAGGCAATTATAGCAATTTTGGTTTGCTCCATATGCTGCATGATTCATGTTTTACTTTGCATTTATTTGTAACGTACCTATGTTATTATATTAGGAAAGGCTGACCTCTGCTAGAAAGTTCCACCTAAGTCAGGTGAATCCCTACAATAAGGGAGGAGACTACCCCTATATCATCCTATGCCCAATTTCTGCCTCCAAAGAAAGAAGAAGTAAACACTAAAAGGCAGAAATGAAACCCACAGGCAGACAGCCCGGCACTGCACCCTGGGCCTGGTAGTTAAAGATCGACCCCTGACCTAATTGGTTCTGTTATCTATAGATTACAGACATTGTATAGGAATGCACTGTGAAAATCCCTATCTTGTTTTGTTCCGATCTAATTACCAGTGCATACACCCCTAGTCATGTACCCCCTGCTTGCTCAATCAATCACGACCCTCTCACATGCACCCCCTTAGAGTTGTGAGCCCTTAAAAGGGACAGGAATTGCTCACTTGGGGAGCTCGGCTCTTGAGACAGAAGTCTTGCCGATGCCCCCGGCCGAATAAACCCCTTCCTTCTTTAACTCGGTGTCTGAGGAGTTTTGTCTGCCGCTAGTCCTGCTACAACAGCTTTCAGGTAATTCCAATTACTCTTTGAGTTCTTCTCTGAGCTCCAGTGAGCCTCTTCCAGTGAGCAGGGATTAGGGTGGGAGATGTCTATGCATGGTAGCAGTAATGACATGTCTTTCTTGCACCCTTTTAGATAATAATGTTTCACTTTATCTTTTAGAGAGATTTTATTTCAATGTATCAAGAGGGCCTTAATCCTTCCTTCAGGTTGGCTAAACTTCAGACAGCTTTCTTCCTGACTACAGGCCCCTGACTTACCTTTTCTTAGCGCACTTACTTAGAAACTCTGCAATTGTAAACTATTCTTCTGCCCAATTGAAGTGTATGTAAATCTTTCTCCAGCCTCTTGTCAGTTTTATAACCCAGGAAATGGCTCTCTGGAGGACCTGGGAATTGTCCTTGTGAAATGTAATCAAGGAAGATAGCACCCCATTTCCCAGCCTCTATGGATAGCTAGGAGCCTAAGTTAGATGGGCACTAATTATCAAACACAGATGGCCTAATCAAAGAGAAAAATGGTTTGCCAACTCAACAATAACTTAATGTACTCAATACATATTGTTTCAGCAAAGTTGATTTCAGTCTTTTTTCATTATCACAATAGGCTGAATATTCTTCGTTGCCTGTTTAACTTTGTCTGGTGCACATTTTACTTTGACAGTATTGTTAAACTAACTCTCAACTTCCTATACTATAAGGATAAGTGATGATATTAATTTCAGGTACCATGACGGATCAGGAATCACAGGATAAGCAGTTTTCTGTGGTAGGCAAGTTTCATTGAGCTTTTCTAATTTTTCAAGGAGAAACTAGGTAGCTATTATCTTTGAGGGGTGACATGCAGAAAAAAATGAAACTTTTCCCATATTTTCAACAGTAGATGATTTTAAAGCTGTCTTACCTTCAAACACCTCAAGGCATTATTCTGAAAATTCTAATTTAAAAATTAATTTCAATACTTTTCAAATGTCAAAAGTATAAGTAATAGTAAGGATAGAGAGGAAAAAACGAAAAGAAGCAAAAGCTGTGTAAATGTATTTAGAAAGAATATAAGAAGCCATTTAAGTTTTATTCAAATTTGGAAAGCTATCCATAGACCAAAGAAATAGAAAAATACGTAACTTTTGCTTGTAACTTCTTATACTACTACTCAATGTATTTTCTTTTATAGACCTATTGCCTACCACTTCTCTTCCTTTGAAACCTGAGATGCTAATTCTGTAAAATAAAGATCAGGAAACAGTAGATTTTAGATTTTACCTACCCAATCCCACTGTATCATATTTTTATCTAAATTTTTCTCCCAGGTTTCTCTTTAAAAAATTTGTGAGTATATAATTGGTATATATATTTACGGGGTACATGAGATATTTTGATACAGGCATGCAATTCCCACTAGAAATGTAGAAGGATTTCTTTTTCTCCACATCCTCATCAGCATTTGTTCTTGCCTGTCTTTTGGGTATAAGCCATTTTAACTGGGGTCAGATGATATCTCATTGTAGTTTTGATTTGCACTTCTCTGATGATCAGTGATGTTGAGCACCTTTTCATATGCCTGTTTGCATTTGTATGTCTTCTTTTGAGCAACATCTATTTAAATCTTTTGTCCATTTTTTGATCAGATTATTAGATTTTTTTTTCTCCTTTACAGTTGTTTGAGCTCCTTACATAGTCTGGTTATTAATCGCTTGTCAGATTGGTAGTTTTCAAATATCTTCTCCCATTTTATGGTTGTCATTTCACTTTGTGAATTGTATTCTTTGCTGTGCAGAAACTTATTAACTTGATGTGATCCCATTTGTTCATTATTGCTTTGATTGTCTGTGCTTGTGGGGTATTACTAAAAAAATGTTTGCCCAGACCAGTGTCCTGGAGGTTTTCCCCAATTTCTTGTTGTAGTTTCATAGTTTGAGGACTTAGGTTTAAGTCTTTCATGCATTTTGATTTAATTTTTGTATATGGTGAGACATAAGGATCTAGTTTCATTCTTCCATATATGAATATCCAGTTTTCCCTGCAACATTTATTGAAGAGACTGTCTTTTCCAGTGTCTGTTCTTGGCATCTTTGTAAAAAATGAGTTCACTGTAGGCATGTGGATTTATCTGTGGGTTCTCTCTTCTATTCCATTGGTCTATACGTCTGTTTCTTTGCCAGTGTCTTGCTGTTTTAGTTACTGTAGCTTATAGTATAACTTGTAGTCAAGTAATGTGATTCCTCTAGTTTTGTTCTTTTTGCTTAGGATAGCTTTGGATATTTTGGGTCTTCTGTAGTTCCATATAACCTTTAGGGTTGTTTTTTCTGTTTCTGTGAAGAATGTCATTTGTATTTTGGTAGAGATTGCATTGAGTCTGTAGATTGCTTTGGATAGTATGGATATTTTAACAATATTGATTCTTCCAATCCACTAATGTGGAATTTTTAAAAGGCTTTGTGTTCTCCTCAATTTCTACCATCCGTGTTTTATAGTTTTTATTATACAGATCTTTCACTTCCTGGATTAAGTTAATTCCTACATACTTAATTTCATGTGTGACTATTGCAAATTGAATTATTTTTAAAATTTGTTTTTCACATTTTTCACTGTTGGCATATAGAAATGCTACTGATTTTTGTATGTTAATTTTGTATCCTACAACTTTAGTGAATTTGTTTCTCAGTTCTAATAGTTTTCTGTGGAGTCTTGAGACTTTTCCAAATAAAAATAATATCATCTGCAAACAAGGATAATTTGATTCCTTTGTTTTTAATTTTAATGCTCTTTATGTCTTTCTCTTGTTTGATGCTGTAGCTACGACATCTAGTACTAATGTTGAGTAACAGTGGTGACGGTCGGCATCCCTCTGGTGTTCCAGAACTTAAAGGAAAGGCTTTCAGTTTTCCCCCATTCATCTTGATACTAGCCATGGGTCTGTTGTATATGGCTTGTATTATATTGTGGTATATTTTGTCTATCTCCCGTTTTTATAGGATTTTTGTCATGAATAGATGTTGAATTTTATCAAATGCCTTTCAACATTAATTGAAATGATCATGTGGCTTTTGTCCTTAATTCTGTTGAGACAATGTATTACAGTGGTTAATTTGTGTATGTTGAACCATCCTTGCATCTCAGAGATAAATACCACTTGGCCAAAATGGATAATCTTTCTAATGCATTGTTGAATTTGGTTTGCTAGTATTTTGTTGAGGATTTTTACATCAGTATTTATCAGAGACATTGGTCTTAGTTTTCTTTTTTGATGTGTCTTTGAGGGTAATATTAACCTCATAGAATGAGTTTGAAAGTATTCCCTTATCTTTTATTTTTTGGAATAGTTTGACAGGATTGGTGTTAGTTCTTCTTTAAATGTTTGGTATAATTCAGCAGTAAAGTCATCAGGTCCTGGGTTTTCTTTACTGAGAATCTTCATATGATGACTTCAATCTCATTCTTCGTTGTTGGTCTGTTCAGGTTTTGGATTTCTCCTGGTTCAAACTTGGTGGCTTATATGTATCTAGGATTTTGTCCATTTCTTCTAGATTTTCTAATTTATTGGTATATAATTGCTCATAGTAGCCATAATGATCCTTCGAATTTCTGCAGTATCAGTTGTAATGTCTCCTTTTTCATTTCTGATTTTACTTTCTTTTTCTCAGTTTGTCTGGCTAAAGAGTTGCCAATTTTGTTCAACGTTTAAATAAACCAACATTTTGTTTCATTGATCTTTTTTTCATTTCAGTTTCATTGATTTTTGCTCTGATCTTTATTATTTCTTTTCTTCTACTGATTTTAGTTTGGTTCACTCTTGTTCTTCTAGTTCTGCAAGATACCTTATTAGATTCTTCATTTAAAGTTTTTATTCATTTTTGACGTAGGTACTTATAGCTATAAACTTCCCTCTTACTATTGCTTTTGCTTTAACGTATAGGTTTTCGTATGTCACGTTTCCATTATCATTTGTTTTAAGAAATTTTTCACTTTCCTTCTTAATTTCTTCATTGATCCACAGGTCACTCAGGAGCATATTGCGTAATTTCATTTATTTTATAGTTTCAAAAATTCCTCGTTATTAATTTCTGGTTGTATTCCATTGTGGTCAGAAAAGATACTTGATATTATTTCAATTTTTTAACATTTTAAGACATGTTTTTTGGGCAAAATATGGCCTATTCTGGAGATGGCCCATGAGCTGAGGAAAAGAATGTATATTCTGCAACTCTTGCATGAAATGTTCTATAAATATCTATTAGATTATTCAGTCCATTGTACAGATTAAGTCTGATGTTTCTTTGTTGATTTTCTGTCTGGAAGATCTGCCCAGTACTAAATGTGGTGTGGTGATTTCTTCAGCTATTATTGTATTGGGATGCTCCAGGTTTTGGTGTCTATATATTTAAAATTGTTATATCCTCTTACTGAATTGACCCCGTTATCACTATGGAGTGACCATCTTTGTCTCTTCTTAAAGTTTTTGTCTTGAAGTCTATTTTCTCTAAGTATAGCAACTCCTGCTGTAGTTTGGTTTCCATTGGCATAGAATATCTTTTTCATCCCTTTATTTTTAGTCTATATGTGTCTTTATAGGTGAAGTGTGTTTCTTGTAGACAATAGATCAATTGGTCTCATTTTTTCTTCCAGTCAGCCTCTCTATATCTTTTCAGTGAAGAGTCTATTTCATTTTCATTCAGTGTTATTATTTATAAGTAAGAACTGCCTCCTATCACTTTTTTTATTTGTTTTCTGGTCTTCCTTCTTTCTTTTCTTCTGGTTTTCCTCTAGTGAAGGTGATTTTTCTCTGGTGATATGATTATTTTCTTACTTTTTTTGTGTGTGTATACATAGTATATTTTATATATATATATGTATTTTTGGTTTGAGGTTAACATGAGGCTTCCAAATACTGTCTCATAATTCCTTATTTTAACCTGATAACAACTTAGCACTATTTACCTAAACAAACAAAGAAAAAGAAAATTAATGAAAACTCTACACGTTACCTTCACATTTTGTTGTTTCTATTTATATCTTATTATACTGTCTATGTCTTGAAAAATTATTGTAGTTTGTTTAGAGACTTTAGTTTTGCACCTGATAGTGACATTGACAATGCTATAATTAACTATAAATTTATACTGTTTTAAAGTTATTATATGTAATAATGAAAATATTACATCTTTTGAAAATATAAGATAAATCTGTTATATTTCTCTCTTTGTTTTTTTATTTTAAACCTATATGACTATGGTTTTGAAGTGTTCCAATGTTAAAAGCTATTTATTTCGATAAATGTAACAAAAACAGCCCTTAAATAAAAATTGGACTATCTCCTTGGCTTGGAACTGCATGCCTTCCAAGCCTAGCTTAATAAAAACCAAGATTGCTTTGGTTTATTCTCTGTGCAAATTAAAAAGAAAACAAAAGATCAAAACAATTTTAGGAACTTCTTAGCACCAAAGGCATGAAAATTGTTTAACAGTACAAAAATTAGCAGTCCTATAGCAGATAAATTCCTTTTCAAAAACAGGATATCATTTTCTTTTGAACATCATGTTCATTGTATCCAAACTTGGTGCTATGTGACTATTGGTTTTGCAAATTTGCCAAAATCCTGCAGGCATTTCAGTTGAATTTTATTTAATGTTTTAAATAATTTTGTTTTTTCTTCAATTTCTTCTGTACTCAAGAAAGTCTCAGAAGTCTGTCTTAAGAAGTCTTAAGTATGCGTTATTTACTACTCATATTATTATTGGAATTCTTTTTACTCCTGACTAATTGGCCACTAAAATCATTAATATTTGAATAATGTGCAGAAAGCATCATGCAATCTAAAATACATAAGTATTTCTTGTTTAATGCATATGTTACTGATATTATGAAAATACTTGTTTACTGAGAGGCTTTTTATGTCAAGAGGCATCTATTTGTTAGAGAAGTCACACCTGGTCTTTGTACTTGTCCCTTTCTCTCGTTCTCTTTCTTGTTAACCCCACAGGTGACATTATTCTCTACTATTCTTTGGGTACAGGATTTATATACATCATTTCCTTTTCACTGGAATGTAATCTGCCTTCTATGCCATCACAAGACCTTCGTAATTTATAAATCCATCCTGGAGATAGACAGTTCTTTATCTGGGTTTGGTGAGTCATCTACAGTTCACTTTTGGTTAACCTGATTAGAAAGCTCATTTGTCCTTTCATTCTAAATTTATAGGATAGAATAATTTAATTGGCCCGTGTTCCAGTTAAATGAAATATATTGAGACATAGTTTATTTTCTCAATGTACAAAGGACTACTGTTTTAATAACCTTTCAAACTGAGAAAAATCTTGAAGATATTTTCAAAATGGATGCAAAATTGTTCTTAGTGCTTATAATCTGGATGTCTTTAAAGCTAATAAACAGATTCTAACTTCTTATAACTTCAACTGCAAACCAAAGTAATTCCTGAAACACATATGTAGCATCTTGTATGATACTAGTTATTATTTAAAAAATGATTAAAATAGCCTGCTGTCAAGAAACTTACATTCTAGTTGTCCGAAGGTAATATATTCATAGATGATCACAATTCAAATCAATATCTGAAATGCATTATGGCAGGGACAGACTGTATTAACACAGTTTAGAGAGGGTTGGGTTCATTTTTGGCTCTTTGTAGATATGGCTTGAGGAGTAATGTAAAGATTTAAGAAACAGGGTAGGTTTTGCTTTAGAGGTAGTTGGTGAAGATAAATGCATTTTTCAGGACCACAGCTATTCTTTTTTAAGGCAGTAACTTGGCCGGGCGCGGTGGCTCAAGCCTGTAATCCCAGCACTTTGGGAGGCCGAGACGGGTGGATCACGAGGTCAGGAGATCGAGACCATCCTGGCTAACACGGTGAAACCCCGTTTCTACTAAAAAATACAAAAAACTAGCCGGGCGAGGTGGCGGGCGCCTGTAGTCCCAGCTACTCGGGAGGCTGAGGCAGGAGAATGGCGGGAACCCGGGAGGCGGAGCTTGCAGTGAGCTGAGATCCGGCCACAGCACTCCAGCCTGGGCGACAGAGCAAGACTCCGTCTCAAAAAAAAAAAAAAAAAAAAAAAAAAAAAAAAAAAAAAGGCAGTAACTTGCTCAGGCAGATCTTCATTGATTTATTCAGAATTTACATTGTTCCTTTGTTCATTGAAATGTTGAACATATCTGAGTTCAGGGGCATTCTAGCCAGACTAAGGCTTCATTTTGAGAGCATTGATTTTAGACCAGTAATCTAAGATGGTTTTTGTTCTGCAGAGGATTACAAATTTCACCAATTCCACACTCCACATGTTCATTTTATTTTACTTTATTTTTATTTTTGGCAGCAGGAGTGGGGTATGTGGCAGAGGGGAGAGGGCGGTGAGATTGGAGTGAGGGATAGAGAATTAAAGGTCAATGCAAAGGTGACATGTTTTGGAGGTAGAACTCTGAGATATTTATCAGCCTGAGGGGCAGCTTGCCCTATAAAATATAAGCAGCTATAGCAACAGCTAAATACTTCATGATTCTAAAGAGAGACAAGATTGGTGATTCTTGCATTCTACATAGCTGTATAACTTTAAATAGATAAATGCCAAATTGAAGCATGAGCTGAGAAGAGACATAGCATACATGCCTTAAGAATACAGAGGAAAAACTAAAATCCTAGAGGGTTCTGTTATTTTTTAATAAAATACTTTGAAATAATTTTAGATTCACAAAAACTTTAGAAAAATAGAACAAAGTATTCACATATGCCGTTCACCTAGTTTCTCCTAATGTTAGCAATTTATATAACCACAATACAAATATTACAATATAAGGCAATTAACATTTGTCCAATATCATTAACTACAGAGAGTATTTGCATTTCACTAGTGTTACACTGTAATGCCATTTTTCTATTCTAATATCCAGTCCAAAGTCCTGCATTGCATTCAGATGTGTCCCTTTAGTCTCCCTCAGTCTGTGTTGTTCTTCAGTTTTTCTCTGTCTTTCATAACTGTGATGTTTCTGCATTACTTATTTTGTAGAATAATTAGGGGTTATTCAATTTAGCATTGTCTGATATTTTCTTATGGTTAAATTGATGTTAGAATTTTTGGTAGAGTATCACAGAAGTGATATTATATCCTCCTCAGTAAATAAACTTAGGGACTAAATGATGTCAATATGCCATATTAGTAGTGATGTTAACAATAAACATTTAATTAGGATGATGTCTGCCAGATTTCCCCCTTGTAAAGGCATGCTATTTTTCCCTTTGTAACCAATAAATATATTGAAGGAGATATTCTGAAGCTGTGTAATAAATCCTATTTTTCTGCAAATTTTTGCCCACTGAATTTAGCATTGATCATGCCTATAATGATTCAAGTTAAAAAAATAGTTTGACAGATATTATTGATATGTATATAAACTGATTCCCCCCCAAATTACAATCCCAGTTAAATTGTATATATAGAATACTAGTTGGAAATATACTGCTTTGAAAGAATCATTGCTACCTGAATGTATTAAATCTTACAGTGTAATTTTTGTAATTCCTTTATAACTGACTCTGAAATTCCCAGTTTTGTAGCAACTCAAAGTATAGGCAATGGTTGTAAGAAGGAATTTTATTTCTGTAAAGAATCAAACATTGTTTCACATATAACTTTTATTGTTTTTTATAAATAATGTATGTTAGACTTTTTCTGGCTTCATAATGTTTGTTTATTACTAGTTTATCTTATTTTATTTTATTATTATTATTTTTTGAGACGCAGTCTTGCTCTGTTGAAAGGCTGGAGTGCAGTGGCGAAATCTCGGCTCACTGCAACCTCAGGCTCCCGGTTCAAGTGATTCTCCTGCCTCAGCCTCCCAAGTAGCTGGGACTACAGGTGCCCACCACCATGCCCAGCTAATTTTTTGTATTTTTAGTAGAGATGAGGTTTCACCATGTTGGCTAGGATGGTCTTAATCTCTTGACCGCGTGATCCACCCGCCTTGGCCTCCCAAAGTGCTGGGATTAAAGGCATGAGCCACTGCACCCGGCCTAGTTTATCTTTTTATTCTTTTGTTTGTATTTTTAATTGATTTTAGTTTTTTAAAAAAATTTACTTTAGATTCAGGGGCAAATGTGCAGGTTTATTATATAGGTAAACTCATGTCATGGGGGTTTATTATACAGATTATTTTATCACCTCGGTACTAAGCCTAGTACCCAATAGTTATTTTTTTTATGATCCTTTCTCTCCCCCCACCCCTCACCTTCCAGTAAGCCCAAGTGTCTGTTTCTTTGTTTCCATAAGTTCTCATCATTTAACTGTCACTTATAAGTGAGAACATGTGGTATTTGGTTTTCTATGACTGCATTAGTTTGCTAGGAATAATGGCATCCAGCTCTATCCACGTTCCTGTAAAAGGCATGATCACGTTCCTTTTTATGGCTGCAGAGTATTCCACAGTGTATATGTACCACTTTTTCTTTATTCAGTTTGTCATTGATGGGCATTTAGGTTGACTCCATGTCTTGGCCATTGTGAATAGCACTGCAAAAAACATACACGTGCATGCATCCTTATGGTAGAATGATTTATATTCCTTTGGTTATTTACCCAGTAATGGGATTGCTGAGTCAAATCATACTTCAGATTTTAGCTCTTTGAGGAATTGCCACACTGCTTTCCCCAATGGTTAAAATAATGTACTCTCCCACCAACAGTGTATGCGTTCTCTTTTCTCCACAATCTTGCCAGCAACTGTTATTTATTTATTTTTCCTTTTAATAACATCCATTCTGACTAGTCTGTGATGGTATCTCTTTGCAGTTTTGATTTTCATTAATCTAATGACCAGTGATATTGAACTTTTTTCATATGGTTGTTGGCTGCATGTATGTCTTCTTTTGAAAAATGTCAGTCTGTATCCTTTGCCCATTTTTAATGGAGTTTTTTTTTTTTTTTTTTTTTTTGTAAATGTCTTTAAGTTCCTTATAGTTTCTGAATATTAGACCTTTGTTGGATACATAATTTGCAAATGTATTCTCATTCCGTAGATTGTCTGTTTATTCTGTTAATAACTTTTTTTGCTGTTCAGAAACTCTTAATTAAGTTTAATTAGATCCCATTGGTCAATTTTTGCTTTGTTTTGCAATTGCTTTTGGTGTCTTTGTCATGAAATATTTGCTGTTCCTATGACCAGAATGGTATTGACTCGGTTGTCTTCAAGGATTTTGTAGTTTTTTTTGTTTTACATTTAAGTTTTTAATCCATCTTGAGTTGATTTTTGTATGTAGTGGAAGAAAGATATCCAAGTTCAACCATCTGAATATGGCTAAACAGTTATCCCAGAACCGTTTATTCAATAGGGAGTCGTTTCCCTATTGCTTGTTTTTGTCAGCTCTGTTGGAGATCAGATGGTTGTAGTTGTACAACTTTATTTCTGGGCTCTCTATTCTGTTCCATTGGTGTATGTGTCTATTTTTGTACAAGAATGGTACTGTTTTGGTTGCTGTAGCCCTGTAATATATTTTGAAGTCAAGTAACGTGAGCTCTCCTGCTTTGTTCTTTTTGCTTAGAATTGCCTTGGCTATTCTGGCTCTTTATTACTTCCATATAAGTTTTAAAATAGTTTTCTCAAGTTCCGTGAAGAAAGACATTGGTAGTTTGATATCAATTGCATTGAATCCGTAAATTGCTTTGGGCAGTATGGCCACTGTAATGAGATTGATTCTATCCATGAGTATGGAACGTTTTTCCATTTGTTTGTGTCATCTCTGATTTCTTTGAACCATGTTTTGTAATGTAATTCTTATTGCAGAGATCTTTCACCTCCCTAGTAAGCTGTTTTCCTAGGCATTTTTCTCACTTTGTGGCAATTGCAAAGTTGTGAATGGGATTGTGTTTCTAATTTGGATTTCAAGTTGGCTATTTTGGAAGTATGGGAATGCTAGTGATTTTTGAACACTGATTTTTGTACCCTGAGACTTTGCTGAAGTTGTTTGATCAGCTGAAGAAGCTTTTGGGCTGCGATTAGGGGGTTTCCTAGATTTAGAATCATGACATCTGCAAACAGGAGTAGTTTGACTTCCTTACTTCCTATTTGGATGCCCTTTATTTCTTTCTCTTGCCTAATTGCTCTGGCCAGACCTCCAATACTATGTTGAATAGGAATGGTGACAAAGAGTAACTTTCAAGGGAAATGCTTCCAGCTTTTACCCATTCAGTATAATGTTGACTTTGGGTCTGCCATAGATGAGTCTTATAATTTTGAGGTGTTTCTTCAATACCTAGTTTATTGAGAGTTTTTAACACAAAGGGATGTTGAATATTATCAAAAGCTTTTTCTGCATCTATTGAGATAATTATGTGATTATTGTCCTTAGTTATGTTTATGTGATTAATATGTTTATTGATTAGTGTGTTTTTAACCAACCTTGCATTGCAAGGATGAAGCCTACTTGATTGTAGTGGATTAGCTTTTCAATGTGCTGCTGGATTCTGTTTGTAAGTCTTTTGTTGAGGATTTTTGCATCAATTTTCATAAGGGTTATTGGCCTAAAGTTTTTTCTATGTTGTGTGTCTCTGCCAGGTTTGGATATCTGGATGATGCGTGTCTCAGATAAGTTGGGGAGGAGTCCCTTGTCCTCAGTTTTTTGCAATAATTTTGGTAGAAATCATATCAACTCTTCTTTGCACATCCAGTAGAATTTGGCTTTGTATCTGTCTGGTAGTGAGCTTTTTTGGTTGGTAGACTATTTATTACTGATTCAACTTTGAAGCTCATTATCGGTCTGTTCAGAGAATCAATTCTTTCTGGTTCAGTCTTGGGAGGATGTACATTTCCAGGAATTTATCCATTTCTTCTTGGTTTTCTAGTTTGTGTACTTAGATATGTTTATAGTAGTTTCTGATGGTTATTTTTATTTCTGTGGGAACAGTGGTAACATCCTGTTTGTCCATTTTAATTGTGTTTATTTTGATCTTCTCTCTTTTCTTTATTAGTCTAGCCAGTAGCCCAGCAGTCCCCAACCTTTTGGCACCAGGGCCTGGTTTCATAGAAGACAATTTTTCCACAGATGGTGAAGGTGGAGGATGTTTTCAGAATGAAACTGTTCCTCCTCAGATCATCAAGCATTAGTCAGAGTCTCATAAGGCACATACAACCTATATCTCCCTTACGAGCAGTTCACAATAGGTTCCCACTCCTATCAGAATCTAATGCCACCACTGATCTGACAGGAGAAGGAGCTCAGGTAGTAATGCTTGCTTCCCAGCTGCTCACCTCCTGCTGTGCAGCCCAGTTCCTAATAGTGCACGGACTGGTTCAGGTCGGTGACGTAGGAGTCAAGGACCCCTAGAGTAACCTTTCTGTCTTATTTTTTTTTTTTTTCCAAAACCAACTCCTATATTTGTGGATCTTTTGAATGGTCATTCATATGTTGATGTATTTCAGTTCAGCTTTGATGTATTTGTATATCTCATCTCCTGCTAACACTGAGGTTAACATGTTCTTGCATCTCTTATTCTTTCAGATGTGATGCTGGGTTGTTAATTTGAGATTTTTCTAACTTTTTGATGTTAGACGTGAATATTTAGTGCTATAAATTTCCCTCTTACCACTGCCTTTACTGTGTCCCAGAGATTCTAGTATGTTGTATCTTTGTTCTCATCAGTTTCAAAGAACTTCTTGATGTCTGCCTTAATTTCATTATTCACCCAATAGTCATTCAGGGGCGAGTTTTTTAAATTCTATGTAATTGTATCATTTTGAGTGAGGTTTTTAGTCTTGATTTCTATTTTTATTGTGCTGTGTTCTGGGAGTGTGTTTGGTATGATTTGGGCTCTTCTGTACTTCCTGATGATTATTTTATGTCTGATAGTGTGGCCAATTTTATAGTATATGCCATGTGACAATAAGAAGAATATATATTATGTTGGTATGGGTGGGGAGTTTTGTAGATGTTTATCAGATCTGTTTGGTTCAGTGTGGAGTTCATGTCCTGAACATGTTTGTTAATTTTCGGCCTCAATGATCGAATCCTGTCAGTACAATGCTGAAGTCTCCCACTATTATTGTGTTGGAATCTAAGTCTCTTTTTAGGTCTCTAAGAACTTGCTACATGAATCTGGGTGCTCCTATTCTGGGTGCATATATATTCAGAATAATTAGGTTTTGTTGTTGAATTGAACTCTTTACCATTATATAATGCCATTCGCTGTCTTTTTTAATGTCCATTGGTTTAAAGTCTGTGTTGTCTGAAATTAGGGTTGCAGCCCTTGCTTTTTTCTGATTTCCACTTGCTTGGTAGATTTTCTTCCACCCCTTTATTTTTAGCCTGTGTCTGCCATTGCATGTGAAATGGGACTCTTGAAGACAGCATACCACTGGATGTTGCTTTTTTATCCAGCTTGCCATTCTATACCTTTTAAATGGGGGATATTTAGCCCATTTACATTCTAGGTTAGTATTTATATGTGTGAATTTAATCCTGTCATTGTGTTGTTAGCTGGTTATTACACCAGCTTATTTCTGTGGTTGCTTTATATAGTGTCAGTGATTTTTATGCTTGAGTATTTTTTTTTATAACGACTGCTAAATTTCTTTCCTTTCCATATTTAGTGCTACTTTCACCATCTCATATAAGGCAGGTCTGGTGGTAATGAAATCCCTAAGCATTTGCTTCTTGTAAAAGGATGTTATTTATCTCTTGCTTAGGAAGCTTAGTTTGGCTAAATAAGGAATCCTTGGTTGAAGATTTTTTTATTTAAGAATGTTGAACATAAACTTTCTAGATGATAAAAAATTACATCAGACTTTATAGATGACAACTCCAAGTCTTCCTTTGAATTAAAAGAAAAATAAATAGATAATAACATATGTTATAGGCAGAGGATAACTAAAATCATTAAATCATTTTCTGGTATCACTCTCCTAGAGAACATAGCCTAGTCCCCTGGCTAAATGGTCCTCCTAATACATTACTTAGAAGCATATGAGACATTACTCCTAACAGAGAGATTTTCATCTTTGATACACAATATGTGGACCTATTTCAAGCAATTAAAACAAAATAATGTTTATAGGATGACCCTTAGGAATTTGTGCTCAAGTCTTCCCTCATCTCCTCTAGAATTCTCTGAAACTGGCTATGTCCTCTACTCACTTCGATGACTTTTCTCAAAAATTATACCTTTCAAGGGCTTATTTCCTTCAGTTTATATCAGAGATAATGAATAAAATCAGTAGTTTCCAAATTAGCTGTCTGTATTAGTCTAGTCTCACACTGCTACTTAGAACTACCTGAGACTGGGTAATTTATCAAGTAAAGAGATCCAATTGACCCACAGTTCTGCAGGCTTAACAGGAAGCATGGCTAGGAGGCCTCAGGAAACTTACAATCATGGCAGAAGGTGAAGGGGAAAGAAGCATGTCTTACCATTGGAGTGCAGGAGAGAGAGAGAACAATGGAGGAAGCCATCAGATCTCCTAAAGAACTCAGTCACTATCATGAGAATAGCATGGGAGAAATCTGCCCCAATGATCCAATCACCTCTCACCAGGTCCATCACTCAACATTGGCAATTACAATTCAACATGAGATTCAGGTGGGGACACAAAGCCAAACCATATCACTGTCCATTAAAGTCATATGGGAGATGTAAAAATTTACAAAGTAGGGAGACTTCTGTGTAACTGAGAATAGCACCTGCATAGCTACTTAACTCCTGACATTATCTTCCCAAATTACAAGAAAAATCAAATAGTGTTATAATTACACTGTAAATCTTAGTTGTTCAAACACTGATCTGTTATATACCAAATATTACCTATTTGACTACATGTTTTGAAAAATTGTGTTTCTTAAAATACACACATCTATATGTATTTAAAACTCATATATAAGAAGGAAACTTTGCTTTTTATGATTACTCAAATTCCTATTTTATGAGAAGGAAACATTTGGGGGTATAAATAAAATCAGAGTTTACATCTTTTTAGTCCTTTTTTTCCTGATGTATGATCCAGCAATCTATACATTTTTAGTGTACAATTTGATGAAATATGTAGAAATGGCCATGTAATCCACACCCTTACTTAGATAGCATTTCATTACCCATTACCACAAAACGCATCACTGGTATTCCCAATCAGACCCCTGGCTCCTGACGTTACCATTGTTCTGCCTTTCTTTATGACAAATTAGATCTGCCTATTGTAGCAGTTCATAAAAATGGAATCACATAATGTGCACTATTTTGTGTCTATCTGCTTTTGTTCAGCATAAAACTTTGATATTGATCCATGTTGAAGCAAATATCACTAGTTCTCTCTTTATTTTGGGATATTATTCCATTTTAATTATTTACCTGAATTTTGAATATCCATTCTCTAGTTGGTGGATGTTTGAGCTGTATCCAGTTTAGGACTACAGTGAACAATGGCCTATATCAATATTCTTATGTAAGTTTGTTTGTTTGTTTGCTTTTATGGACATTTTAAACATTTTTTCTTGGGAGTGCATTTTTTGGATCATATATCAAGTGTATATTAACATGATGATAGATTGCTCAATAGCTTAACAAAGTATTATTACTATTTTTTATTTCTGCCATTATTGTATCAGAGTTTCATTGCTACACATTTATTGCAAATATGGAATTGACACTCATTTTAAACTTAGCTTTTCTTTTTGGTATGTAATGGTATCACACTGTGGTTTAATTTGCATTTCCTTGACAACAAAGATACTATGCATCTTTATGTGCTTCTTAGCTGTTCATATATCTTATTTTGAATTATCTATTTAAGTCTTTGCTCATTTTTATAACTTTTTATTGTTCAGTTATAGGGGTACTTTGTATATTCTTGGTTAAATTCTATGTCAGATATATTTTTCTAAAGGCTTTTGCCCTGTCAGTGATTTTTATATATATATATATATATATATATATGTGTGTGTGTGTGTGTGTGTGTGTGTATTTACTTTATATAATGTAAAAATTCACACTCAGAATTGAATAACAGAAGTCTACTTGAGCTCTCTGAAACAAAAATGGTGGGTTTTGAGAACTTATCATAAGAATATAACATGTATTAGAGACTAATAAAAGAGAAATATTATAGCTTTCAGGAAAGAACTGTAACAATTGATTTTACAGGATGACAATACTTTTCTCTGTTTCTGTCATCACATTTTTCTCTGACATTATTCTTCTGCTTCCTTCTACCATTGTGATTACCTTGCACACACCCAGATATGCTAGGATAGCATCCATATCTTAAGGTAAGAGTTTACTACACCCTTAATTCCACTGGGAATCATAGTTCCCTTTTGCCATGAAACAACATAGTCACAGGTTCTAGGGATTACGATATGGACATCTTTGGAAGAACTATTTCTTTGCCCACCACAAGTGAATTTATCTTCTGTAAGAAAAAAGTGCTAATAATTGAAGTCCTCAATGTATGTAGTTGATTGTGGCAATAATAACTGTATTGTTTTTGATAATATCTTTAGATTAGGAGGAATAATTTTAAATATAAGAATACAAAATAAGTTCTGGAAGGGTTTTGGCTAAACTTCAGGGCATTTTGGCAATGTTATTCCTCAATTAATTATAAAAATCTAATGAGAATGCAGACCTATTTCAATGTTTTGAGGTATTTATCAAAAATAGAAAAGAGCTTTCTTTTTTTCTATTTAATTTTGGCATTGAATGCATTAGAAAGCTCATATATTTGCATGACTCATTGTTCTTCTATTTGCGACAAATAAGCAGGGTACTGAAAAAATATTGGCATTCAGGTAGAAAAGGTGAATTAGGATAATATTTCAAGTCGAGAAAATATTTCATACTCAATTAAATATGAGTAATTCAAAGTGATTAAGTGTAAGATGTAAATTATATATCTAGAGAGAAAGCTAGAAAGATAGGAACCCAGTAGGGACCTTGTTAAAAACAAGTAGTTTAGACAATTCCTCTTCAAAGAGTTTCACTTTGTTACAAACAAGGTGTTCTTCTCCAAGAGGTCTTTACTACCTTGTACTGTCTGTCCTGAAGTTTTATTTCCCTCTTCTTTGTCTAAAATAATCTTGCCTGCCAATCTGTCAGCCCCTCCTGCCCTGCTGTGCTCATCATGCCCACCAAGAAATCACCCCCTCCTTCCTGTAACAGCTTTTCCCCAACGAAACTGATCTTCCCACTGGTGTAACCACATTCCTGCACTTTTCAAGTTAGTCTACCGTGTTCAGCTTAGATCGTGCGATCCAACTCCAGCCAATGGAGACAGGACATAGTAACGTGGACAAGCTGCGTTAAGAGATAATAAAAACCCCTGCTCTCCTTTGTTCTATGTTCTCTCGCCATTGCCCCATCCATGAGTTGGACCCTTCTATAGACATAAAAATTGCCTTGCTGAGAAAATTAAATTTATGTTTCAGTGCTATTTCTTCTGCGGCACCAAAAATTTATTTATAACAGGCCATGCAAAATTATTATATTTTTCACCTAAAGTCAGTGTGATTCACTGAAGAGTTTTAACCAAGAGGGTTATTTGATAAGAATTAGTATATTTGATTAATTTATAATCTCCTTAAATAATATTATCTTTTTTCCTCACTCACGTGTGGTGGAAATGTTGAAATGTCATTGGACCCTGGATATGTATTTTACAATGTAGCCAGTAGCCTCTGTCAATGTATTGTACATAATATGGGAGAAAAAGAAAGGTCAGTGATGATTTCATGGGTTGAATCTGAGTAATTTGAATAATGAAACTAAAATTAACTGAGTTGAGGAATAGAAAATTCTTATTTAGGAACTGGAATGATCAGAATATTATTCTTGGTCAGTTTATTATTTAATGCTTTTTAGACAAAAATCTAAATGGAGATGGCAAGCAATACCAAGATGAAAGAATTTGAATTTCAAGAGAAAGGTCTAAGGTCTGAGCATATGTTTGGGAGTCACTGGCATATAAAGATTCTTTAAAATCATGACATTAGATAAGGTATTTAAGCATATAAGTGCAGATTAGAACAGCTAGGGCCTGAGGCACTGTAACATTTAAGAGCTTCTCTGAGAGGAAGAAGAACAAGCTGAAAAAGATGAGGAGGAGCAGATCCTAATGTAGAAAGAAAACCTGAGAATGTGCTGTCTTGAAGCCAAATCAAGAAGGACAGCATGATTAAATGCTGCAGATAAGTAAGGTACATTGACCCACAGAACTAGTAGCATGGATATAATTAATAACTTTTATAATTATTTTAATTAAGTGATATGGATGACAGCCTATTTAGAGGGGCTCAAGGCTAGGAGACAATGTGATAAACTATAGATCACTCTTTCAAGGTGTTTTATATGAAAGTTGTGGTAGGCAGAATTCTGAGATTACTTATTATTTTGCCTATGTGGTGTACATGTTCTGTGTCATCTCTTCTTGTCGATTGTGGAGGGAAGTGTGAACATGATGGATTTCAGTTCTGAGATTAGATTAGATTAGATTAGATGAAAAAAGTGAAAGGATTTTGCGTATGTAATCATGGTACCAAGTCAATGTACTTTGAATTCACCAAAAAGGAGATTATCCAAGCGGCCCTGGTGTAGTCAAGTTACCTTTAAAACGGATGAGGCCATCCCGAAATCAGAGATTCAAATTGTGAGAAAAATCCTCCTCCTTGCTTTGAAGAAAAAGTAAACTGCCATGTAAGGAGAGGGTCTGTGAGAAGTAGTCTTCTTGGATGTTAGAGGGACTTCCAACCAGCAGCTAGCAAGAAAATTAGTCCTACAACTACATGGAAAGGAATTCTGACAGGAAGTAATGAGCTTGAAAGAGGATCCTGATGAGTCTCTTAGATGAAATCACAGTCCCAACTGACATTTAGATTTTAACCCACAAAGATTCCAGGCAGAGGAACCAGTTAGTTCCTAACCCACAGAAATTGTGAAATAATTAATTTGTTTTGTTTTAAGCCACTGAGTTGTTTGGTATTTTTAAGTGTAGCAGTAGACAAGTTATATAAAAATAATTCAGAGAAAAGAACCATTAGCTGGAGAAGCTATGGAGGTCACAAGGGTTTTTCTTTTCAAGTTGACAGTAAAATATTATGATGCAGGAAGTAAATGATTTGATATAATGCACAAATTGTTGAGTTGACTTTACATGTACAATTATAAAATAACAGAAGAGAAGGCAGAATATGTGGGTACAAATAGTTGTAGGTTATAATGAATATAACACAATTTATTTAATTAGGTACCTTTTTCATTTAGATTGTTTCCAAACTCTTGCTCTCTAAAGAATGTTGCAATAATTAACCTAGGGTATAAATTATTTAACATATATGTGGATATATCTGTAGAGTAATTTACTAGAAGTGGAATACTGGATTAAAGACACATGCACAGTTTGAAAGCATTTACAAACAAGCTCTTCAATGGAATTTGGATTATATTTCCACACTTTCAGATTTTTGCTGATTACATATATGTATACACACACACACACAGACACATATATACCACATATATACACATATGTATGTGTATACACACACCTACACACTTTAACTGTATTATTTATGAATTAGGAATAGGAATATTTCACATCATTAAAAGCAGTTTGAATTTCTTTTTGAAATGAATGTTTATATACATTGCCCATTTTGGGGTAACCTTTTTCTTTAGGTATAGGTAGATTAACCTTCTCTATGATGAGTTAAGGCATTTTTCATAGATTATAATTTTTGTATTATTACTATTATAATTTGCTATTTTTAAAGTAATTGAATTTATTATGTTTAATTTTGATATGATTTCTATATTATGTGTCATAATTTAGAAAGACCTTACTCTGAGATTATAAAAGTAATCCCGATGTTTTCTTCTGGGTTTTAAAAATGTAACCATTTTAATGTACATATCCATTGTATTTAGAATTCTTCTTGGGATATAGAAAGGAGTATGGACAAACAGATTTTTACACAATTTCCTCAACTTCATTTATTGACAAATCCATCTTCCAAATCACATTTCATTGATGAATATGTCCTTATTTCATTAATTTCTATCTCTATATTTAGTTTTCTCCTCAACTTATCTTTATTTTTCCTACCTTCTGGAGTTTAACATTTAGCTGATTTATTTTAATTTTCCACGTTAAACGTGTTTTAAAAATTTTACTTTAAGTTCTGGGATACATGTGCTGAACATGCAGGTTTGTTACATAGGTATACATGTGCCATGTGATTTGCTGCACCTATCAACCCGTCATCTAGGTTTTAAGCCTGGCGTGCATTAGGTATTTGTCCTAATACTCTCCCTCCCTTTGCCCCCAAACCCTCCAACAGGACCCTGTGTGTGATGTTCCCCTCCCTGTGTCCACGTTTTCCCATTGTTTAACTCTCACTTATAAGTGAGAACATGTGGTGTTTGGTTTTCTGTTCCTATGTTAGTTTGTTGAGAATAATGGCTTGCAGCTTCATCCATGTCCCTGCAAAGGACATGAACTCATTCTTTTTTGTGGCTGCATAGTATTCCCTGGTATATATGTGTCACATTTTCTTTATCCAGTCTATCATTGATGGGTATTTGGGTTCATTCCAAGTCTTTGCTGTCGTAAATAGTGCTGCAATAAATATATGTGTGCATGTGTCTTTATAATAGAATGATTTATAACCCTTTGGGTATATTCCCAGTAATGGGATTGCTAGGCAAAATGGTATTTCTGGTTCTAGATCCTTGAGGAATCGCCACACTGTCTTCCACAATGTCTCCCACCAACAGTGTAAAAGCATTCCTATTTCTTCAAAGCCTCATCAGAATCTGTTGTTTCCTGACTTTTTAATAATCGCCATTCTAACTGGCGCAAAATGTTATGTAGTTGTGGTTTTGATTTGCATTTCTCTAATGACCAGTGATGAGCTTTTTTCATATGTTTGTTGGCCACATAAATATCTTCTTTTGAGAAGTGTCTGTTCATATCCTTTGCCTACTTTTTGATGGGGCTGTTTGATTTTTCTTGTATATTTGTTTAAGTACCTTGTAGATTCTGTATATTAGATCTTTGTCAGATGGGTAGTTTGAAAAAATTTTCTCCCATTTTGTAGCTTGCCTGTTCACTCTGCTGATGGTTTCCTTTGTTATGCAGAAGCTCTTTAATTTGATTAGATTCCATTTCTTAATTTTGGCTCTTGTTGTAGTTGCTGTTGGTGTTTTAGTCATGAAGTCTTTCCCCATGCCTATGTCCTGAATGGTATTGCCTAGGTTTTCTTCTATGGTTTTTATGGTTTGGGGTTTTACATTTAAGTAATGTCCTCTCTTATTTCCTTGAGCAGTGGTTACTAAGCCATCTTGAGTTAGTTTTTGTATAAGGTGTAAGGAAGGGGTCCAGTTTCAGCTTTCTGCATATGGCTAGCCAGTTTTTCCAACACAGTTTATTAAATAGGGAATGTTTTGCCCATTTCTTGTTTTTGTCAAGTTTGTCAAAGATCAGATGGTTATAGATGTGTAGTCTTATTTCTGAGGTCTCTGTTCTGTTCCATTGGTCTATGTGTCTGTTTTGGTAACAGTACCCTGCTGTTTTGGTTCCTGTAGCCATGTAGTATAGTTTGAAGTCAGGTAGCGTGATGCCTCCAGCTTTGTTCTTTTTGCTTAGGATTGTCTTGGCTATACAGGCTCTTTTTTTCCCATATGAAATTTAAAGTATTTTTTTCTAATTCTGCAAAGAAAGTCAATGGTAGGTTGATGGGAATAGCATTGAATCTATAAATTACTTTGGGTGGTGTGACCATTCTCATGATATTAATTCTTCCAATCCATGAACGTGGAATGTTTTTCCATTTGTTTGTGTCCTCTCTTATTTCCTTGAGCAGTGTTTACTAGTTCTCCTTGAAGAGGTCCTTTACATCCCTTGTAAGTTGTATTCCTAAGTATTTTATTCTATTTGTAGCAATTGTGAAGGGAGTTCACTCATGACTGGCTCTCTGTTTGTCTATTGTTGGTGTATAGGAATCCTTGTGACTTTAGCACATTGATTTTGTATCCTAAGACTTTGCTTAAGTTACTTATCAGGTTAAGGAGTTTTTGGGCTGAGATGATGGGGTTTTCTATGTGTACAATCATGTCATCTGCAGAGACAATTTGACTTTCTCTCTTCCTATTTGAATACACTTTATTTCTTTCTCTTGCCTGATTGCCACAGCCAGAACTTTGAATACTATGTTGAATAGGAGTGGTGAGAGAGGGCATCATTGTCTTGTGCTGGTTTTCAAAGGGAACGCTTCCAGCTTTTGCCCATTCAGTATTAACTTTCCACATTTTAAAATCAATTTTCTCCATTACATCTTTGCGCGTATCCCACAATTTTAGATATATCAAGCCTTTGTTGCATTTAATCATAAATAATTCATATTTTCAACTTTTATTTTCTCTTTAATGATTGTGGTACAAAGTCTCCAAAATAGCCCCCAAAGGTTCCTGCCTCCTGGTATTTATGTCCTTATAAAAATTTCCCTTCCTGTGAGTGCATGAGGAAGGTAGCCACTCCCTTCAAACCACTAATCATTGGGAAGCTATAGATGCCACTTTTGAGATTAGGTTACAAAGAGACTTTACCTTTGTCTTGCTCACTCTCTCTAGCTCTCTTGGTTGCTCATTCTGAGGGAAGCCAGCTGTCATATTGTGAGCTTCCCTATCTATAGAATTACATGGCAGGAAATGATGTTTCTGGCAAATAGTGAGCACCTGAAGATTACCACAGTCACATGAGTGGACTTGAAAGTGAATTTCTTGAGACCTGGGAATAACTATTTGTGTGAACTTGAAAACAAATTCTCCTCTAGTTGATCCCTTAGGCTTTCAACTGTTGTTATTATTTTCAACTTTACCTATATTACGAAACTACTATCCTTAATGTATTTTAACTTTGTTTTATATTTTGTATTTTTTTAAATTACCTTTTTCTGTACTCAAGGAAATTCTTATTGATTTTACAGTTCACCATTGTACTTCTCAGCTGTCTTCAGTGAGCTAGGTAGTAAATCGATTTAAATATTTCTTAATAACAGTTTCTGCATCATAACATTTTATTCTTGATTTGATTGCTTTCACTTCTTCGCTCTATAGCAGACATTAAGTTGATTCCTTAAAGTTCTTTTCAGATTATTCTAATTTATGTTCTGAGTTATAATTCTTTGTTTTGTTCAGCTTGCGTTTCCCTTTCACTGTGTTGCATTTCCTTTAGTACTTTGGGACTCTTGATTGCGAGGTTATCTTCCCACATATATCACTTTCATATCTAGAGAATGCAGTTATTTCACAGGTGTTCAACTTTGTCCTTTCATAATAGAAGGCTTCCAAAGCAGGCTTTGCATGAATCGCCCACCATTGGGTTCTGATCCCGTCTGGAAAATTCATTTCTGGACTTATTTAATCAAATGCATGATCCAAATCTACATATGCCTTATGTATAAGAGATCCTGCTTGAGTTCTCAGCAAACAAATTTTATCCTTGTCCTTGAATTGTGAAGCTTTTATGAATGCTTCATAAAAACAATAATAACAACAATCAATCAAAGGTTCTATTGCATTGGCCCTCAGTCCCTTGATGTAGATGACCGGAATATTCAATAAATATAGTGCTTCATTTCCAGTCTATGGGAAAGTTTTTCTGTCTATTATCACTGTTACTAATTCTAAAATTTTCTGCTTCTAATTTCAGTACATTCATAGTTAGAAAGCTAGGTGCTCTTTTTGAAATTATGACAAAAACACAGTAGAAAATACTGAGCTAAATAAGTGCTTCCTTGGTGATGTAGTTTGACTGAGTCCCCACCCAAATCTCATCTTGGATTGTAGTTCCCACAATTCCCATGTGTTGTGTGAGGGACCTGGTGGTAGGTAATTGAATCATGGGGATGGGTCTTTTCCATGCTATTCTTGTGATAGTGAGTAAGTCTCATGAGATCTGATGGGTTTATAAAGGGGAGTTTCCCTGCACAAGTTCTTTTCTCTTCTCTGCCACCATGTGAGATGTACCTTTCACCTTCCACCATGATTGTGAGGCCTACCCAGTCATTTGGAACTGTGAGTTCATTAAAGCTCTTTCTTTTGTAAATTGACCAGTCTCAGGTGTGTCTTTGTTAGCTGTGTGAAACTGGACTAATAAACTTGGTGAATAGTCAAATCAAGTGTTATGTTAAATGAAGTCAAATCAAAAGATGCACATACATCTCCTTGTGTTATTATAGGTCTTTCTTGATTATTAAGTTCTCATTGATGTTCTGGATTGCTGAATATACAGGATAAGTGACCTTCAGATAAGAAAGATGTTACTGCTTTATTTTCTTTTCATAGGACACTTGAGACATGATTAAGCCATGAATGAAAGGTCAACATAATTTTTACTGTAGAAATAGAATGCTGGCATATTTTCATTTTCATTTTTATTCCAAAAATATTGAATAAAGATTGTTTATAAGACACATACACACATGCACACACATACACGATTTGTGTTATTCTAGATACTGAACTTCAGCCAAGACATGTTGGCTGAAGTCCTCCTTAGCTTACTCAAATATTGGCTGAGTCAATAATTTGTCCTCATTTGTTCAGTAGTAATTCGATCATAATTTTGAAAGTTTGTCATTAATAATCTGTTTGCAAAGGTATTTAATGACTGTAAGAATAGTTAAGGATCAGCTCAACCACTTCATTTTAGTCACCACTTTATTGAATCAATTTCAAATGATACAAGGACCTTGAGGCCTGGTAATGAATGCTTAAGTAAGGACTGTGAGCACATTTAGTCCTTAAAGTGAAGAAATATTACCACTTAATTACACTTAAATCAGAAAAAAAAAAAAACCCAGGAATAAAGATTAACTCTCTTTTACTTTTTCACCATTTGTGAGCAATAATAGTTAGCTATTACTACATCATTCTTTGCTAAGATGCTTACAATTCCTTTACACTTATAAATCAATGTAATATAAGTTGGACTTTAGAAGTAAATAAGGTATCTGGTTAAAATAAAATACAGCATGTGTTGTTTAACAGAGGAGTCCTCAGAAAGGGAAACTCTAAGTGGTAAGAGGAGCTCTTCAATTGGTTTCCTTCCATTCTTTTCCCCTTGCTTGGTCTATTAGTTTTTTGGGGCTACAGTAATACATTACTACAAAGTTGGTGGCATGAAAACTAGGATTCTACTCTCTCACAATTCAGGAAGCCAGAAGTACAAAATCAAGGAGTCAAAAGGATTGGTTGCTTCTGTCATAATTCCACTCCATCAAAATGTTACCATTTTGCCATTATAAGACTTTTTGCTATTCAGGCTCTGAGGGAAAAACTGTCCCATGCCTCCACCCTAGCTTCTGGTGTTTGTCCACAATCCTTGAAATTCCTTGGCTTGCAGACACATCACTCCAGTCTCTGTCTACATTTTCCTATCACTGTCTGTTCCATGTCTTTGTATGTCCTTTCTGTCTTAAAATGGCACTTAGGTTGAGTTTTGAGCCAACTCTAATTTGGTTTGATTTTATCTTGATGCTTATCGTAATTACATTGACAAAGACCAAATTTCCAAATAAAATCATATTCTGGGGTTATGAGTAGACAGAAATTTTGGAATGACACAAAATTTAACTGACTATACATGAGATTTTTCTTTCATTGTTATCACCAACACTGGACCCATATTTTCTGTTTGTGTGTATGTGTGAATCCAGCCTCACTCTTTTAGTACAACTCTGCCTCCTTGGGCATAGCCAATTGCCTTAGTTTAAAACTGAAGTAGTCTACACCAATAAGCACCCCTCAATTGGGAACTTAAAATTGAATTAAGAAATCCCAACTCTATTGTAAATGAAGAGGTTGTAAATAAGAGCTATGAGTGATCACTTTCAGCCACATGTACCAAATTAAAAAATAGTTGGCACACAGAGAAGAATGATGCAAAGAATAACAAGATGGCAAAAGCCAGAGAGGGAAGAACTACTTCCCTTTCTCATTCTGATTTTCAGTCTCTAATACATTGTTTAGGTCTTATAATCAACCTCCCAAACCCACCATCTTTTGCTCTTGAAAGTGAAGTTTTTTACTTGATCCTGAATAGATCTAAACCTTTTTTTTTTTTTTTTTTTTTTTTGAGATGAAGTCTCGCTCTGTTGGCCCAGGCTGGAGTGCAATGGCATGGTCTCAGCTCATTGCAATATCCACCTCCCGGGTTCAAGTGATTCTGCTGCCTCAGCCTTCTGAGTAGCTGGGATTACAGGTGTGTGCCACCAGGTTTGTCTATTTTTGTATCTTTCATAGAAATGATGTTTCACCATGTTAGCCAAAATGGTCTCGAACTCCTGACCTCACGTGATCCTCCCACCTCAGCCTCCCAGAGTGCTGGGATTACAGGTATGAGACACTGGGCCAGGTCCCGGTCTAATATTTCATGGAATCCTGGTATAAATATTGACAAATATTATATATGTGAAGTATATGCCAGTGGCCAGGTAGGGAGAAAGTGAAGCTAAGTGAAACTTAAAGGAAGATGCAAACTGGAATTTAGTCTAAGCCTCTCAGACCAGTGACATCTCCTTCTAGAACTGTGATTTGCTTGGTGTTCTTTTTTCATTTTCTTTATATATGTCATTCTTTGAGATATACACACACAAGTTAGCTCACAGACTGTTAGCGGAGCTCCAGAGAAATGAGTATCTGTTTGATATAACATTAAAAATATTTACAAATACAAATACTATGAAAATTATGCTGAACATAATGGGAAGATTTGTTAATATTTTATGTACCCTCAAATATGTAGAATGACTCATAACATTACAACATGTCTATAATTCAACAGCTGACTAATTACAAGATTCTATTAATACCATGAAACAGCAAGGAGAATCACATGTATGCCAGGCCTCAACATATGAAGCATACAGGATGAGTAAGAACAAAATTGGAAATGTTAGGGAATGTGGCAGTGGCCAAATTATGGAACATAAAAAACTATCTTCAAAAATAATGGTTAAGATTTATTGAACACTTAGTATGTGCCTGATACCATCCTACGAATTTCTGTTTTAATTTATTTAATCTTTCAAACAACCCAAATAATATGATTATATGTGATACTCATTTATTGATAAGAAAACTAAGGCATCATATGGTTAAGTGAATCATCAATATCATGAAATTGGGAAGTAGTGGGAATGATGTTACAGCCTAGTCAGTATCTCTCCTAAGCCTGAGTATATAACTGTTCTAATGATCTTACATATCTGATAAGGAATATTGGAATTTCCATTTACTGTAGCTGGTAAGACTTCCCAGAGACTTACTTAAACTTAGTCTTTAAGGAAGGAATTTATTAAGATTAAAAATTTGAGTAAGTGCAGGCTGGAAAGAAGGAAAAACAAATGTAAAGGCACAAATAGTGAACAATAGGGGGCATATTTTTTAATAAGAAGAAAATGGGGAAGAATATGTAAGCTCACTAATGAGACCAATATGAACAAAACTGATGGTAAACACCAGTAATGGCCGGGCGCGGTGGCTCAAGCCTGCAACCCCAGCACTTTGGGAGGCCGAGAAGGGTAGATCACGAAGTCAGGAGATGGAGACCATCCTGGCTAACACGGTGAAACCCCGTCTTTACTAAAAAAAATATAAAAAACTAGCCGGGCTTGGTGGCTGGCGCCTGTAGTTCCAGCTACTCGGGAGGCTGAGGCAGAAGAATGGCGTAAACCCGGGAGGCGGAGCTTGCAGTGAGCTGAGATCCGGCCACCGCACTCCAGCCTGGGAGACAGAGCGAGACTCCGTCTCAAAAAAAAAGAAAAAAAAGTAACTTATAAGCTATGTTTTAAAAAAATTTAATTTATTTGTATTTCCACTGCATCCATAGTATTTTAATATTCTATTCTTTTTACTTTTAGTGTCAGTTTAGTTTAATTTCTATTTTTAATTTAGCAATCTTTACTTTAACAGTTAGCTATAAAATGAACCCAAAAAGCAATGTATGAATTCAACATACTTGTATTCTATTGGACATGCTTAGTAGAAAGAGTGCTCTAATATCTAAAACTGTATTTAGTATTCATATTTTAATGCATTTTAACTAAAGAATATTATGCATTATCTTCTTAGTCTACAAAAACTTTTCCACATGAATAAACCCTATAAGCAGCACCCACTTCCCGAAATTGAGCACTACCAGCCTTTCCAAAAGCCCCTCTGAGTACTCTCTCAGTCACTGCATTCCCAAAGGTGTTTCCTGACTTCTTAAACCGTAAATTAGTTGTGCATATTTTTTCACTTTATATAATTGGAATCATACATTATGTACTCTGTGTGGTTTCTTCCGCTCAACCTTGTGTCTGTTAGATTATGTTGTTGACTATAGTATTGATCACTTTTAATTTATGATAGTCCCTCACTTAACATTTAAATCAATGTATTTTAAAATTTCTGTCAATCTGTTTTATAAAATTTAATCAGGAGTGGATACATATTTAGCTATTGATTGGGTTAACTTGACAAGCATTATGTTTTTCATGTATTTTTGAATTTGGTGTTTTAGGGTTATTTTGAGAGAGATTTTCTAAGTTTCTTCCGCTTTCCTTTCTTGGTAGGGTGGTAGTGACTTTAATTTCCTCAGATCTTCCAATCCCCACCCAAGTCTCCCCATGAGACCTGTACTTCTATTCACCTGTTAAACTGGTGATTTTTATTTTCCTAAAAGGATTGTTTCACAACTTTCCTTACCTAAAGAATGTTGGTGCTAAAATTTGCATTTTTCTTGCTAAATACTTTTGGCCTAAGTTAATGCCATTATTTTTCAGACATGGGACATTTTATAAAACTAAACATGAACCCCAAAGAGATTCAGTAATCAAGTAAAATTAAAACATAAAAATAAATTTTGTTCAATTCTGATCCCTTGGTATTATCTTGATAGAAGGGAATAAATAAGTTATACGAAGTAAATAATACCTTGTGCTTCAATTTGTCCATATCACTTTAGTGACAAGGAAATAATTTCCAGAAGGGCTAACACACACACACACACACACACACACACACACACACACACACTTAGGGCAGAGTGTGTTCTTGCAGAATTGATTTCTAGCATTATAGACCCAAAAGTTTAAATACCCAGCACACAGTTGAACAGCTCTTTGAACCTCTTGTAAGGACAACCCCATCATTTTCCCCAATCTGCATGACTACAAATAATTTTAACTCTAGGGATGCTTTCTTTCTCAATTCGCGAAACAAACAAGGCTTGAAAGTGATCCATTCTAACTCAGCCCAGACAAAAATGATTCTCTGATGCTCAAGAGATCTGATTCAAAACACAGGTAATTTTCCACCTGGCTAACAGGGACTTTCTGACTCAGTGGTTCATCTTGAAGCTGATTTCTTCCAGTAGTTAACCATAAAGCATGTGGTTGGTTACTAGGGTGGAGCAGGAGTCAAAGCGGACCCTGAATTACCAGGATTCATTTTTTTGGTGGAATTGTTTGAGAGAAATGCTTATCACATCTTTTGCCTCCATATCATCAGTGTTTTAATTATTAGATGATTTGTAATGAATGGAAATCATGGGAAGATTTCCTATGAACCCAGCATTTTTGGGTTATTTACATTATACCCATAGCACAGAAACTTATTTTACACTTAAGCATCTTATAAGAAGCCAAATATGTACTTGCAATTTTATATTTCAAAACAGTTTTTTCAGTATCATCCAATCTCACACACACAGGATTTAGTCATCCATGTTCTCAATGAGGCCAGTGCCTAGAACACTGTTTGCCACTGATCAATTGGAAATTGGAAATACGGTCGTATAGTCATAGTGGTTGTGGGCATTAGAAAGTTTTGAAGACTGAAGAATTTAGTAGAGGTTTTCAATATGAGTTTTTTCTTTCAGCATGCAACCATATGAGATCAAAATTATAGTAGGCTCACTCAGACACAAAGAGACAATAGGAGGGAAAGAAAAAGTTACCATCTTCACGTAGTCAGATATATCTGTGTAGCTACCATTCAAATAACCCAGATACAAGACATCCATAGCCAATTTCTTTTTTGCATTTCAATCATGTCCTTCACCTATGTTTCTGATGTCTAATGGAATTGTCATGCACCATTCACCAAATAAACTATCAGAGTAGTGTTGTTTCCCCTTTTTGTAGCTTCCCTATAAACCAACTTTGGCACAATTTAATCTTGAAGGTTATCTCAAATTTATCTCTTTTCCCTCCGTTTTTACTACTGTGCTCTCAGATAAGATTATATCCTTTCAGGCAACCAAGTGTCTCAGTCTCCTAAATGGCCTCTCTGTTCTAGTTAATTGTCTGTACTATTATAGAGGTGTTTCTGAAACTTCTATTTGATCATGTAAAATTTAAATGAATTCTCTTTGTCTATGGAATACAACACTCTTCTTAGCACATGTATAATCTTTCAATACATATTCTGTGTTCCCCAGAAGCCCTGTATATTAAGCCATCCCAAATTAGTATATTATTTTTTGAACTTTCCATAGTTTTCTATATTTATATTTTTGATGTTTCTCCTTGTTTTGCATAGAAATTTTTTCTTTGCATCTTATAGATTAGCTCCTGCCCAGTAAAACTTCTTAGCTTCTAGTATTTTTGAGATACTTCTATTATAACTGTATTTTATATTTATATGCCTCTATTATAACTATATTTAATACCATATTATAACTGTATTGTGATATATTTATTTGTAGATTTACTTTTCTATTGCTCCCCACTAGATTGTGACCTACTTAATAACTACCTTTTTTAATACTGTTATTTTTCCTTTAATTTTCCTACTTTCAGAATTCTAGTATAGCCTCTGGCAAATTATTGGTGTACATTTAACTGAAGAAATAATAACTTAGGTAGAAAGGGGAAAAAACAAAGATAAAGAAAAGTTGTCATATTAATATAAGTTAAATGCTGAGTGGATTACAGTCTAGTTAATTATTAGATGGTTAAGGACAAACAATTCTAGGATATTGGTGATTACATTTCTTATAAACACATAATATTCTGTATTTATGACAATCCATCTTTGTCAATTATATTTTCCTCTATGTTAAAAGATGGAGAGATGACAATAAATTGGTGCCACTCATTTGGAAAAGGCTACAAAAAAGATGTAAAAAGGTAATTGTTGGCATCTTTCTATCTTTTAACTCTATCTTTTAACTTTTCCATGTCTCTAAAGAATTTATATTTGTCAAGATTTTCAGAGAAACAGAACCAGTAGAGGAGAGAGGGAGGGAAGGAGAGAGAGAGGCTTATTAAAAGGAATTGGCTCATGTAATTATGGAAGCTGAGAAGTCTCATGATCTGCAGGACCCAAAAAAGCCAGGGGTATCATTCAGTCTGAGTCCAAATGCCTGAGATCCAGGGGAGCCACTGATGTAAACACTAATCCAAGGGTCAGAGAACTTGTGGTGAGATATCCCTGCTCAAGTAGGCAGACAGGAAGCAAAAGGGGCAAATTCCTCCTTTCTCCAACTTTTGTTCTACCCAGGTTCTCAGTGGATGATGCACACCCACATTAGAAGGAGCAATCTACTTTGCTGAGTCCATTGATTCAAATGCTAATCTTGTTCTGAAACACCCTTAAAGACACATGCAGACATGACACTTAATTGGGCCCCATGTGCCTGGTCAAGTTGGCACATAAAATTAACCATCAGAGAATTTAACTTAGAAGGTTAAATTTAACTTAGAAGTAATTTAACTTAGAAGGTTAAGTAATTTAACTTAGAAGGTTAATGTTCCTTATATTTAAATGAAAATGCTGCTCAGCTATACTTACCATGTTCCCTTTGCATCAAGATCAAAAAAGACCTTGAGGCAGTGACATCATCAAGATGGCAGAGTAGAGCCTTCAGCCCCCACACTCCCCACAAATATAGACAACCGTTCACAAAATAAAATAGCCCTGAGAAGGCTTAAGAGCCCATCAAAGTATCTGCAACAACACAGTGGGGCAAAAAATGGAGAATATCAACAGAGAAAAATCACTGATGAGACTGACATACCTGAGATACTAAGAGATGGCTAGGAACAAAGAAGCAGGGACTAAAAATATCAGCCGTGATTCCCAACAGCCTTCACCACAGAAGACACAGAGGACACTAGCATTGTTTTCCACAGAAGCAATCAACAGCCATTTCTGCCAAGGAACCCCAGAGAAAGAGACTAGGCTAAATACTCCTTCATCCCTAAGAAGCAGCCACTGTTGAGCTGCTTCAGGAATGGAGCTGCCACCTCTGCCATTCACATTTCCCAAGACTGCTCCACAAACGCCTACACTCCAGACCCAAGAACTGTGTATGCACTGTGCCTGCCCTGTGCCTGCCTTTGTTTAAGATACCAGAGCCAACACCTTAGAAGACTAGGCCCCACCCAAAGCCTAAAGCCACTATGACTCTCTGCATTTCTATGTTCCCATTCATGGCTCTTTGTTGCCTCAAGCACCTTGCATACTGTCACCAATGGTACTATTACCCAGATGCCTGTACTCTGAGCAACAGTGCCATTATCACCCTGTACCCCAGAGCCAAAGTCCTTCCACATGTGCCGGTGCTTTAGACCTCAGCTCCATGGCTGCTTCACAGGTGCCACTCATCAAACATTGGTGCCACCACCACTGTGAGTCCACAAGCCAGACCCAGCACCAGGAGGAATCCCCTTAATCACAACTTCCATGGTGGAAGACAATGAGAATGGAGGGGCCATAGCACCCATCACCGAAGACCTCAACAACATTCACTACCACTATAGACATCCACAACATTGGCCATTGAGGATCCTAGCAATCTTTGTCAACACTGACCTCAACTGACAGAGCTGTGCCAGAACCACTGGACCCCAGTCAGCATGTGCCCTCAAAGCCCCCATAGAGAAAGTCTTTCCACAGAAAAGCTGGTCTTTAAAGTCTAAAAGAGAGGTGACTTCTTCACCAAATGGACAGGCTTCAAAGTAAGGCAACAAGAAATGTGAAAAAAAAAAAAAAAAAAAAAAAAAAGTGACAACCACCACCAAAAGAACACACTAATTTCCCAGGAGCTAATCCCAAATGAACAGAGATATACAAACTGTCAAAGAATTCAGAATTATTGTTTTAGGAAGCTCAGCAAACTTCAGAAAGAAAATTCAACAAAATCAGAAAAAATAAACAAAATTAGATATTTAACACACTGATAAAATTCATTTTTATAAAATTAAAATTCTGAAGCTGAAAAATACAATAAATGAAATTAGAAGCAGAATATAGGGTATAAACAGCAGAATGCATCAAGCAGAAGAAAGAATCTGCTAATGTGAAGACACTAAAATGCAGAGGCAAAAAAGGGAAAAAAATAAAAGAGATGAAAGAAGTTTATGGAACACCGTAAAAAGAGCAAATATTCAGATTATAGGATTAAAAAGAAGACAAAGACAAGGGGCCAGAAAGGTTATTTAAATAAACAATAGCATAAAATTTTCAAATCTGTAGGAATATATAAATATCCTGATACAAGAAGGTCAAAGGTCTTTAATCAAATTTAATCTAAACAAGATTACTAGACAAGTTATTATATCAAACGGTCAAAAATCAAAGCCTAAGAGAAATTCTTGAAAGCTGCAAGAGAAAAGAACCAAGTCACATATAAGGAAATTCCAATAAAGATAATAGTGAACTTCATACAAGGAAATTCCAATAAAGATAACAGTGAAGCAAATCGCATATAAGGAAATTCCAATAAAGATAAGAGTGAACTTCATATAAGGAAATTCCAATAATTATAACAATGATGCAAATCACATATAAGCAAATTCCAGTAAAGATAACAGTGACGATATCTTACAGGTCAAGAGGAAAAAAGGTGACATATTTAAAACGAAGGAAACATACCACAGAAAACCACTAGAGATGATTATCTAACAACAAAGGAAGACAAGAGAGGAAAGAAGAACAAAGGATCTACAAAGCAAACAGAAAACAAATTTAAAAAACAACAGCAGTAAATCCTTTCCTATCAATAATTACCATGAATGTAAATGGGTTAAATTCTCAAATATAAAGACATAGAGTGGATAAATAAACAAGACCCAATTATATGCTGCCAATAAGACATTCAATTTACCTTTAAGGACACACACAGATTGAAAATAAAGGTTTGTACAGAGATATTTCATGTAAATGGAAACCAGAAGAGAGCAAAGGTAGTTTTATACTTAGAAAAAATGGACTTTGCATCAAAAACTGTAAAATGAGATAAAAGGATAATTATATAATTATAATGGGATCAATCCATAAAGAATATATAACAATTGGAAATCAATACGTACCCAATATTAGAGCACTTAACAATGTAAGCCAAATATTAATAGATCTGAAAGGAGAGGTAGACTGCAGTATAATATTAGTTAGGCAACTTCAATTCACTTTCAGCAATAGTCAGATTACTAAGACAGAAAATCAAAAAGGAAACTGTGGGCTTGAGCTCCACTTTGGCCCAAGTAGACCTAACAGATATATACAGAACATTCCATTCAAGAGCAGGAGAATACTCTTTGCAAGTGCTGACAGACATTCTTCAGGATAGATCATATGTTAGGCCATAAAGCAGGCTTTTCTAAATTTAGATGAATGAAATGATATCAAGTATCTTTTTTTCCAACCACAATGGCATGAACTAGAAATGAAAATAGAATGAATTCAAGAAAATTCACTAATATGTAGAAATTACACAACATGCTCCTAAACAACCAACAAGTCAAAGAATAAATTAAAAGGGAAATCTAAAAAATGGGACAAGTGAAAATAGAAACACAGCATACCAAAAATTATGAGATGCAGCAAAAGCAGTTCTAAGACAGAAATTTGGAGCAATATACTTACATTTTTAAAAAGTAGATAGAAAGGTAAGAGATATATCAAATAACTTTTATGTTAAATCTCAAGGAACTAGAAAAAGAAGAACAGACTAAGCCAAATGTTAGTAGAATAAAGGGCATAATGAAGGTCAGAGCAAAAATAACTAGAGTAGATATTAGAAAATAACAGAAAACAAAACAAAGCTAAGACTTAGTGGGGTTTTTTAAAATTTTATTTTAAGATTAAACAAAATCAACAAACCCATAGCTAGACTAAGCAGGAAAAAGCGAGAGGACTCAAAGGAATAACATTAGAAATTTAAGAGGAGACAGTTAAACTGATACCACAGAAATACAAAAGATCTTAAGACATTATGGTTAATAAATTATAGGCCAACAAATTGGATACCTAAGAAAAAATAAACTCCTAGGCACAAATAACCTACCAAGATCAAATTAAGAAGAAATAAAATTTCTGAACAATAATGAATAAGATTTAATCAATTATAAAAATATCTCAAGAGAGAAAAGCCTCAAACCTGATGGATTCACAACTGAGTTCTACCAAATATTTTTTTAAAAAAACTAATACTAAACATTCTCAAACTTTTCCAGAAAATTGAAGACAAGGGAACACATTCAACCTCATTTAATAAAGCCAACATTATTCTTGTAACAAAGCCAGACAAGGGCACTACAAGAAAAGAAAATTACAGTCCAGTATCCATGATGAATAAAGGTGCAAATATAATCAACAAAATACCAGCAAACCAAATTCAACAGAATATTAAAAGTATCATTCACCTTGATCAACATATACAAATAAAAAAATGATATATCACATTAACATAATAAAGACCAAAAATCATAAAGTCATCCAAATATATACACAAAACACATTTGACAAAATACAACATTTTTTGACAAAAGCTCTCCATAAATTAGATATAGAAGGAATGTACCTCAACACAACGCCGTAAATCAGAAACTCATAGTTAACATAACACTCAATGGTAAAAAATTGAGTTTATTCACTAAGATTATAAACAACGAAAGAATGCCCACTCTTAACACTTCTATTCAACATAGTACTAGAGGTTCTAGCCAAAGAAATTAGGCAAGAAAAAGAAAAAAGTTTCTTAGTTGTCCAAGTTAGAAAGTAAAAAGTTAAGTTATATATGTTTGTTGACAATATGATCTTATGTATTGAAAACCCTAAAGGCCTCTCCAAAAAAACTGTTAGAAATAAACAAAATCTGTAAAGCCATAGCATATAAAATCAACATACAAAAATAATAGTGTTTCTATATACCAGAAACAAGCCATTTAAAAAACTAAGCAAGAAAACAATCTCATTTACAATAGCTACACAAAATAAAATACTTAGGAATTGATTTAAATGAGGTAAAAATCTTCACACTGAAAACTGGAAAACATTGATGACAAACTGACAAAAGCAAAGAAATGGAAATAGATCCTATTTTCATGGATTGGGAGAATTACTATTAAACTTCCCACAGCGGTCTACAGATTTAATAAAATCCTTATCAAATTCCAATGAAATATTTTTCACAGGGATAGAAAGAATTCTAAAATTCATATGGAACCAAAAAACCCTCCAGTAACCAGAGAAATCTTAAGCAAGATGAACAAAGCAAAGGCTTCACACTACCTGCCTGCAAAATCTACCACAAAGCTGTACTAATTGAAACAGCATGGTATTTGAATAAAAACATATACATAGACCAATGAAATGGACTAGAGAGTGTAGACATAAACTCACACATTTATGGTTAATTTATTTTTGACAAAGATGTCAAGACACACAATGGGGAAAAGACAGTCTCTTTAATAGATGGTTCTATATCCACAGTCAGAAGAATAAATTTAGGCCCTCATTTCACATCCTGTACAAAAATCAGATTAAAGTTGATTAAATACTTAAACTTAAGAGTAAAACTTAAAACTACTTGGAAAAATGGGGAAAACATTATGACATTAGTCTAGACAATGATTTTTGGTGTATGAGTCCCAAAACAGAACCAACAGAAGCAAAAATAGAAGTATTGGATTACATTAAAAATTTTCTGCATAGCAAATGAAATAACAGAGTGGAGACACAATCTATAGAAAGGGAGAATACATTTGCAAACCAGATATCTAAAAAAGAGTTAATATCCTAAATATGTCAGGATCTTGAATAACTCAATAGTAAAAAAAAAAAAAAAAAAAACCTCGAATGAAAACTGGGCAAAGAACCTTAGACATTTTTTCCAAAGAAGACATTAAAAGAACAAATATATAAAAAGGTATTCAACATCACTAATCATCAGGGAAATATACATTAAAATCATAATGATATATCATCTCATACCTGTTTGGATGGTGATTGTCAAAAAGTCAAAACAAGTATAGGAGAAGGTATATAGAAAAGAGAACCCTTGTATGCTGTTGTTGGAATGTCGATTTGTACAGCTATTATGGAAACAGTATGGAGGTTTATCAAATTATTAAAGATAGAAATGTAATATGACCTAGGCATTCCTCTGTTGGGTATACACCCAAAGGAAATAAAATCAGGACTTTGTAGAGATATCTGGACTCCCACATTCACTGTAGCACTAGTCACAATAGCCAAGATATGGAAACAAACTAAGCATCTATTGACAGGTGAGTAGATAATGAAAATGTGGTATATATACACAATGGAATGCTATTAAACCTTTCAAAAAAGGAAATTTTGTCATTTGTGACACTATGAACCTCATGGGCATTATATTGAGTGAAATAAGCCAGGCACAGAAAGATAAATACCAAATAATCTCACTTATATATGGAATCTAAAAACGTTGAACCTGTAGAAACAGAGTAAAATGGTGGTTGCCAGAGACTGGAGGTGAGGCTTTGTAGCCAGTTGTGGTCAAATGACACAAAATTTTATTTAGACAGGAGGAATAAGTTCAAGAGATCTATAGTACATAATACTGACTATAATTAACAATATATTGTATATTTTACAATTGCTGAGAGTAGATTTTTGTGTTCTCACCACAAAAAATAATATGCAAGTTAGTGCTTATGTTAAATAGCTTTATTTAGCTATTCCAGAATGTATACATATATAAAAACGTCATGTTGTACACCACAAATATATATGATTTTACCTGTCAGTTATTAGAAGAGAAGACTTTGAGTTTAACAAGCACAAGTTAGGAAATGATGAATTTCTGTATATACCAAAAAGACAAATACACCTTGCTATATTTATAATCTGTTTAGTTAGTTCTGTCTGTAGTAGGACATAAATGTCTGCATGATTTTATCTTCATCATTATGTTTTAAAATGCATTAAGTAGGAAGACAGTATTTCCAAAGATTCTAGCCCTTACCTATAAGCTCTTAGTTTTATTCATCTCATAATATGCTCTTTAAGCAAATAGAAAATCTAAATTAATGAGAAGCTTTAAAGTTTCATGTTTGTTAACATAATTTTAATTTTCAGATTTAAAGTCTGTAGTCACTCAATGCTTTTTTTCACAAATTAGTGTCAAATAGAGTGATTTTGGTAGTGGTAAGATATAAATTTACACAGATATGCTTGGAATTGTCACTCTTTTATTACAATATCAGTTCATCATCTTTTATGTATTCAAGTTTTAATTGCATTGGAAGGCAGTGTTTCTAGCTATACAGTTTTTCTCACAATATATGCAGGTACCTGTTTATATTATCAGCTGAGTTTATATTCTTCTACAGATGATTTTTTCTACTTCAGATGAGTACCATATGGGTGCTGCAGTAATGTGTGTATGTGTGTGTGTGTGTGCGTGCATGTTTTGTGTAAACTTTATAATTTTTTTTTTAATTTTACTTTAAGTTTTGGAATATATGTGCAGAATGTGCAGGTTTGTTACATAGGTATAAATGTGCCATGGTGGTTTGCTGCACTTAACCCGTCATCTAGGTTTTAAGCCCTGCATGCATTAGGTATTTGTCCTGATGCTCTCCCTCCTATTACCTCCCAACCCCCAACAGGCCCCAGTGTGTGATGGTCCCCTCTTTGTGTCCGTGTGTTCTTACTGTTCAACTCTGACTTATGAGTGAGAACATGCAGTGTTTGGTTTTACTGTTCCTGTGTTAGTCTGTTGAGGATGATGGTTTCCAGCTTCATCCATGTCCCTGCAAAAGATGTGAATTTATTTTTTTTCATGACTGCGTATAATTTGTTTTAAATTTTAATGAATTAGCTTTAATATTTTTAAGTGAAAAAATAAGCCTGGGTAGCCATCAGTTCAATTGAATGCTCAATTTTCCAAAACTAAAGAATCTGTACTTAGGGGACTTAGTCATTGAGAGGCATCATGCTATGATATAGGACATATATTTAGCCAGGCTCTCTGAGAAGAAATTGGATAGAAAGATTACCACATCAAGCCTACAATTTATTCTATCTCAGTTTCTATGGTCTTAAAGAGTTGTATCAGACACATCATATGTGGGAAGCAAATCCTTTCCTCATAAGTTTATTTCACCTGTGCCATGGAGTAAATGTTATGATACCTTCATGGGTATGCGCTTCTTCTTTTCACCCACAGGTCAGCAGGTGAATTGTCTGAGCACCAGACAATTGATTTCTCTCACTTCCAACAGTGTGCAGAGTGGCATTTAGCATTTAGAGGACAGTGTTTAGTAAATTCAATATTTACCCATTTTTTATATGTCTAACTCTACTTGTCTTGGTGGATTATTTCTTATTTAAATCAAAGTAGGTAATCATGAAATATAGAAGTAGCCTTGATATTCACTAAATGAAATATTCACTTAGATTCACTGAAATCCCAATCTTTCCCCTACAATGTTAACATTTTCTAAAATTAAAAGATAGCTTTATAATTAAAGTAGGGTTTGAGATGTGAGTCAGTTTAAAAGTATTATTTTTTAAATCACTTTTACAAATTCAATTTTTAAAAGCAAAGCAATTCACTTCATTAAAAATTTTCAAACTATTAAGATTATACTCTACAATAAATTGATTTTTTGTTTGCCATTTCCTAGATTGATATTTACAGTTGACTGTTAAACAACACAAGCTTGAACTACAAGGGTCTACCTCTAGATAATTTTTTCAGTAAATGTAATGGAAAAATTTGGGGTGATTTGCAACAGTTATTAAAAACTCACAAACTGTGTAGCCTAGAAATAACAACAACAAAAAAAAGAGTTATGCCATGAATGCCTATAAAATATATAGATACTAGTTTATTGTTTCATTTATTACTATCAAGTACACACAAATATACTACAAAAGTTAAAGTTTATAAAAACTTTACACACGCACTTCAAGATCATACCTGGTGCTATTCATAGTGGAAGAAAAGTTAACAAACATAAAGACGCAGTATTAAATCATAACTGCATAAAATTAACTGTAGTAATACTGTATTACTAATAATTTTATAGCTATCTACTGTTGCTATTGGAGAAGGCTGAATATGATAATCTGGCTTAGTCACAGGAGTGTGGCATGGTGATGGGCACTGTGCCCCTACTGTGGCCTCACTTCAATGTCATTCTCTTCTGGAAATCCTGCAGTCAGGGCATCATTCTAATGGAAGCGAGGGCCCTGTCAAGCCAATGGTAAGGCTGGGTGTATCTGTTGAGTAGCCACTTAAAATGCTGCATGATAGTGATACTCTTTGCATAAAGAGTTCATCTCTACAGTAAATTGTGTATCATAGTAAGAAGTTATCTCTTGTAATACTCATGGATTTTTAAAATCATGTTTAGTGCAAGGCCATAAACCTTGAATAGCAACATGGGACCCACATGAAGTGCCACTGGTGATTCTGGAAGTGCTTCTAACAGGCAAAGTCATAACATTAGAAGTAAGAATTGAATTGCTTGATATGTACCATAGATAGAGGCCCATGATTGCAGTTGCTCTTTTGAGATAAGTAAATCTAATGTAAGGACTGTAGTAGAAAAACAAAAGTTAGGAAATTAATGGAGCTGTTGATGCAGCTATACCAGCAGGCAATAGAACATTGCACTTTTTGCAAAATACCTTTTTATCTCATATCAAAAATGCAGCTTTTATGTGGGTGCATGATTTCTGTAAGAAAGACATACATATAGACTCTAATATGATTCAAGGAAAAGCGAAGTCATTATATGACAACTTTAAAAAGGGGAAGGTGATTTTAATGCCAGCAAAAGATGGTTTGATAATTTTAGAAAGAGGTTTGGCTTAAAAAATGTTAACATAATAGAAGCAGCTTCTGCCAACCAAGAGGCAGCAGAGTTCCCAGAGAACATTTAGAAAATAATTGAGAAGAAAATATATCTGCTTGACCAAGTTTTTAATGCAGACAAAAGGGGACAGATGCCAGAAAAGACATGTATTAGTTAGAAAGAGGAGTGGGCACTAAGATTTAAGGCAGAAAAGGATAGGCTAACACTACTGTTTTGTGAAAATGCATCAGGTTTATTATCAAGACTAGCCCTATCTATAAAGCCTCTAACCCCTGAGCCATGAAGGAAAAAAGGTAAATACCAGCTGCCAGTCTTTTGGTTGTACATTAAGACCTAGACAATGAGAATACTTTTTCTGCATTGGTTTCATCACCTCTTTGTCACTGAAGTCAGGAAGTACCTTAACAGTAAGGGGCTACCTTTTAACATCCTTTTGATACTGGACGACTCCCATGGCCGCAGAGAACCCCATGTGCTCCACGCTGAAGATGTCAAGGAGGCTCATTAGCTCCCAAGCATAATGTCTCTAATTCAGCCGCTGGATCAAGGGGTTATAAAAACCTTTGGGCTCATTACACAAGGTACTCTATGGAAAGACTGTCAATGCTATGGAAGAGAACCCTGACAGAGAGAATATCATGAAAGTCTGGAAGGATTGCCCCTTTGAAGATGGCATCATTGTTATACAAAAAGCCATGAAAGCCACTGAGCCTAAAACAATAAATTCTTGCTGGAGAAAACTATATACAGATGTTGTGCATGACTTCATAAGTTTTATGACAGAGCTAATCAAGGAAATAAAGAGATTGTGGATATGGCAAAAATGGTGAGGGATAAAGGGTTTCAAGATACAGGTCTTGGAGAAAGTCAAGAGCTTATAAACATAACACCAGAGGAATTAATGGAAGATGACTTAATGGAGATGAGTGCTTCTGAACCAGTACCAGAGAATGAAGAATAAAACATAAAACAAGCAGTGTCAGAAAACAAGTTGACTTTAGACAATTGACAGAAGAATTCAGATTATTTAGACTGCTTTTGACTTTTTTTATGAAATGGACTCATTTCTGACATGGGCACTGAAACTAAAGCAAATGGTGGAAACAAATGGTGCTGGAGCCTCATAGAATAATTTTTAGAGAAATGAAAAAGTAAAACAGTCAGAAATTAATATGTATTTCTGTAAAGTTACACTGAGTGTGCCTATCTCTTCTGCCTTCTCTTACACTCCTTTCACCTCTTCTGCCTCTGCCAACTCTGAAACAGTAAGACTAACCCTCTTCTTTCTCCTCCTAATTAGCCTACTCAGTGCGAAGGTGATGAGGATGAAGACCTTTATGATGAGCCAGTTACACTTAATGATTGTTAATATATTTTCTCTTTCTTGTAATTCTCTTAATAATAACATTTTTTCTAGCTTACTTTACTGTAATGCCGAGTCTGTCCTGCAGACTCTGGCTGAATGATGAATGAAAGAAGTTCTCAACATGGATATCCAGTGAAAGAGCAGGCTGGGGTAATGCTGGCACTAGGGGCCGAAGACAGTTAGGAACCCCCTAAACTGGCGATGCTCATGTTTATTTAGTACAGATTTAATGACAAAGGCTTAGAGTAAAGACAATTTGTGGGTAATAAACATTGTCGACACCCCAAGTAGAGAGCAGTCCTGCACACAAGTGATCAAAGACTGGTTTTAGGAGAACATGAGTAAACAAGCTATTTAGATAAACTCCTGTACATTCCCTTGTTATCTGCTCTTTGCTATTAGCTCAAGGTAAGAGGATTAGGCTTCCTTCAGCCATAACCTTTTCCCAAAGCTTTTGCAAAACCTTCCAGCCTTCCCTTTGCGCCTTTCCGATAATTTTTCCCACCACCCTGACCGATCTCTTACATCTCCCCCTTTTCTGTTTTTTTGTGTCAGGTTTTGTTGATTGAAGAGAACAGATGTGTGCAGCAACAGGTTTGTTAGGTGTGGCAGTTACTGCTTGTATTCAGTTTTGCACCCTAGAATTAAAACATAAGAAAAACATGAGTATAATAAATAGCATTATTTCCAATCAAGGAGTCACACCCAGGAGTGGGGTCTACCCAGGAGAGATCTTCTCACATATCCTTTCATATGGCTGTATGTTGGGCATGCAGATCTATGGCGTTTAGGGACTCTAGAATTTTAGTTTTAAGTTGCCTTATGTCTGCTGTTAAATTATCATGTAAGATTCACCAGAGGTGTTGTTTCACCTCACCCCAACTATGTATTGATTGATTCCAAGGTAGAGAGGTGACAGAGATATGCTTATGCTCCCAGTCACAGTTTAATTGCTGTCAAAATGCCGGTGCATCTTGCCGCTTCCCTACATATTCTAAGGCAGCCTTGAGGGTGGGCAGGCATGAAAGAACCTTTCGGTCTACACTCTGCTGTAAGAGAAGTTTATTAGACACATTTTTGGCCAAGTTATCTACAAAGGTAGTTGTTTGTACTGATTCAGTATAGAGGCCACAGCAATACTAGCAGTTGCCAAGATGACTATGGCTGAGACTATAAAGGCTATGAATCTTTTGGGTCTGAACTGGGATAGGGGACATTCTAAGGTGGCAAGGACAGAGGAACCTTGCAAATCACATATCAGATTGCTGGGAATGCCTCAGATTGTCTCCTTAATACCATGACACTAGTAATATTTAAATTAGATATATTGTAATTAGTGGTGCATGAGGCAAACCAAGCCTGTCCCTGCACTCAGGTCACAAACATGGAGTTTTGGAGTATAATGAAAATATTGGTTCTCCTAAGGAAATCATATGGGTGGGTAGTGCAAATTAGGCACTGAGCTGTGTGATTATGACTAAAGGTCATTGCATAGTTGTTACCGGCATTATGATTTGTCCCATGTTCCAGGTGCCATAAAGTGTCTTGGGGTGGCATGGACTCTACTTGGGGTCTGGGATATCCCATCCCTGAATCAGCCCCAATTACTGGGGAATGAGACATGGCTGTGAAACTGTGATTGATGCCACGATGGATGTTGACATCAGTATGGTTGCTCTGCAAATGGCAGTGGGGGCTCCAGTCTAAGATATTATAATTGCCTAACTGGAGGCTACGGGTTTGTCCCCTGTGACAGACCTCCCAACCAAAGTGAAATCAATAACTTTACTAGCTACGTTCTTTAGCACAGGAAGGAATGTTGGGGAAAGTGGCATTGGTTGCCTTGCCCAGTTTGAGGCTACCTGCAAGCAGGAATGTTAAGGCATTACCTTTGCCATGATGTAGCCATACTTGAGTTTGGGCAGGAACACAGTAAGGGTTAGAACTTTCATAACTTTCACACAGTAGGAGGATAGTGGAGTGACACATAGTGTTACCTGGCACCTTAGTCCAGTGTGTGCCATTAATCATGGACCCCACTGGGGGTAAGTCAATCCCTCATAGCCAAATAGTTACATTATTAGAGGCTGGGGAAGGGGTGTCTGCCCAGGTAACAGGCCGGAAAAAAAGGTAGATCTAACAGATGGGCCCAATAGAGAGTAGCAGGTGCAGGTTGCAGGCAAAGTGAGAGCATAAAGAAGGTCAATACCCTATGCTAGTTGCAATGTACAACAGAGAGCATATGAAAGAACAAATTATCTGGACTGAATGGTGTTTGTGTCTGGAGCAGGATTTGCTCAGCTTCATGAGTCATCTTTTTCAGCATCCCCCAGGTGATGTTCGGGGCTTGTGTTGTCCAAGGAAGTTGTATTGTTTGGGGCTGCAGGTCCTGCAGGGACATTGCTTTCATTTCTTGCACCGGATTGGGTCCCAGCCACAGCATGGTATGGTTTGATGCATTGGTCTGGAATCCAAAGAGGACCTGAGAGAGCGTGAACACAAGCATATCCTCTTCCCCATGTTAGCAAATCATTTGGCGACATCATACATTACTATTTATATTGTTCCATAAAATTGCAGGTTTTATGTCTTCAGAAGTTTTAGCCAAGTGCTTTTATTTCTATAGCTGATTAAAATTTATTCAAATTTAATAAATTAAGGGTAAATAAAGTTTGTGCTAGTAGTGTTGCAGGATCCTTACTCAGATTCCCCCTTTTTTTGTTTTCTGGGCATATTTTTAAGGGTGGAGTGAGCACGTTCTGCTTTACCCTGTGTACTATGCCCTGTGGTTCACCCCATAAATGCAAAAGTTAAGAGAACATACTGGGTGGACTCTCCAGGAAAAGCATGTGTGCTAATTAGGTGAGAATTGGTACCAACTGTTACATGTACATATATTAGTTTTCCAAATTCAGGGATGTGTGTAACATCTGTTTGCCATAACTGATTAGGTTCTGGTCCTCTAGGGTCAACACCTATAGAGCCAAGGGATGTGCCTGTGAGCTGGCAATCTGCGTATTGCAGGATAATTTGTTTAACTAGTCTTCGGGTAATTTGAAATTGTTTAGTTAAGTTCCTCCAATTTTGATGGAAAAAAATGATGCCATTGGGTGACTTGGTCAATCAGTGATGTTATAACTTGCAGATTTGCTTGATTATTGCTATGAGCCACTGGGCCAGATAGTGAGCTTTGGGCTCAAATATGTGTGGTAAAAATAGGATGTGTACATTGATCCAGCAATTGCTGAAGTCACAGAAAAAGTGCATACTGGGTGGGCTCAAGAGGAGACTAAATGAGGGCTCTTTCTAAGTTCTGCAATAAATAAATAGAGTAAGCAGAATCACTAACAATATTGATGGGCTGAGTGGAAGAAGTTTCCAGGGCCAATATTAAGGGTCCAACCTCAGCTCTCTGAGTGCTAGTAAAAATCCAGAATGAGTGAGGGAATTATGTGGTCTGCACTAAATAGCTGCTTTCCCATTTTTACAAGAACCATCAGTAAAAACTGTTAAAGCATTAGGTATGGGGGAATGAACTACTTTTGTAGGCAAAACTACAGGAGTACGAGATAAGAACTAAAGTAGTTTTTCAGCGGGAAGGTCATGCTCTATATGACCTGCATAATCAGAGGGTGCTATCAGAAGGTCTAGAGATAGGGGCAATACTGCTTCAAATTGCTTTTTACTCCAAGAAATTCTGATGACATCAGGGTCATAACCTAGAAACTGATTGCATCGTCTGTGGCCTGAATAGATGACTGTACTAACTAGCTGGATATAGGGAGATAGAGTTTTAGTCCTGGTATGTGAGCAAAAAGCCCATTCTAGGAAGTGTAGCTCTGGGGCTGTCTGTCCTGTTCATCCTCTTGGAGAATGTTTAGTAGGAAAAACAAACAATTGGACTGAATATTTTGGGTTTGTGCAATTTAGTTGCCTCTGGGAAATAGCTTACTCTTTTTCTTCAATTTCCCTTCTTCCTGCAGGAGTTAAATACCTGGGAGAGTCTAATGCTGTATTGCCCTTTAGCATAGAAAACAGGTTTTGCAACTTATCAGTAGTTATGCCCAAGGTGGGGTGAAGCCAGTTAATATCGCCCAGTAATTTTTGATAATCATTTAATGTGTGTAAGTTGCTAGTGAAAGGACACAAAGATAGATGTGTACCCGCCCCCCCCCCACTACACCCTTTGTTCTGCTCTCTAATCTTTGCACATAACAGAGATTTCATAAGTTCTGTGAGTACCTGTTTTTCTGCACGTACCAGAGATTTTGTAAGTTCTGAGGCAAGGTCACAAGACGTGTTTAAGTAAGATAAACTCTTGCTGCCATAAACCTGCTCTCCTGCCTCAAAGGTTGAACCAAAATATCAGAAATGGCAGGAACCAATCATAGTTAGCCAAATCGCCTTGTTCAAACACTAGCCAATCATATATCTGATTTGTATAATAACTCTATGCCCACTTTTCTTAGACTATATAACACTGCTCGGAGCTCAGTAGGGGAGCTCTCCTGCCCGTCTCATTTCGCGAGCGAGGGAGAGTTCCAGGTTCGAACCTGTAATTAAGATCCTTGCTGCTTAGCTTTGACTCTGGACTCTGGTGGTCTTCTTCGGGGAATAAACGGTCTGGGCATAACACTAGTATTTAATTTAACCTTTTGAGGTCCTGCTGACAGGGAAGTTAGTATGTATCCAAGATAATTCCAAGGAGAGGACAGTTATACTTTTTCAGGTGTTACAACTAAACCTGTTAACAATGTATTCTTTACAACAGAGGCATATGAACTTAAAAGTACTGACCCTGTTGGGGCTGCTAGTAAAATATCATTAATAAAATGAATAATCTTACAATTAGGAAATTATTTTCTATTGGGGAGCAAAGCCTGATTTACATGATATTGACACATGGTAGGACTGTTTAGCATTCCTTGAGGAAGTACTTTCCAATGAAATTGGTGAGCTGACTTTTCATTATTGATGGCTGGTATGGTAAATGCAAATTTTTCTTTGTCCTGTTCTGCAAGGGGAATAGTATAAACGCAATCTTTTAAGTCAATAATAATTATAGGCCAATCTTGAGGAATTGCTGCTGGGGAAGGGAGGCGCTGTTGAAGGGGCCCCATGGGTTGCAAATAAGCATCAATAGCTGTAAGTCATGCAAATGTCTCCATTTGCCAGACTTTGGGGGAATGATGTAAATGGGCAAATTCCAAGGGCTATTTGATGGTTCTGTAAGGCCGGCTTTTAATTGCTCCTCAACTAATTCATGGGCTCACTGTAATTTCTCTCCCTTTAAATGCTACTGTTCTACCCAAATAGGATTTTATGAGAGCCAGTTAGGGGTAAGGGAGGGATAATAACAGTGGTCATTATTCGAAAGAGGTCTGCACAATTAACCCTTTCGTAAATGGGCTAGCAGATCCATTTTCTCTAATACTTTTCCTTACTTTCTTATGTACCTGATTACCTTGTTGACCTTGCATCACTGGGCAGGCCAAGACCTCCCCTTCTAATGCCTCTTGCCTAAGACAGGGTCCTGTAACTGTAGCGCATCCCTTGTCCTTCTTCCAATTTATTGGAGGAAGGGACTCAGGCAAAACCTCTGTTTTCTCTTTGGTATTTTTGCCCATTAATGGCTGGGCTAAGGGAGAAGGAGGCAGTAAACTAGCTGACGGTTTCTCCTCCCTTCCTTTTTTAGGCTTGTCTGTGTAGAGTGGGACCAAAGCAGCCCTAACTAAAGCCTATCACATTAGACATGTTATTGGAGCCCATTGCCCTTGTGCATGATGCTGTTTAAGATTTCTCACAACTTGTTCCCAGAGCTCTATGTCTAACATACCTTCTTCAAGGAACCATGGGTTATGAGAAACAACAGTTTGCATTAGTTCCCTTAATTGAACCTGTGAAACTGATGCACCACTAGCTTTAAGCAGCTGTTTCAATATTTTTATATACTGTTGCTATTGAGCTGATAACTGTTGTCCCATGATAAAACCCTAGCCTGAACAATTCCCTCAAACTTGGAAATCCCGAGTGGGCACCAATGACTTACTGACTGCACAGTTCCTTCACCTTCATTTTTGAGGGTTCTGTCATGATCCGTTGCAGCATTCCTCATGTGGGGGCACCTGCCCTGTCCTGCAGACTCTGGCTGCAGGTCTGTCCTGCAGACAAGTCTGTCCTGCACTCTGACTGAGTGACGAATGAAAGAAGTTCTCAGACACAGATATTCAGTGAAAGAGGGGACTAGGGGAATGCCGGCTCTAGAGGCCAAAGACAGTTAGTAGCACACCTAAACAGGCAACACTCACATTTATTTAGTACAGATTTAATGACAAAGGCTTAGAGAAAACACAATTAGTGGGTAATAAATATTGCCGAATCCCCAAGTAGAGAGCAGTCCTGTGCACAAATGATCAAAGGTTGGTTTTAGGACAACATGAGTAAACAAGCTATTTAGATAAACTCCTCTACATTCCCTTGTTATCTGCTCCTCGCTATTAGTTCAAGGTAAGAGGATTAGGCTGCCTTCAGCCATAACCCTTTCTTAAAGCTTTTGCAAAACCTTCCAGCCTTCCAAGAAGGTTTTCACCTTTCCTATAATTTTTCCCGCCACCCTGACTGATTTCCTACACTGTAAAGATAGAATATATAATGCATAGAATGTGCAAAAATGTGTTAAACTACTGTTTCTGTGATTATTCAGTCTCCAATCAGCAATAGACTATTAGTCTATTTTTAATTAAACAGTAATAATAAATATTACTCCATTTTTTGTTTACTTTTACTGATGACAGCTTTCAGCGTTACCCCTTTCTCTTCCCCTTCTACTCCACATCTGAGCAAGCACATACGAAAGCTAAAGTGCTTTCACTTTTGGTGCTGGTAGCAAGTTCAAACAACTTGTAGCAACCTGTAGCTAGGTGTCACTCCCTTTCCATCATTTAAACAACAAACAAAATAAAAAAGTTTTTTTTTTTCTTGTGTTTTGTTTTTAAATTTTTTTCTCCTGATCTCTGAAGCCATTTGCTGACTGGCTTGGGGCTCTTGCCTTGCTTTCCCCAGAAACTTCATTTATGAGTATTAAACGCATTTGCTATTCTTTTGGTATGTGTGTGGTGTCATCATCCTTAATATCTGAAACAGATTTTGAAGTTTCATTCTACTTCTTCAACATCTTCAACAAACAATCCAATTACTAGCAGATTCCCATGTCTCAACACTAGGTGTATGATGAATTACTAATATGTAATAAAGAGTAGTCTTTTTTTATTTTGGGGCTATTTTTATTCTAGGGAGTTCAAAAAAATTATTTCATTAGTTAATTCATATCAAGGACATTAATGGAAGAGGGGAGGCATCATGTAGTGTACAGTCACACTGTCCTGAATGTGAATATTTATATACCTAGTTCTTTCTAGTTTTGGCTTTGAATGTGTTATTGACCCTCAGCATTCTTCTCTGTCAAATGTAGATGATCATATCCCTCACAGGAAAGGTTTGAGGTGGCCTAATATAAGTAAATCACCTAGGGCAGAACTGAGCCCATAAGCAACACAAATGTTATTTTGCTTTCCCACTGTTCCCTGCTGACTACAAAAGATACGTATAATATGGTGCTTACATTTAGTTGAGAAATTGCATATGCAATTATTAAATATCATAACTAGATTCATGTATATATACATTAAACTATGCTAAGCATTTGTATGTCCAATGTTGGAGACAAGAATCAAACTTGCACAGGGTAATGATAGAACCAACTCTCACCAACTCAGTCAGACAGCTTTTTCCTCCCAATATGCTAAATCATTTATTGGCACATTCAATATGCTAGACACTGAGTTTTATTCATTTTTTTTCATTTCATCCCCACACTTTCTGTGAAGTGATGACTATGATGATGAAGATGATGGTGATAGTCCTAATGATAATATTATTCACTAGCATGTGTGCTTCCAAATGTACCGAGTATTTTACATACATAGTTAAATCCTTGTGATATTTGTGTGAAGTAGGTAATGTTATTATGCCCACTTTATAGATGAGGAAATTGAGAGTCAAGCTACTTGTAAAATATTGTATGGATTGTCACCAGCCAAACCAGTATTTGATTCTAGGCTGTGTTTAACTCTTGTGACCATAAATATAATCCTAACTCTACTACAGCAACATAACGCAGATATTCATTTTGGCACATTTCATGAATCACTTGAGAAATTTAAATTCCAGCATGTGGAAATATTTAATTCTGCATATATGATAATTTTGCAAGTATTTCAGTAAAATGAAGCTAGAAGAAGTAGTATAAGATGTATGGGAGGGTAGGCTACCAATGGGCTATTCTGTGATTTACGTATATTCTTGTGGAAAGGGCTGGCCTTGAGCAATGAGTAAACATCATGGCTACTCTTGTGGTGTCTGGGCTCTGCTAAGGTCTTCTACCCTTGAAATTTCTCCCTGGAAGCAAAGCCTGTGAGGACAAAGAAAGTTGAAAAGACAAATCCCATGGGACGGAGAAATCATCCAAGTTCTAGAATACAAATGCCTAATTCCAAACTTCCATTAGCTATTGTTGGAAAGCTATTGTTGGAAACCTCAGGCAGGACCCAGGTTCCTGGTTAGGAATCAGAAGGGAATACTTTGAGGGGTATGAAGGAGTCAGACTGATAAGATCAATGAAACTTGCAGAATATTTCACAATTTTTACATTTTTTGCTGTTGAGCTTATGTATTTGTTTTATTTTATGGATCATTTAAGATTTTGTGCCTTTTTTAAAATTGGTAAGGGATGAATTGTGTCCTTTTTTTTAACATAATTATAAAACACTTGCTAATATTTATTCACTGTAAAACAGTATTAAAATTCTTTAACTGTGCAAACTATTTGTTTTGATTTTCTTGTGTGGTCCTCCTCATCTTCCAACCTAGAAAGAAACATGGCAGTCTTCTACTGCCTCAACATTTTGGTGGAACATACTGAGTTTTTCTTCATCTCTCTGAGACCTATTGGAAACAATACAAACATACTATTTTTCCCCCTTCAAATATGTGTGAAAAAAAGTAGCTGTAACTTTTCTTAACTGACTAGTTGGAGAGGTCATATTAGTTCTTTGGAAAAGTTACTTGCTGCTTCACAAATTATGTCACTAATCAGAAGAGAGCTACTCTGGCCTTTCCCACCATATTCCCCATCACTAATGTTGCCACACAGGTTTAATCATATGTACCGAATGCCCCTTTGCCTTTTCTATGTCTGTCCTCATGCAAACACTAAATTCTGTGTTTCCTTTGTTGAGTTAGTTCTTTCAGTCTTCAGACAAAAAATAAATAAATACAAAAAAGTCCAGTTATTTTTTGCTTTTTTAAAAAATTGTATATTTAGTTCATGATTTTGAAAGTGGCTTTATAAAGATTACAAGCTGAACTATTTAAAAATTGTGAGTTTCTACAAAACTTATATTGAAGTAAATTTATTTCGGTCCTTATTCTAGAAGTTCTGTGTTATTAATGGAGATAATTCTGAGTTCTAAGATTTTATCACATGACAAATGAAGGCTCCATTAGGAATTTGGAAAGCAAATTAAAAAGTTATAAAGATCAAATTTCCCTGGCCTATACTCAATGATATAAAATAAAAAACTAACTGGGAAAGAATTTTTTTTTTTTTTTTTTTGAGTCAGAATCTCGCTCTGTCACCCAGGCTGGAGTGCAGTGGCGCGATCTCGGCTCACTGCAACTCTGCCTCCTGGGTTCAAGCGATTTCCCTGCCTCAGCCTCCCAAGTAGCTGGGACTACAGGCGCCCACCACCACGCCTGGCTAATTTTTGTATTTTTTAGGAGAGACAGAGTTTCACCATATTGGCCAGGCTGGTCTTGAACTCCTGACCTTGTGATTTGCCCGCCTCAGCCTCCCAAAGTGCCATGAGCCACCATGCCCAGCCTGGGAAAGAAAATTTTAATGCACATTCAAAAATTTCCTTTTTGGCAGGCAAAGTATAAAACACTTATAAATCTAAACTTCGGTGGTCAGTCCACTATTATTTTATTTAGATTTGAATTTACTACAGGTAATTTTTATAGCTCCATATTTAAATTTTCACAACGCAAGACATTCCTTTATAATGCCACTGTACTGCCATTTGAAAAAATTATGTTCATTGATATACAATATTTGTACATATTTATGGAGTTCATGGAATATTTTGTTACATGCATACAATGTGTAATAATCAAATCAAGGTAATTGGGATATTCATCACCTCAAACGTTTATCATTTTGTGTGTGTGTGTTGAATGCATTCTAAAACTTTTCTAATAGTTATTTTGAAATATACAATAAATTACTGTTACCTATAGTCACCCTACTATGCTATGGAATACTGGAACATATTTCTTCTATATGACTGCATTTTTGTGCCCATTAACCAACCTCCCTTAAAACCCCCTGGCCCCTACCCATCCAAGCTTCTGGTAACACCATTCTATTCTCTAGCTCCATGAAAGAAATAAGTTTTTGTAACTACTGCGTATCAGTGAAAACATGCAGTATTTTTATTTCTGTAGCTGGCTTATTTCATTTAAAGTAATGTCCTTCAGTTCTATTAATGTTGCCAGAAAATGACACGATTTTATTTTTATGACTGAATAATATTCCATTGTGTACATAAGCCACGTTTACTTTAACATTTATCCATTGATGAACATCTAGATTGATTTAACATCTTTATTACTGTGAATAGTATTACAATAAACAGGGAGGGCAGATATTTTTTCAATATATAGATTTCCTTATTTTGGCACTGGGCAGTGAGATTGCCTGGATCATATGGTAGTTCTGTTTTTAGTTTGTAAGGAACTTCTGTACTGTTTTTCATAGTAGCTATACTAATTTACATTTTCCTTGAGATTCTTAATTATAGCACACTCACTGTAATATGAAGAAGCTATCCAATCTTAGACTTTTAGAAAAAATATTACTCATAACAGATACTTGTAGTCAGCCATCACCGCTGTATGACTTCTAAGTCAGTTTTGGTTGTCATGTTACATTTTTCACACGCAAATTATTTTTTTCATTTTATATTGTAGAGAAGAAAAAACACAGATGTGTATCTATTCAGAAACAATTTTATAATCTAAAAATTATAAGAGCAGAATTGAAACAAAGATTCCCTACAGAATAGAGATGCAGATCTCTTTTTCAGATGATAACTAAATATTGATAAAATAAATCAACAAAGTAAGATTATTCCAGGTTTCTTTTACAGGGGCAACTCAATAGTTCTAATTATGTCTCTTTATTTGAATTTTTAAGTAATTTATTCCCAAATATTCCATTATGTAGCTTGTAAAGCCTACTCTGCTACTGAGTCAGTTCTGCCTCCTCCTTTTTTTAATTTTAATTTTAATTTTATTTTTTTGAGACGGAGTCTCACTCTGTCACCCAGGCTGGAGTGCAGTGGTATGATCTTGGCTAACTGCAACCTCCACCTCTTGGGTTCCAGCGATTCTCCTGCCTCAGCCTCCTAAATAGCTGGGACTACAGGCATGCACCACCATGCCCAGCTAATTATTTTATTTTTAATATGGATGGGGTTTCACCATGTTGGCCAGGCTGATCTCGAACTCCTGACCTCAGGTGATCCACCTGCCTCGGCCTCCCAAAGTGCTGAGATTACAGGTGTGAGCCACCACGCCTGGCCGGCACTGCCTCCTTCTAAATTAGATCTAGTCAATTTACCGTTTTTTATTTTGGGATCATAGTAGTACTCTTCAATTGAATTTTAACCTTACTTTGAAATATTTATATCTGGCTTTAAGAATTTAAATGAAGACATTTTCACAGACTAATTCTAGAAATAGTGCTCTGTGTGACATTAATATTCTATAATTTAGATTTCCGAGAACTGTCTTGAATATTTGGTAATTTCAATTTGCCATTTTCTTTTGCTGAAATGCATAACCACATCAGTATCATAATTTCTCTAAGGTACAATAACATAATTCATCCAGGAGTGCTAGTCTTTTTACATCTTGCATACATTTTTTATCTCCTTCTGAGATAGACAGGTTTTAGTTTTAAGTTGTGATAACCATCATATTTGTCTTCATGATATATCAGAAATTTCAAAAAAATAGGCTTTAAAGCAGAGTGATTATCACTGATTTTAATAAATGTATATATATTAGAGACAACCAGAACTGAGAACTATACATTTTGGATGTAACGTCTGGATTTTCCTTTTGGCAAAACAGATTATATTTCACAAAGAAGACTATTTCAATAAGTTTATATTTGAAACTCACTCTTAAATTTTCTGTAAAGAAAACTGAATTAATATATTATGTTCAAATAGGGAAATGATGGTAGACTCTCCTGTCTCATACAAAAACATATGCTGAATAATAGTATAAGTTAATATATTTTGGTCCTTTTTAGATAATGAAGGCACATTGCTGAGCATGCATACAAGACAAATTTGTTCACAAGCCCACCTTATCTCTTCATTAATGGACAGGAAGTATCCAAAGAAGAACATTTTTATTAAACAAAAACAAAGAAATAGACAAGGTCCTTTAATGACCTTACTGGGATTCATTGCCTACTAGAAATGTTAACTCTTCACACAGATCCCATCTCAGTCTAGACTTTGCGTTAACAGTCCTAAAGCCCCGGGAACAGTTACTCATTAGTTCTATATGCAGTTGCCAAAATGTTGTCTTACTTGACCATTGCTGTTTCCATATTTCAACTGCAGGCTTATTTTTTCAACATTTATCAACTCTTTTACCAAGCTAGAAAACCTTTGGAATAGAAACACAACAATGAGTGAATAATCTTTAAAATATAACATAGGAAGGGCAAAAACAGTAAATGTTAAGTGTATAAATAAGAAACCTAAGAGTAGGGGAATTCAAATAACTGCCCAAACTCAGAGATAATAGAAATATTAGCTGAAGTTCAAATGCACATATCATTGAGGAATTCCTTACAGAACAGCATATCCAGAAAAAGTTTATTGTGGTTCTGAAAAAGCGTTACAACTTATTCAAGCCTTCAGTTTGTGGCACTTACTGTGCAATTTTATTAGTTGTCAAATTTTAGAAACATGCTGACTAAAAGGGACAGACACTTTAATTCCAAATAATATCTGATCAATTGTACAAGAAAAATAATGTTGTGCTACTGAGGGTTATGTAAGAGTATAAATAATGAATGTAAGTAATAGTTTTAGGGGATTGTGAATTCTTGGAAATCTTTCTTCTTATCTAGGAGTAGGCCTAAATTCTAAGGCAGTTGAATAAAATTTATTTAAAGTATTCATCTTTAAGTACAATAAAATAAGATTTTCATAAGCATATGTTAATGATTGAGCATAAATATCACTATAATAGAAATATACATTAGGTACTGATATATCTTTAAGGGAGAGTCTATGGAAATATATTTTCTCATTCATCAATTTCACATGTTTAATAACATTTGTTATTTCTGAAATGTGTCAACTTCTTTCTGGAACTACTTGCAGGCAATAGTTTCATTTATTTTTTATACAAATCTATTGATATATGATTTACATAGTATATAATTAACCCATTTAAATAGTTGAAGCTAATCATTTTTGTTACATTCAGATATGTGCAACAACCATCCCAGTCAATATTGGAGAAATTTTTATTACCCTCAAAAAGAAACCCTGCGCACTTTAGCTATTAACTTCCCATTCCCCATATCATCATCATCACCTCAACCTAAGCAAATATGTTCTGTCTCTATGGATTTCCTTATTCTGGACTTTCTTAAGTGTTTTTTTTTTTCTCTGGGGGTAGTTTATTAATGACTGATGGAACTTCTTCACTTGCTACAAGTCTATTCCAATTATCTATTTCTTCTTGAGTCAACTTCAATAGAGTGTGTAAGTCTAAGAAATGTTCATTTCATGTAAGTTATCTAATTTGTTTGTTTGTAATTTTTCACAATATTTCATTATAATCCTTTTTATTTCCATAAAATAAATAGCAATGCCTCCTCTTTCATTTCTAATGTTATTTGAGTCTTTTCTTTTCCTTATCAATCTAGCTGAAGGTTTGAATATTTCGTTGATCTTTTCAAAGAATAAAGATGTATGTTCATTGTTTTTCTCTATTGTTTATCTATTTTCAGTTTCGTTAATTTAACTCCAGCTTGTCATTTCCTTCATTTTAATTGTTTTAGACTTTTCTAGTATATAAAGGTATAAGTTTGACTATTGATATTATATCTTCTTTTCCAATATAGATGTACAACAATACATTTTTCCCAAGCACTGTTTAGTTTCATATTAGAAGTTTTGTTACATTATGTCTTAATTTTCATTCATTTCTAAGCATTTTCTGATGTGTCTTTTGATTTCTTCATTGATCTCTTAGTTGCTTTATAATGTGTTGTTTAATTTCCACATATTTTTGAGTTGCCTTAATATTTCCTAGTTATTGATTCACAATTGTATTCCATTGTATTCAGAGAACATATGTGCTATCTCTATTCCTTTAAAATTATTTATGTTTGCTTTATGGCTTAGCATGTTGTACATCCTGGAGTATGTTCCATGTGCATTTGAGAATAATGTATATTCTATTTTTAGGTGGAGCATTTCATATATATCCTTTAGATTTCTTTGGTTCCCAGTATTATTGCAGTCTTTTATTTCTTTGTTTATATTGTTTCCGGTTATTCAATTATACAAAGTAGGATATTAAAGTCTGTGTTATTTTTGACTCTTCTATTTCTCCTTACTGTTCTGTCAGATTTTGCTTTATGAGGCAAGGAGAATAAGCTTTGAGAAATGGATCTAAGTGTGGGTTCTAATACACAGTGGGTCCTTGATGTGTACCATCAAAATTAGTTCCTGTAAAGCATGAACCAAACTTTCTTGGACATAAAAAGTATATATAAATATATCTTATAAATATATATGAATAAAATGAATATTATATATAAATAACATATACACCAATAAATATTTTTATAACTTTTACGTTCAAGTGGTACATGTGAAGGTTTGTTATGTAGGTAAACTCATGTCATGGGGGACAAGAGATTCTGGTATGTTGTATCTTTGTTCTCACTAGTTTCAAAGAACTTCTTGATTTCTGCCACAATTTCATTATTTACCCTAAAGTTACTTAGGAACATGTTGTGTGATTTCCATGTAATTGATGGTTTTGAGCTGTTTTCTTAGTCTTGACTTCTATTTTTATTGTGCTGTGGACTGAGGTTGTGCTTAGTATAATTCTGGTTCTTGTGCATTTGCTGAGGATTGTTTTGTGTTCAATTATGTGGTGAATTTTAGAGTGTACTCCATGCAGTGATGAGAACGTATATTGTTTTTGGGTGGTGAGTTCTGTAGAGGTCTATTACATCTATTTGGTTCAATGTCGAGTTCAGGTCCTGAATATCTTTGTCAATTTTCTGCCTTGATGATCTGTCTAATACTGTGTAGCAGGGTGTTGAAGTCTCTTACTATATGGGAATCTATGTCTCTTTGTAGACATAGGTCTCTAAGAACTTGCTTTATGAGTCTGGGTGCTCCTGCGTTGGGGGTGTGTGTGTGTGTGTGTGTGTGTGTGTGTGTGTGTGTATTTATATATATATTTATATATATATGTGTGTGTGTATATATATATATTTAAGATACTTAAGTCTTCTTGTTGAATTAAATCCTTTACCAATATGTAATGCCCTTATTTGTCTTTTTAAATCTTTGTTGGTTTAAAGTCAGTTTTGTCTGAAATTAAGATTATAACCCCTGCTTTTTTTTTCTGTTTTCTATCTGCTTGGTAGATTTTACTCTACCTCTATTTTGAGACTTTGGGTGTCATTATGTATGAAATGGGTCTCTAGAAGACAGCATACCATTGGATCTTGCTTTTTTATCAAAATTAACATTCTGTGCCTTTTAAGTGGGGCATTTAGTCCCACTTAAATTGAATGTAAATTTTACATTCAAGGTTAGTATTGCTATGTGTAGAGTTGATTCTGTCATTGTGGTGTTAGCTGGTTATTATGCTGGCTTGTTTGTGTGGCTGGCTGATAGTGTCACTGGTCTGTGTATTTCTTTTTGTATCAACTGGTAGAACCTTTCCTTTCTATATTTAGTGCTTCTCTCAAGGTCTTTTGTAAAGCAGGTCGGTTGGTAACAAACTCCTGCAACATTTGCTTAACTGAGAATAACCTTCTTTCTCCTTTTCTTAGAAAGTTTAGTTTGGCTGGATACGAAATTCTTGCTTGAAGATTATTTTTTTCTTTAAGAATGTTGAATATAGGCCCCCAATCTCTTTTGGCTGGTAGGGTTTCATCTGAGAGGTCCACTCTTAGCCTGATGGGGTTCCCTTTGTAGGTTACCTACCCTTTCTCTAGCTGCTTTTAACTTTCTTTTTTTCATTTGACCTTGGAAAAATCAGATAATTATGTGTCATGTGGATTGTTATTTTTTTTTTAATCTTGCAGGAGTTCTCTGTATTTCCGGAATTTGGCTGTTGGCCTCTCTAGCAAGGTTAGGGAAGTTTCATGGACAATATCCTGAAATATATTTTCCAAGTTGTTTGCTTTCTCGTGGTATGCTTTGGCTGTGTCCCCACCCAAATCTCACCTTGAATTGTAATAATCTCCATGTATCAAGGGCAGGGTCAGGTAAAGATAATTGAATCATAGGGCAGTTTCCCCCATACTGTTCTTATGGGAGTGAATAAATTTCATGAGATCTCATGGTTTTATAATGGGAGTTTTCTGGCACAAGCTACTGCCTAATACCATGTAAAACATGAGTTTGCTCCTCATTCACCTGCCAGCATGATTGTGAGGCCTCTGGAGCCATGTGGAACTGTAGTCAATTAAACTTCTTCCCTTTATAAATTATAAAATCTCAAGTATGTCTTTATTAGCAGTGTGAGAATAGACTAACAATACATTCCCCTTCCCTTTCAGGAATGCTAGTGATTTGAAGATTTGCCCTCTTTACAGAAATCCTACTTTTCAGAAGGTTTGGGATTTTATTTGGGTTTTTATTCTTTTTTTTTTTCTTTATTTTTGTGTGACTGTCTTATTTAAGAGATCCAGTATTCAAGTTCTGAGAGTCTTTCCCCCACTTGGTCTATTCTGCTGTTAATACTTGTGATTGCATTGTGAAAATCTTGTATTGTGTTATTCAATTCTGTCAGACCTGCAAGGTTCTTTTTTATACCAGCTATTTCATCCTTCAATTCCTGAATTATCTCATTGTGATTCTTAGTTTCCTTAGATTGGGTTTTGCTGTTCTTCTGAATCTCAATGATCTTCATTCCTATCCATCTTCTGAATTCTATTTCTGTCATTTTAGCCAGCTCAGCCTGGGTAAGAACTCTTGTTGGAGAATGCTTGCAGTGATTTGGAGTACTTATAACACTCTTGTCATTTGAGTTACCAGAGTTCTTGCATTTTTTTTTTCTCTTCTTTGTGTGTGGTTGTCCCTGAAACTACAGTGTAGATTGAGTTTAGTCAATAAACTCCTTTTCTGGATGTTTCCACAGGGATGAAGCTTTGCACAAGGTCTTGATTTGAAGTTGACTTCTTGTCTTTTGTGTCAAAGTAGAGTATGTTAGTGAGATATTCTTGGTGATAAAGCTCTGGGGAATGTGATCCTGTAGGTGGCACTTAGGCATATTGGTCTGTTAGTAGACTCTTGCTTGATTGTGTGACTCCCCTATGTTACTTCGTAGTTGCAGCTGTGTTCCCTCTCAATGTTCTCAAAGTGTGGGTTCCTTTCCCCCTGGAGCAATGGCTGTAGATCACAGCCTGGCACTCCTTGGCTGCCCACTGAAACTCGGGTGCAATCTCAGGGTTACTGTTCCTTCCCCAACTTGGAGGCAGCAGAGGAAGGGACCTTAGTAGTGGTTGTGGCCAAGGGTCTTTTGTTTGTCTTCTGGGGGCTCCACCCAAGAGAGATGCAGGTCAAATCGTTCAGTGCAGTCAGCCTAGGATGGAGGGTCTATGCTGTGGGTCAAAGCTATGGGTTATAGTCTACTGACAAAAGTCAGGGATAGAATAGGGGATGGACTGGCCTTTTCTCCTTGGGTTGACTGCAGGTTGTTGGAAGTGTAAAAGCACTTAGGGTCTCCGCTCCTTCATTAGTCTGGGACTAGAAAGGACAGTTCCACTGAAGAGATAGTGGCAAAGAGGCTTTCAGTTGCCCCTAGAGGCTCTGTCCAGGGAATTGCAAAGCTGCCACTGACTTGATAGCTCTGGCAAGGGATGACTAGAGGCCCAGGCCTGGAGGAGCTGCCCAGTGAGTAGCTATAGGAACAGGACCCCACATAACAGTCTGGCCACTTTTCATAGGGCTATGGCAGTATGCTGGGAGTCCACTTCAGTCCTTATTCACCATGGATTTTCCAGTGCCTGAAGGTATCAACAGTGAAGCCTACAAAACAGAAAAGACAGCAGCTTGCCTCTCCCTTTGGGGGCTTTGTCCTAGGGAGGTACGGACCTGTTGCCTGCCTGAATGCACCTGTAAGAGGTGGCTGGAGACCCCATTTGGGAGGTTCCCAGTGAAGAGGAATGGGAATATGGACCCACTTTAAAAAGCAGCCTGTTTACATTTTTGCAGGGCATCTGTGCTGTGCTGGAAAACCACTTCAGTCCCTGGTTGGTTTGGACTCTCCAAAGCCTAAAGGCTGGCACAGTGTATTAGTCAGTTCTCACAGTTCAACATGGTTGGAGAGGGCCCAGGAAACTTAACAATCATGGCAGAAAGGAAAGCAAACAAGTCCTTTTTCACAGGGAAGCAGGAAGGAGAAGAATGAGAGCTAAGAGAATGGCGAAGCCCCTAATAAAACCATCAGATCTCATGAGAACTTACTATCACAAGAGTAGCATGTGGGAAACCACCTCCATGATTCAATGACCTCCCTCTGGGTTCCTCCCAAAACACATGGGGATTATGGGAACTACAATTCCGGATGAGATTTGGGTGGGGACACAGTCAAAACATATCATTCCTTCCCTGGCCCCTCCCAAATCTCATGTCCTAACATTTTAAAACATAATCATGCTCTTCCAACAGTCCCCCAAAGTCTTAACTCATTCCAGCATTCACTGAAAAGTCTAAATTCAAAATCTCATCTCATACAAGGCAAGTTCCTTTTGCCTCTGAGCTTGTAAAATCAAAAGCAAGTTAGTTACTTCCTAGATATAATGGGGGTACAGACATTTGGTAAATACAAGTGTTCCAAATGGGAGAAATTGGCCAAAAAAAGGGGCTACAGGCTCCACACAAACCTGAAACCCAATAAGGCAGTCATTAAAGCTTAAAGTTCTAAAAGGATCTCCTTTGACTCCATGTCTCATATGCCAGTGATGCTGATGCAAGAGGTGGACTCCCATGGCCTTAGGCAGCTCCACCTCTGTGACTTTGCAGGATACAGCCCCCCTCCCAGCTGCTTTCATGGGTTCCCACCATTGAGTATCCACATCTTTTCCAGGTGCATAATGTAAGCTGTTGGTATATCTACCATTCCGGAGTCTGGAGGATGATGGCCCCCTTCTCATAGCTCCACTAGGCAATGCCCCAGTGGGGACTCTGTGTGGGGACTCCAACCCCACATTTCCCTTCTGCACTGCCCTAGCAGAGATTCTCCATGAGGGTTCTGCCCCTGCAGCAAACTTCTGCCTGGACATCCAGGCATTCCCATACATTCTCTGAAATCTAGGCAGAGGTTCCCAAACCTCAGTTATTGACTTCTGTGTACCTGCAGGCCCAACACCATGTGTAGGCTGTCCAGGCTTGGGACTTGCACCCTCTGAAGCAGCAGCCTGAGCTGTATGCTGAACCATTTTACCCACATCTGGAGCTGAAGCAGCTGGGATGCTGGTCACTATGTCCCAAGGCTACACAGACCAGGGGAGCACTAGGCCAGGCCCATGAAATCATTTTTCCCTCCTAGGCTTCTGGGCCTGTGTTAGGAGGGGCTACTGTGAAGGTCTCTGACATGAAATGGAAACATTTTCCCCACTGACTTGATGATTAACATTCAGTTCCTCATTACTTATACAAATTTCTGCAGCCAGATTAAATTCCTCCCCAGAAAGTGGGTTTTTATGCTGGGTGTGGTAGCTCATGCCTGTTATCCCAGCACTTTGGGCAGATCACCTGAGGTCACAAGTTCAAGGCCAGCCTGGCCAATATGGTGAAACCCCATCTCTATTAAAATACAAAAATTAGCTGGGTGTGGTGGCATATACCTGCAATCCCAGCTACTCGGGAGGCTGAGGCACAAGAATTGCTTGAACCCAGGAGGCAGAGGTTTCCATGAGCCAAGATCATGCCATGGCACTTCAGCCTGGGTGACAGAGTGAGACACTGTCTCAAAAAATGAATAAATAGAGAGAGAGAATTTTTCTTTTCTACCTCATGTCAGGCTGCAAATTTTCCAAACTTTTACGCTCTGCTGCTTCTTGAATGCTTTTCACTTAGAAATTTCTTCCAAAAGATATCCTAAATTATCTCTCTCAAGTTCAGAGTTCCACAGATCTCTAGGACAGGGGCAAAATGTCACCAGTCTCTTTGCTAAAGCGTAGCAAGAGTCACCTTTGCTCCAGTTTTCAAGAAGTTCTTCATTGTCATCTGATACCACATCAACCCAAACTTAATTGTCCATATCACTATCAGCATTTTGGTCAAAACCATTCAACAAATCTCTAGTAAGTTCCAAACTTTCCCACATTTTCCTGTCTTCTTTTGAGCCCTCCAATCTTTTCCAACCTCTGCCTCTTAAAGAGTTCCAAAGTTGCTTCCACATTTCTGGGTATCTTTATAGCAGCACCCCACTCTCTGCTGTACCAATTTGCTGTATTGTCCATTTTCACAGTTCAGCATGGCTAGGGAGGCCTCAGGAAACCTACAATCATGGCAGAAGGAAAAGCAAACATGTTCTTCACAGGGTGGTGAGAAGGAGAAGAATAGGAGCAGCATGAAGGGGAAAGTCCCTTATAAAACCATCAGCTCTCATGAGAACTTACTATCACAAGAATAGTCTGGGGGAATCCACCCCCATGATTCAATTACCTCTCACCAGGTCTCTCCCACGACATGTGGGAATTATGGGAACTACAATTCAAGATGAGATTTGGGTTGGGACACAGCCAAATCATATAAAATGGCTAAGTCAGCCAAACAGCAAACATGGCGGCCCACCTCTCTCCCTGGGAACTCCATATTAGGGTGGTGCAATGCTGCCATCAGTGGCTGGCTGGAGTGCAAAGCCAATGGGTCTTATCCTGCAAAGCACCATGGAAGCAGGGCCTGCAGACAGTTGCTGCTCAACCCCCTGGATTCAGCCCCTTTCATAGGGATATATATGGGCATCTAACCTTCCACTTTGCCGGAGTTGCAGCTGCTTTTCCCAGAAAGACCAGAAAGCCTGGGTATCTAAGGCTCCTGGGTGTCATGTCTACCTGAATGGCTGCTCTGCCAACACTCCATGTTTCTCTCTGTGCTAGACTGAAGGCCCCGGTGGAGTGGGTTCATGAGGGGATCTTCTGACCTGAGGTCTGCAAAGATCTGTGGGAGAAGCATGGCTTCCCAGGTCTGCACATTCACTCACCATTTCCCTGGGTGGGGGAGGTTGCCCTGGCCCTGTGTTTCTATCCAGGTGGGCTGTCATGCAACCTTGCATTTCTCCATTCTTTATGAGTCACATTGTTTCCTTGAATATTCCCAGTGCATGTATCTGGATGTTTCAGTTGAAGGTGTGTATTTACTCACACCTTCTGATCTTCTCCGTGAGAGCAGCATGCACTAGCTGCTTATAGTTGACCATCTTGGCCACACCTCCACCAAGAGATGTATTAGTGACATTATGGGACAAATATGGAAAATCAAGTGCTGATTGTTGTTGAAGAGATTTTTTCACATAATTGAATTCAATTTATGTGTTCTATGAGAGTGTTTCTCAGGTGTTCAATTCAGTCAAATCTTACAGAGAATTTATTACCTTTGGTATCTACTGTCTACATTGTCTAGTTAATCACAGAACTCCTTTTCAGTGTCTTTCAGTGGCTGGCCTTGGGTAGTTCTGGATAATTAGTAATCTCTCCTCAGATAATGTATTTTCTTCAGCTGCATAGTGAAATCAGGGGTTGACAAACTACTGCTGCAAAGTCAAATTGGGGCAATCATCTAATTTGGTATACATCTTTACTGAAACATAAGTCACACTCATAGATACTTACTATCTATGGCTGATTATATTTACAGCCATATATAGTTGCAACCGAGACTATATGGATCCTAATATCTAAAATATTTACTTTCTGGTTATATTAGCCAGTTCTCATGCTGCTAATTTATAAACGAAAAAAGTTTAATTGACTCATCGTTCTGCATTGCTAGGGGGCCCTCAGGAAACTTACAATCATGGCAGAAGAAATCTTTTTACAGGGCAGCAGGAGAGAGAGGTGCTGAGCTAAAAGGGGAAAAGCCCCTTAAAAAATCACCAGGTCTCATGAGAACTCACTCACTATCATGAGAACAGCATGAGGGTGACTGCCCACATGATTTAATTATCTGCACCTGGTCCCACCCTTAACATGTGAGTATTATTACAATTTAAGGTGAGATTTGGGTGGGGACCCAGAGCCAAACCTTATCCCTGGTCCTTCATGGAAATTGTTTGCCAAACCATGGCCTAGAAAACGAACTTATGTTTTGCAGACTTGGAGTTTCATCTATCTTTGTATTCCTTGTTAGCCCAGTGAATGTAGTTGAGATAGAACCCCTTATCCACAATGTAGCAGTATGTAACAATGAAATTATGTCTTAGGCTGAATTCCACCACTCATAATCATTTACTAGTGAAAAGGAATTAAGTGATCTCTTATAAATTTGCTAAATTTCCAGCTCTACTTTGAAGTGTGTCAGCCTGTTGGAATTGAGATATTTGCTTTTCTTTGTGCCTCTGTATTTCTAGGAAATCATAATACTTAACCATTTTTAATTTCCACCAGTAAAATCATTTCTAACACCGTATGCCAACTAACCAACTATCTTTTTCATTTAGTTAGCTATAGCTGGTGTTTGTTATGGTTGTCCATTTACTCCCAACTGTGCCCTTTCCATGCAATATGCGTGACAGCCTTCTGTAGCTTCTTGCTGTGTTCCATACTTTTTTTCAGTTATACATATTTGGATGTTTCAGATTATTCTGTTCCAAAATTTTAGTTTTGTTTTTTTTTGGGATAAGCTACCAATATGGATTATCTCTTATGTGTCTATGTGTGTGTATCTCTACTGATACATGTGTGTATATTTTCAAATGGCCATCTTAACAGAGGTAAAATTCCCATATTAAAGCACTTATTTTGAACCATATTGATCCTATATAGATGGCACAAATATATATATACACAATTTAATATTTCATAAGACATTCATAAAATATTTTAGAAATATTTTGGTCACACTTAAATTTTTACATATATGTATTAAGAAATACTAAAATTTCTTTAGCTCTACATAATTTTACAATTAAGTAGAACCATTATTAAAAGTGCCTATGTGATTCTCTTGATTTTTTAAGCAAACATTGAGTCTATACAACTTAAAATTTGCTTGATTCAAAAGTAATATAAAATATATTGAGTAATCAATATAAACAGAAGTGCTGGTATAATGGTGAATGGTGACAGGATAATTAAAAAGTTGGGAGAAATCACATTTTTGTTTAATAAAGAAAACCTTAATACTGAGATACAATGGAAATGTAATATATGTGTGTGTGTGTGTTTGTGTATGTATATCTACTTATCATTAGATTCTGTTAAGTAGGTAATTCACTAGCTATCCTTTGCACCTTTCTCTATTTCTCACCTTCCACTAATGGTGCTGCATGTGACATTTTCTTTTCCAGCTATGAGGTGATATAGATAGATCTCTCAAGGAATATCTGGGAAAACTTTGGCTCTTTGATAAATGAAATAGTTGAATCTGGCACTGTCCTTCCTTGTTCTTCAAACTTTAATGAGCATATTATGTGCAAGACTGCAGCAGCCGTCTTACTAAAATAAAGAGAAAACACGGGGCAAGTCAAGTCATTATGCAGAGAAGCAAACAGGTAGAAGCCAAGACCATGATGATGTCAAACAGCTGAACAAATGTCTCTAACTCTGTGCTCTGAACTTCTTGTTTTGAGTTTAAGTAATTGTCAGTCAGGTTTTCTGCTATTTGCAGTCACAATCATTCCAAGAGTATGTGAGTATGTGTGTGTGTGCAGATTACTTGCATCTCCACTGATGCCTTTATGATTTGATTCTTTTCCTACGCAAACTTATTACATGCAGGAAATACATTAGGTTTGAATGCCAAGAATTTCTTGTTGGATTTGAATGACATTTGAATGACTATGAGTCTAATATTACAGTTTAATGCTCTATTATGGTTTTCAACCATTTCTCTATATAAATCCTTTTAATTACGTTCCCAATATTTGGTACCTAAGTAATAGTTACAGAACAATTTACTTATCTCTCTGCTCCAAATCTAAATATTTGTTGGGCTGCATAAGTTGAATCAAATATTTATTTTTACTAAAAGAAGAAATTATTCTCCAAAAAATTATAAGTTTTTGTATACTGACATAAAACTGAGCAGCAGAAGGCCTTAAATAACTTAGATTGTCTTAAATATACAAAGTATTGAGGAAAGATGCATACTGACTGTATTCTTAGGAAAAATTTAAAATCACAGCATGGAAAAATGATACCTAATGCATGATTGCTTTGGATTTCTTTCATTGTTTGGGGATTTTTTTTTTCCAAGTAAGAGATGTAGTAACCTTATTTTCCACTGGTTTTTATTCTCTGTATTAGTCTCTCCAGTTCCTCCTCACTGTAAATCACCCATCCAGTTAGGAAACAAAGGCTCACAACCATCAAAATCAAGTAGAATATAAACTTGCAAACTACCATTTTGCCTCTCCTAATGATTAGCTGAGAGATAAGGAATATTTTTAATGAAAAAGTTTATATTTTAACTGTTTTGCTTTCTAATAATATATGTAGATACTGAGTGAAAAATAATATTAAATAGTAGTTATTTGTCAAAAGTTGTATACCACTGATGATAATCTCCAGGAAGAGTGACCCTAATGAGCTTTATACACAATATTTAAGGGAATAAAGAGAAGAACAGCACATACTTTTTAAATGTTTTATAAAATAAAGAATTCACCATAACTTTCACGAGAAACAATTATTGTTTCTTCCTCTCCTAAAGGGAAAGTTACTGAAAATAATAAGTAGTTCAATTGTCTCTCTGAGACACATTGTAAATTGCTGTTTATGACTTTTTAATTATCATTAGTTGAAACTGTCTCAACAGCTGTCTTCAAAGATTTGGCTTTTGCAAAGGCAATGATTCATGCCCAATCATGAAGCTCAAGCATAGTTTATTTACTACCTAAAATATATCTTTGTCAAATAAAGGCTGATGTATTGAGCTAATTGTCAGGATAATAACAATCAAATAAAAAGAGAGTGAAGAATGAAGAAGGTGTTTGTTTGCTTTTTTTGTTTTTTGTTTGTTTTTGTTTGTTTGTTTTTTTCTTTTGAGACAGAGTTTCACTCTTGTTGCCCACGCTGGAGTGCAATGGCACGGTCTCAGCTCACTGCAGTCTCTGCTTCTCAGGTTTAAGGGATTCTCCTGCCTCAGCCTCCTGAGTAGCTGGGATTACAGGCACGCACCACCATACCTGGCTAATTTTTGTATTTTTAGTAGAGATGGGGGTTTCATCATACTCGTCAGGCTGGTCTCGATCTCCTGACCTCAGGTGATCCGCCCGCCTCAGCCTCCCAAAGTGCTGGGATTACAGGCATGAGCCACTGCGCCCAGCTGCTTTGCTTTTAAAATTAGATTCTTCTTCTCTCTTTTTTTTTTTTTTTTAGTATTTAACCATGTTTAGCTTTTATTTCCTAAGGCAAGGTGTTTCTTACTATGACAGTCTAGTACACAGATGAAACAATTTTTTTTTTAAATTTATTTATTATTATTATACTTTAAGTTGTAGGGTACATGTGCATAACGTGCAGGTTTGTTACATATGTATACTTGTGCCATGTTGGTGTGCTGCACCCATCAACTCGTCATTTACATCAGGTATAACTCCCAATGCAATCCCTCCCCCCTCCCCCCTCCCCATGATAGGCCTTGAAACCTCTTCCTTGTCTTTAGCTCACAGAAAATTGTCTTCTCCAGGATTACCATTAAAAAAAAATGTGTTATCAATTACAAGCTTTCTTTTTGTTTTGCTGTCACATATTGACTATAAAAATAAACTTTAATTCCATGTCAGTACAGAGTTATACAGGCTTTAGGGAATTAAGGATTCTGGGCAAGAATTAAAGTATTATGTCAGTAATGCGTTTTACTCATCTTAGTTTTCATGTTTATGCCAATGTTAGAAACTGAAAAGAAATATATATAGTTTATTTTAGCAACAAAATTATATTAATTATTACTTGCTATTTAAAATATGAATATAAGTCATTTTAGCTGCATGCTTCCCATAACTATATGCAACAATCTTGTGGATTCACTTGGTGAATATAAGCAGCGCTACAAATTAGTATGACATACTCTGAAGTTTCATATATTCATTCAACAGAGTAGCTTACTTCTAATTAAATTATAAGCTCCTTATTTATACTTCTCGTTATCCTGTAACATAGTTTAGGTAATTAATCAATTAACTTTGTGTTTCCTCTATTTCAAATATATAATTAGATACTTTTTAATGAGTTTTGGAAGCACTATTAAAGTGAAACCATTCAGGAGCAGGTTGTTCAGTTTCCATGTAGTTGAGTGGTTTTGATTGAGTTTCTTAGTCCTGAATTCTAGTTTGATTGCACTGTGGTCTGAGAGACAGTTTGTTATAATTTCTGTTCTTGTACATTTGCTGAGGAGTGCTTTACTTCCAATTATGTGGTCAATTTTGGAATAAGTGCGATGTGGTGCTGAGAAGAATGTACATTCTGTTTATTTGGGGTGGAGAGTTCTGTAGATGTCTATTAGGTCTGCTTGCTGCAGAGTTGAGTTCAATTCCTGGATATCCTTGTTAACTTATCTACAGCCATCTGATCTTTGACAAACCTGAGAAAAACAAGAAATGGGGAAAGGATTCCCTATTTAATAAATGGTGCTGGGAAAATTGGCTAGCCATAAGTAGAAAGCTGAAACTGGATCCTTTCCTTACTCCTTATACGAAAATTAATTCAAGATGGATTAGAGACTTAAATGTTAGACCTAATGCCATAAAAACCCTAGAAGAAAACCTAGGTAATACCATTCAGGACATAGGCATGGGCAAGGACTTCATGTCTAAAACACCAAAAGCAACAGCAACAAAAGCCAAAATTGACAAATGGGATCTCATTAAACTAAAGAGCTTCTGCACAGAAAAAGAAACTACCATCAGAGTGAACAGGCAACCTACAGAATGGGAGAAAATTTTTGCAATCTACCCATCTGACAGAGGGCTAATATCCAGAACCTACAAAGAACTCAAACAAATTTACAAGAAAAAAATAAACAACCCCATCAAAAAGTGGGCAAAGGATATGAACAGACATTTCTCAAAAGAAGACATGCATACAGCCAACAGACACATGAAAAAATGCTCGTCATCACTGGCCATCAGAGAAATGTAAATCAAAACCACAATGAGATACCATCTCACACCAGTTAGAATGGCGATCATTCAAAAGTCAGGAAACAACAGGTGCTGGAGAGGATGTGGAGAAATAGGAACACTTTTACACTGTTGGTAGGATTGTAAACTAGTTGAACCATTATGGAAAACAGTATGGTGATTCCTCAAGGATCTAGAACTAGATGTACCATATGACCCAGCCATCCCATTACTGGGTATATACCCAAAGGATTATAAATCATGCTGCTATAAAGACACATGCACACGTATGTTCATTGTGGCACTATTCACAATAGCAAAGACTTGGAATCAACCCAAATGTCCATCAGCGACAGACTGGATTAAGAAAATGTGGCCCATATACACCATGGAATACTATGCAGCCATAAAAAAGGATGAGTTCATGTCCTTTGTAGGGACATGGATGCAGCTGGAAACCATCATTCTCAGCAAACTATCGCAAGAACAGAAAACCAAACACCACATGTTCTCACTCATAGATGGGAACTGAACAATGACAACACTTGGACACAGGATGGGGAACATCACACACTGGGGCCTATTATGGGGAGAGGCGGCGGGGAGGGATTGCACTGAGATTTATACCTGATGTAAATGATGAGTTGATGGGTGCTGACGAGTTGATGGGTGCAGCACACCGACATGGCACAAGTATACATATGTAACAAATCTGCATGTTATGCACATGTACCCTAGAACTTAAAGTATAATCATAATAATAAAAAAAAAAGTGAAACCATAGAATTAAACCTGACTTCACATCTAAATAAACTGAGTCAGGTTAGATGAATTTAATTAAATAGTGAATGATCTAAATCCTACAGGAAAAAATAAGATAAGTAAAACCTGTTTTTGGTAATTGTTTGATTAATTGAAGAGAGTAGAAATGTACCAAAATTATTTAAGAAATTATAGATGAAGTGTAGAATCTGGTGTTAAATGAACAAAGCTATTTAGCATCCCTGTTCTCCAACTATTCCTTGTAAAAAATACCTCTCTGCTGAGAAGGAAAGCATTTTCTGGCATAAAGATTGTGATTTTCTATTAGTGCTTCTCCCCAGGACTTTTAGTGGCAGCTTGGAAATTGTATTATAAACGTGTTTCCTCTATCTAATCATTTAAAACAAACTAATAAGCAACCCACCCCCAACACACTTAAACACATACTCCATCCCCACATGTATGTGCACAGCAAAGATGGAAAGTGAATCACATGGGCATAAAGAAGAATTAGTTTTCTATAGGTATAGCCTAATAACAACTGGGACAGCTCCAAGCAGGCTAAATGGAATGGAAGGAGAGAGGCTTATAAATATGTCTCTGTATCATGTGTCCACTTCTATCTAGGCTTTTAATATATTCTCCTAGGCTTTTAGTATATTCTCCCTTCGACCCTCTAGAGGATTTGTGTTTGTTTCTAAAACGATTAGAAATAACTGATCATCACATCCCTTCAAGAATTCCTTCTTCTGTTTCAGTTATTTTATAATCTGTCTTTTCATAATATGATGTCCTCTAAGAACTTCTGCTTCTATTTATTAAGCTAACAAATATGCATACAACGTCTATTTTTTGGAGATGTTTTATGTTAGAGGCAGCAAAGCTTTATGTAGTACCTACTATATACCATAGGATACACAAGAAATGAAGATATGAAGCCTATAAATTACAGAGGAGAAATGAAATAAAAATTATACTAGAAAGCATTTGTGTGTAATAACTCATCTGTTGAGTACAAAGGATGCACTCAAATTATTAAGTGAGCACCTGATATCTGGCAGGGATAGGATCAGATAGAAGAAACAGCTGAAGCTGATTCTGAAAGATGAGCTGTTATTAGGAGACTAGAGGTGTTGGCCACTACAAGTAGAGAAAAACAGTTTAATATTAATGAATGTAACATAAATTGAGGGTATGGCAGGAAATGAGATTTCATATCACATTAGATAGTCAGCTCTTTAAATTTCAGCTAATGGAATATCTTGTAAATGAGAGTGACATGATAGATTTTTATTTTAGTAATATAAGTCTTGCCCTCTAAAAGCTGGGTGGCAGATGAAAAAGTTCAGAGCACATATAGGGTCAGTGAACATTTGAGATTTATAGCATCATCAGGTTTAAACAAGTCAACCTGGTCCAGGTAGATTGAACCAAAAACTGGGGAACATAGCTTTACTTTAAGTGGGAAAATTATACAGTGTGTATTCTGTTGCCATTGGGTGGTTTGTATTTTATGACATATATACCGTATATGTGTGTATATGTATGTTATGTGTATATCACATATATATGGCACATATATGCATGATCTGTGTGTGTGTGTATGTTGTGTGTGTATATATGTATGTGTATATATGGGTATATATGGTGTCTGTGTGTATATATATGTATTCTGTTGTCACTAGATGGTATGTTTTTTAATATATATGTAAACCTATGTTATATATACAAAACATATATATACACACATATATATACATATATATACACACACACATATATGTATATAGAAATACCACCCAACGGCAACAGAATACACATTCTTCTCAAGTAAACGTGGAATATTTTTCAGGATGGGTCATGTATTAGCCCACAAAACAAGTCTTTAAAAATTTAAGATCAAAATCATATCAAGTATCTTTCCAACCACAATGCCAGGTACTAGAAATCAATATCAGAAATAATAATAAAAAAAATCAACATCATGAATCATGAAAAAGTAACGCATATGTGGAAATTTAACAGGCTGCTCCTAAATGACTGTTGGGTAAAAGAAGTAATTAAAATATAAATTAAAGAAAAAACCTCTCCAGACAAATAAATGGAAACACAACATACTAAACTTACAGGGTTTATTTATTTAGTTTATTTTGCAATAAACTAAATTGCAAAAGCAATTCCTAGAGAAAAATTTGTAGCAATAAATGATCAAGTAAGATTTATTCCTGGGATGTAAGGATGGTTTAAAATATGTAAATAAGTGTGGTTCACCATATTAACAGAAAGAAGAATTAAAACCACATGATAACTTCAATAGATACAGAAAAAGTATTTGATAAGATGTGACATCCTTTCAAAAATAAAACTCTCAAAACTTAGATGTAGAAGTTATGTTCCTCAGCACAATAGAGGCCATACGTGAAAAACGCACAGCTAACATCATACGTAATATTTAAATTTGAAAACTATTTCTCAAGATCATAAACAAGACAAGGATGCCCACTTTTAACACTTCTGTTAAACATAGTACTGGAAGTTCTAAGAACAATTAAGCATGAGGAAAAAATAAAAGGCACTCACATAGGAAAAAATGAGATGAAGTTATCTGTTTGTTGATGATATGGTATAAACCCTGAAGACTCCACCAATAAATTTTGAATTAATAAAAGAATTTGTTAAAGTTACAGGATGCAAAATCAGCTCACAAAATTACTAGCAATTCTGGGCTGGGCGCAGTGGCTCATGGCTGTAATTCCAGCACTTTTGGAGGCCGAGGCAGGCGGGTAATGAGGTCAGGAGATGGAGACCATCCTGGCTAACATGGTGAAACCCCGTCTCTACTAAAAATACAAAAAAAATTAGCCCGACGTGGTGGCGGGCACCTGTAGTCCCAGCTACTCAGGAGGCTGAGGCAGGAGAGTGGCACAAACCCGGGCTTGCAATTAGCCGAGATGGCGCCACTGCACTCCAGCCTGGGTGACTGAGCAAGACTCTGTCTCAAAAAAAAAGAGGAAAAGAAAAACTAGCAATTCTGGACACTAAAAATGAACTGTCTAAAAGTAAAACTAAGAAAACAATTCCACTGGCAATACTATATAAAATATAAAATACTTAGGAGTAAATTTGACCAAGGAATTGAAAGACATCTATACTGAAACTGATAGAACATTGATGAGAGAATAAATTACACAAATAAATGGAAAAATATTCAGGGTTTGTGGGTTGAAGAATTAATGTTGCAAAAATGTCAATATTATCCAAAGCTATATACAAATTTAAAGCAATTGCTATCAAAATTCCAATGTCCTTCTTTAAAGAAATGTAATACAAAATCCTAAAATTTGTAAGGAACCATAAAAGACCCTGAATAGCGAAAACAATTTGACCAAAAAGAACAAAGCTGGAGGCATCACACTACCAGATTTCAAAATCTATTACAAAGCTATGACAAGCAAAACAGCATGATACTGGCATAAAAAGAGTCACATTAACCCAATCGAATCGAAAAGAATATAAAGTCCAGAAATCAACCTATACAGTTACAATTAATTAATTTTTGAGAAAGGTGACAAGAACACACATTGGGGAAAGGGCATCCTTTTCAATGAATGGAGCTGGCAAAACTACATATTCACATACAGAAGAATGAAAATGGACCCTTATCCCAACCCTTGTATAAGAATCAATTCAACATGAATTAAAGACTTGAATGTAAAACCTCAAACTATAAAATTTTTAGAAGAAGAGATAAAGAAAAATCTGTGACATTGGTGTAGGTAGAGATTTCTTGGAAATGACTCAAAAAGAAAACACATTGAAAACTAAAATAGACAAAAGGGATTACAGCAAATGAAAAAACATTTACACCACAAAAAAAAAAAAAAGGATGAAGAGACAACCTATGAATTGGGACAAAATATTTGCAAGTCATACATACATTGGATAAGGGGCTATGTCCAAAATATACAAAGAACTCAAACTGCTCTATAACAAGAAAACCAATAACCCTATTGAAAATGGGCAAAGGACTTGAATAAAAATTTCTGAAAAGAAGATATGTCAATAGCCAACAGATATATGAAAAAAATGCTCACTATCTCTAGTCATCAGGGAAATTTATATTAAAACTAATGAGGTATGCCCTCACCATGTTATAATGGCTACTACCAAAAATGTGAAAGGTAACAAATATTGGCAAGAAAGCGGAGAAAGGGGAACTCTCGTATGTGGTGGTGATAACGTAAAAAATTACTGTAAGTTTGTAAAACAGTATGGAAATTTTTTCAAAAATCTAAAAATAGAATTACCATATGATACAGCAATCCCACCATTGGGTATATGCCCGAAGGAAATGAAATTAGTATGCTGTATGTACATATGTGCTTCAATGATCTTGGCAGCATTATTTATAATAGCCCAGATGTAAAAACAACCTAATTGTCTATCAACAGATAAATTGATTGAAAATTGTGCTATAGATATGCAATAGAACACTATGCAGTATAACAACAACAAAAAAAGGAAATTCTGTCATTTGCAGTATCACAGAGAAATTTACAGGATATTATGTTAAGTGAAATAAGTCAGGTGCAGAGAGAATAATACTGTATAATCTCACTTACATGTGGTATTTTAAAAAGTCAGACTCATAGAAGTAGAGAGTAGAATGATAGTTACTAGAGGATTGGAGGGGTGGTGAACAGGGTACAAAGTCACAGACAGGAGGAATAAGTTCTGGTGTTTTATTGTACAGACAGAAGATTATACTTAATAGCAATGTATTGTATATTTTAAAATAGCAAAAAGAAAGGATTTTAAATGTTCTCACCACAAAAGAAATAAGGTGATAAATATGCTAATTACTCTTATTTGATCAGTGCACATTGTATACATGTATTGAAATATGACTTTATACCCCATAAATATATACAATTGTTTTAAGTCAGCTTAAAATAAAACTAACTAAATAGATAAATAAATTCTAAGTGGCTCCAGAGCTGGAACTTCTTGCATGACACTGCATTGTCCCCTGTGATCTCTATCCTCTGCCATGTTTGTATGAAAGTTGACCAATATTGCCTTCTTGGACTTTGGCTGGGAAGGTGATCATTAGGTAACTCAGATTTTTCACAGCCGTGTGCAAGTTCCCAAATAGCTGCAAAAGTTTGTCAGGAATATTGATTGGGGAATTACCAATAAAGTTAACAAAGGTGAACTTGCAAATATAGAATCCTCAAATATGGACTGTAAATAATTTGCATCGATTTTGCTTACATTTATGCATATGTCATAATAACTAGAGTTTTCTGTGTCCTGGAATTTTTTGTCTCAATTTAGATATTTGATGTTAACAATATGAGAATCAAAAAATAAGTTATAATCCTATCTAATGTAGTAAGACAAGACAGGGAAATAAAAGGGAAATAAAAGGAAAATATAAAAATAAAAAATAAAGGGAAAAAAAGGAAATATCATATAATATATTTATACAATATAATATGTATTATACGTATAATTATACATTATACGTATTATATATTATATATAATATATACAATATAATACATATACATATTATATATTATACATATATATGCAATATAATATATATAATATATAAATATAATATATGTGATACATATCATATGAAATACATATTATATATGATATATATCATTATATATCATATATATCATATATTATATGTATTTCATATGATATATATTATATGTAATATATATTTCATATGATATATCACATATATTTATATGTAAAATATATAATATATAATGTATAATATATTTATATAATATATATGATATAGATTATATATTCTATATCATATACATATTATATTTAATCTATTATATAAATATATAATATATAATAAATACATATATATCATGTATTTATATATTATATGTCATATATTTATATATAATATGGAATAAATAAATAAAACTCTGTTCATAGTGACATGATCATGTAGGAAATCCAAAAGCATGAAAAACAACAAAAAAAGCCTCTTGGAACTAATAAGTTATTATAGCAAGGTTGAAGAATACAAAGTTAATATATAAAAATTAATCACTTTACTTTATATCATTGTAATAGGGTCCTCCAGAGAAACAGATGCAACAGAAGATACACACATGCACACAGACACACACACAGATACACACACAAACACAGAGATCGATATAAATATATATGAAGAGGTGAAGAGGAGACTTACAATGAGAATTAGCTTGCATGATTATGAAGACTCCAGCCATGGCTAAAATGGCCCCAGATACAGCTTGTGCCTGTTTTTCTATACAAGACAAATGAATTGGTGAATAATCATATTAGACCCAACTTTCATGCTTTCTTTTTAAAGCATGAAATCTCCAAACTTCTTTCCACGGTGACTGAACTAATTTACAATTCCAACAACAGTGTATAAGCATTCACTCTTCTTTGAAGCCTCACCAGCATCTGTTGTTTTTTCACTTTTTAATAACAGCTATTCTGACTAGTGTGAAAGATTATCTCACTGTGATTTTGACTTGGATTTCACTGATGATTAGTGATACTGAGCATTTTTCCATATGGTTCTTGGCCACGTTTATGTCTTCTTTTAAGAAGTGTATATTCATGTCGTTTTCCCATTTTGTAATGGAGTTGTTTTCTGCTTGTCACATTAAGTTCCTTATAGATTCTGGGTATGAGCCCATGACAGAGGCATAGTTGTCAATATTTTCTCCTATTTATTAGGTTGTCAGTTTACAAATTCAATTTCAGAACTCTGTATTGATCTGTTTATTGTTTTATTTATTTATTTTTTTCCTGATTCAATCTGGGAAGGTTGTGTGTTTCCAGGAATTTATCCGTTTCCTCTTGGTTTTCTAGTTTGTGTGCCTAGAAATGTTCACAATAGTCTCTGAGGAACTTTGGTTTTACTGTAAGATTGATTGTAAAATTGCCTTTATCATTTCTGATTGTGCTTATTTGGATCTTCTCTTTTTTTGTTTCCTTGTTTAGTTTAGCTAGTGGTCTATTGATTTAGTTTATCCTTTTTTTTTTAAAATTATACTTTAAGTTCTAGGGTACAGGTGCACAACACAGGTTTGTTAAATAGGTATACATGTGCCGTGTTGGTTTGCTGCACCCATTAACTCATTATTTACATTAGGTATTTCTCCTAATGCTATCCCTCTCTCTGCCCCCCACTGTATGACAGGCACCAGGATGTGATGTTCCCTGCCCTGTGTCCAGGTGTTCTCATTGTTCAATTCCCACCTATGAGTGAGAACATGCCGTGTTTGGTTTTCTGTCCTTGTCGTAGTTTGCTCAGAATGATGGTTTTCAGCTGCATGTCCCTGCAAAGGATATGAACTCATCCTTTTTATGGTTTCATAGTATTCCATGGTTTATATGTGCCACATTTTCTTAATTCAGTCTATCATTGATGGACATTTGGGCTGGTTCCAAGTCTTTGCTATTGTGAATAGTGCCACAGTAAAAATACGTGTGCATGTGTATTTACAGTAGCATGATTTATAATCCTTTGGGTATATACCCAGTAATGGGATCACTGGGTCAAATGGTATTTCTAGTTCTAGATCCTTGGACTGGTTGGACAGTGGGTGCAGCCCACAGAGGCTGAGCCAAAGCAAGGCGGGGCATCGCCTCACCTGGGGAAGTGCAAGGGGTCAGGGGATTTCCCTTTCCCAGCTAAGGGAAGCTGTCGCAGACGGTACCTGGAAAAATGGACACTTCCGAAATACTGCACTTTTCCAACAGTCTTAGCAAATGGCACACCAGGAGATTATATCCTGCAGGTCCCATGCCCATGGTGACTTGCTTACTGCTAGTGCAGCAGTCTGAGATTGACCTGCTAGGCAGCAGCCTGGCAGGGGGACAGACATCTGCCATTGCTGAGGCTTGAGTAGGTAAACAAAGCAGCTGGGGAAGCTCGAACTGGGTGGAGCCCACTGCAGCTCAGCAAGGCCTATTTCCTCTGTAGACTCCACCTGTGGGGGCAGGGCACAGCTGAACAAAAGGCAGCAGAAACTTCTGCAGACTTGAATGTCCCTGTCTGACAGTTCTGAAGAGAGCAGTGGTTCTCCCAGCATGGTGTTTGAGCTCAGAGAACAGACAGACTGCCCTCTCAAGTGGGTCCCTGACCCCCGTGTAGCCTAACTGGGAGACACCTCCCAGTATGGGCTGACTGACTCCTCATAGTCTATCCTTTCAAAGAACCAACTTTGGCTGGGTGCCGTGGCTCACATCTGTGATCCCAGCACTTTTGGAGGCCAAGGCAGGCAGATCACAAGGTGAAGAGATCGAGGCCATCCTGACCAACATGTTGAAACCCTGTCTCTACTAAAAATACAAAAATTAGCTGGGCATGGTGGTGGGTGCCTGTAGTCCCAGCTACTCAGGAGTCTGAGGCAGGAGAATCACTTGAACCCAAGCGGCAGAGGTTGCAGTGAGCCGAGATCACGTCACTGCACTCCAGCCTGGTGACAGAGTAAGACTCTGTCTCAAACAAACAACAACAAAAAAGAAACAACTTTTGGATTCATCAATTCTTTATCAGAATTTTCGTTTCCTCATTTTATTTAATTTTGCTCTCATAATATTTATTTCTTTTCTTCACTAGCTTTGGGGTTAATTTCCTCTTGTTTTTCTAGTTCTTCTAGGTGGAAAATTGTATTGTTAATTTGAGATCTTTGTAACTTCTTTGAGATAGGTGTTTAGTGCTATACATTTTCCTCTTAAAACTGGTTTTGCTGCATCCCAGATATTTTGGTATATTGTGTCTCTGTTTTCATTTGTTTCAAAGATTTTTGAAAATTCTGCCTGTATTTCACTGCGTACTCAAACTCATTCAGGAGCAAGTTAACTTCTATTTAACTGTGTGACTTTTAGAAGTCTTCTTGGGTATTAATTTATATTCTTATTCCCCTGTGTTCTGAGAGTATGGTTTGTGTGATTTTAATTGTTTTGAATTTATTTAGACTTATTTTACAGACGAGGGTTGAGCTCCATATTCAGATGATAAGAATGCATACTCTGCAGTTGATGGGTCAAGTATTCTGTAGATGTCTATTAGGTCCAATTGCTCAACTATCAAGTTTAAGTTCAGAATTTCTGTGTTAGTATTCTACCTTGATCATCTGTCTAATGCTGTTAGTGAGTTGTTGAAATCCCCCACTTATTATTGTGTGGCTGTCTAAGTCTTTTATTAGGTCTAAAAGTACTTGTTTTGTGAACGGTGATCCCAAGTTGGGTGCTAATGCATTTGGCTTAGTTAAGTCTTGAACTGAGTCCTGTATCATTATGCAATGCCCTTCTTTGTCCTTTCTTACTGTTACTTTGAAGTTTGTTTTGTGTGACATAAGAATTGTGACCCTGCTCTTTTTTGTTTTTCATTTGTGTGGTAGATCTTTCTCCAACACATTTTGTTGAACCTATGGGTGCCTTTACATATGAGATGAGTCTCTTGAAGACAGCAGAAAAATAAGTCTTTTTAAAAACCTATCTTGCCACTGTGTGCCTTTTAAGTGAAGTGTTTATGCCATATACATTCAATGTTAATATTGGTGTGTGATGTTTTGATCCTATTGTAAAATTATTAGCTATTTGTTTTGTAGTTTTTATTGTGTGGTTGTTTTGTAGGGTCTGTGGGGTATGTACATATGCGTGTTTTATTAATAGCAGGCATAGTTATTTTGTTTCCATGTTTAGAACTTTCTTAATAATCTCTTGTAAGACTAGACTAGTGGTATGAATTCCCTTAGTGCCTGCTTATCTGGAAAAAGTTTTATTTCTTCTTCATTTATAAAGCTTACTTTGGAGGGATATAAAATTATTGGTTGGAATTTCTTTTAAGAATGCTGAAAGTAGGTTCCTAATTTATCTTACCTTTTAAGGTTTTTCTGAGAAGTCTACTGTCAGTCTGATGTGTTTCCCCTTGTATATGGTCTACCCTGTTTGTCTAGCTGTCTTTAAGATTTTTTCTTTAACATTGACTTTGGACATTCAGGTGACTATGTGGTTTGGTGATTGTATTAATCTGTTTTCATGCTGCTGAGAAAAACATACCACAGATTGGGTTATTTATAAAGAAAAAAAGGTTTAATGGACTCAGTTTCATGTAGCCAGGGAGTCCTCACAATCATGGTGGAAGGCAAAAGACACATCTTACATGGTGGCAGGGAAAAGAGAACTTGTGCAGGGAAACTCCCCCTTCTAAAACCATCAGATCTCATGAGACTTATTCATTATCAAAAGAACAGCACAGGAAAGACTCACCTCCTTCAGTTACCTCCCACTGGGTCCCTCTCATGACATGTGGGAATTGTGGGAGCTAAATTCAAGATAGGATTTGGGTGGGGACAGAGACAAACCATATCATTCTTCTCTTGCCCCTCTAAATCTCATGTCTTCACATTTCAAAACTAATCATGACTTCCAGACAGTCCCCTAAAGTCTTAACTCATTTCAGCATTAACTCAAAAGTCTTCATTCCAATGTTTCATCTGAGACAACGCAAGTCCTTTCTGCCTATGAGCCTATAAAATCAAAAGCAAATTAGTTACTTCCTAGATACAATGGGGCTACAGGCATTGGGTAAATACAGCCATTCCAAAGAGGAGAAATTGGCTGAAACAAAGGGGCTACAGGGGTGGATCTACCATTCCAGGGTCTGGAGGATGGTGGCCCTCTTCTCACAGCTCCACTAGGCAGTGACCCAGTGGGGACTCTTTGTGGGGGCTTCAACCCTATATTTGACTTCTGCACTGCCCTAGCAGAGGTTCTCCATGAGAGCCCTGCCCCTGCAGCAAATGTCTGCCTGGACATCCCGGCATTTCCATACATCCTCTGAAATCTAGGCAGAGGTTCTCAAACCTCAATTCTTGACTTCTATTCACCCACAGATTCAAAACCATGTAGAAGCTGACAAGGATTGGGGCTTACACTCTCTGAAGCCATGACCTGAGCTGCACCTTGGCCCCTTTTAGCCATGGCCAGAGCATCTGGGATGCAGGACACTAAGTCCTTAGACTGCACATAGCAGAGTGGCCCTGGGCCCAGTCCATGAAACCATTTTTTCCTTCTAGGCCTCTGGGTCTGTGATGGGAGAGTCTGCAGTAAGTGTCTCTGACATGCCCTGAAAACATTTTCTCCATTGTCTTGGCGATTAACATTTGGATCCTCATTACTTACACAAATTTCTGCAACTAGCTTGAACTTCTTAGAAAATGGGTTTTTCTTTTCTATTCCATTGTCAGACTTCAAATTTTCTGAACTTTCATGCTCTGTTTCCCTTTTAAAACTCAATGCTTTTAAGAACACCGAAGTCACCTTTTTAATGCTTTGCTACTTAGAAATTTCTTCTGCCAGATACCCTAAATAATCTCCCTCAAGTTCAAAGTTCCAAAAATCTTTAGGGCAGAGGCAAAATGATGCAAGTCTGTTTGCTAAAACACAGCAAGAGTCAGCTTTACTCCAGCTCCCAACAAGTTCCTCCTCTCCATCTGAGACCACCTCATCCTGGACTTCATTGTCCATATCTCTAGAAGCATTTTGTTCAAAGCCATTCAACAAGTCTCTAGGAAGTTCCAAACTTTCCCACATTTTTACATTTTCTTCTGAGCCCTCCAAACTGTTCCAATCTTTGCCTGTTACCCAGTTCCCAAGCTGCCTCCACGTTTTTGGGTATCTTTACAGCAACACCCCACTCTACCAGTACCAATTTACTATATTAGTCCATTTTCACGCTGCTGATAAGAACATACCTGAGACTGGGTAATTTATAAAGAAAAAAAGGTTTAATTAACTCACAGTTCCACACAGCTGGAGAGGCCTCATGATCATGGCAAAAAGCAAAAGGCATGTCTTACATGGCAGCAAGGAAGAGAGAACTTGTGCAGGGAAACTCCCCCGTATAAAACCATCAGATCTCATGAGACTTATTCACTATCACAAGAACAGTATGGGAAAGACCCACCTGCATGGGATCCCTCCCATGACATGCGGGAATTGTGGGAGCTATAATTCAAGATAAGATTTGGGTGAGGCATAACCAAATCATATCAGTGATGTTCACTTTGTAGAGTATGTTGCATATATTTTCTGGATTTTTTTTGTGTGTCTACCTTTCTAGCAAGATTTGGGAAATTTTCTTGAATTGTTTCTTCAAATACATTTCCCAGATTGATGGCTTTTTCTCCTTCTTTCTCAGCAATGCCAATAAATCATAGGTTTGGTTGCTTTACATAATTCCATACTTCTCAAATAATTTGTTCATTTTTAAAATTTCTTCTTCTCTTTTTGTTGTACTGGCTTAATTTGAAAGACCTGTCTTTAAGCTCTGAAATTTGTTCTTCTACTTGATCCAGTCTATTGATAAAACTTTGCATTGTAATTTGAAATTCCTTAAGCTAGATTTTTCAATGCCAGGAGCCTTATTGATTTCTTTTTCAGATGTTAATCCCTTCTATTATCTCCCGCATTCTTCAGAAGTTTATTTGTGTTGATTTTCAATCTTGTCCTAAATCTCACTGAACTTCTTTGCAATCCATGCTTTCAGTACTTTATCTGCAATTTCTGAGTTTTCATTTTTGTTAGGAATCATTCTTGGAGAGCTAGGGTGATCTTATGGTTGTGTCACTACATTCAGATTTTTCTTTATTATTATTATTATACTTTAAGTTTTAGGGTACATGTGCATAACGTGCAGGTTTGTTACTTATGTATACTTGTGCCATGTTGGTGCGCTGCACCCATCAACTCGTCAGCACCCATCAACTTGTCCTTTACATCAGGTATAACTCCCAATGCAATCCTTCCCCCTTCCCCCTCCCCATAATAGGCCCCGGTGTGTGATGTTCCCCTTCCCGAGTCCACGTGATCTCATTGTTCAGTTCCCACCTATGAGTGAGAACATGTGGTGTTTGGTTTTCTGTTCTTGTGATAGTTTGCTGAGAATGATGGTTTCCAGCTGCATCCATGTCCCTACAAAGGACACGAACTCATCCTTTTTTATGGCTGCATAGTATTCCATGGTGTATATGTGCCACATTTTCTTAATCCAGTTCATAGTGCCATAGTTCCTGTGCTAGTTCCTTCTCATCTGGAGGCACCAGCACTTCTTGTTTTTTAAAATATTTTTGAGTGGATTGGATTTTTTTCTTTATTCCCAATATTATCATTAGTATTATTTTTCTCTGTCTTTCAATTTTTTCCCCTCTCTAGGGAGTGTGACTGTAGATAATTCTGTGTTGAGCCTTTGGTTTTGTTTCTATAGCCCATGGACTTATTTTGGTAGGTTTTATATTGGGCTATGCAGTTTGACCTACAAGCCCATAAATGACCCTCACAGATAGAAGCTGACTGAAGCCAACATGGTTGTGTATATACTTGATCCTTGATTACTGGTAAAAGCTACCTGTTGCCTCAGGCAATGGGCTGATTGGTGAAATACACAGTTGTCTGAGCTTTTTCCCCAGTCCTTGAGGGGTAGGAGCCACAAAGGGTAAGGCTGGAATGACCAGTTCTACCTACAGGTCCCCTGATGGCAGGGATAAAACCCAGTACCAAGGAAGAATCCAGCAGGCAGCCACAATCCTTTCAGAGGTGTGCTCAGGCATAGACATGGAAAACCTCCTTGTCCCCAAATTCTTTGCACAGAGATGGGGGTTAGACTAAACTCCTAATCCAGGAAATTGGGTGTGCAGGTGCCTGGTCAGCCTCTCTGCATCATGATCTATGTCAAGGAAAAAGGGGGTGGTTCAGGCTGCTGAACCAGATGAGAAGTTATTCTGAATGCCTGCTGATCTGCCTGGGTGTGGGGTAGAGAGAACCTTACTGCACCACAGTCTATGTCCAGGAAGGACATTGCACCTCTAGCTGCTCAACCAGGTGAACTGGTGATCTGAATGCCTGGTTATCTGCCTGGTATGAACCAGAGAAGGCCCTACTGCACCATGATCTAAGTCCAGGAGGGGTAGCACAACTCAGGCTGCAGAACCAGGCAAACTGGTCTCTGAATGCCTGGATTTCTGCCTGTTGGTCGAGCAGAGACAGACTCATTTCATGGTAGTCTCAGAGGCAGAGCAGGGCACACAACAATGGCACCTGAAGATTATTTCCAGGACAACAAGCTGGCTTTGGCTGCAAGTATCACTGCCCAGGAGAAACTGTAGCTGTAGTAGCTCTTCTGCTCCAGGCATGTGATGCGGAAGAGCACAATTCCAGTGCCAACTGTTGAAGCACTTTCCACAGTTCTGTCTGTAGAGGCCCCTATCTTGATCCAGAGCAGGTGCCCCAATGTCTGGCTTGAGGCTAAAATGCCTACATATCTATGCAACCCAGTGGCCAATGAATGTGACTTTGTATGTGCAGGAATAAAAGTGATGTTCTGTTCTCAGTCCCAGCTCTGGGAAAGTGTGCAGTTTTTCCAGCGTTTTTCCCACATAACTTCTTTAACCGTTTCCCCTAGTTAGCATCAGGGTTTGAGAGAAACAGTGTTCTCTCAATCAGCCTGGGTTGTTTGGGTCCACACTGAAAAGGTGATTCACAGCAGGAGGCTCTCTGTTTCTCTTATATGCTAGGACTTCACTCCTTTTCATCAGCTGGTCACCATCTTGGAGGCTGCTTGCTGACGTTCTCCCCTCTGGGATCTAGTGTGTCCTTAATGATTACAAATTTCCTTCTTGAATTAAAGCTCATGGAGTTGATCTTTGTATATTTTACTATTTCCAAACGACTGAGGCATACTGAAAGCATCTAATCTGCTATCCTGGGGGGACGGTGGGGAACAAAAAAACACAAAACAAAACAAAAAATGCATTTTTTACACTTCTGACTCTTCTGCAACAGCAGTCACTTTTGATAGGAGTCAAAGTCAATCTTCTGCTCATACACTACAGCATCAAACAGAGAGGTGTTAAGAATATACCTCTTGGCCAACTTCATTGGTTCATGACTGTAATCTCATCAATTTATGAATCTGATGTGGGAGGATTGCTTGAGATCAGCAGTGCATGACCAGCTTGGGCAACATAGTGAGACCCCATCACTACAAAGTAAAAATTGAAAAAAAAAAATTAGCTGAGTGTGGTGGTGTGCTCCTCTAGTCCCAGCTCCTTGGGAGGTTGAGGTTAGAGGATCATTAGAGTCCGGGAGTTCGAGGCTGCAGTGAGTTATGATCTTGCCATTGCACTCCATCTCCAGCCCCGGGTGACAGAGGAAGAATTTATCTATTAAAGAAAATAAAAGAATTTATCTCTTTATTTGTAATAGCTGACTTTCTTGTTGCTTAATAAAATAGTGTTCTGTAGTTCTGTATCATCCCTTATTCAGCTGATAATTAGAACCAACGTATAAACTAAAGCAATCAATTAAGACCATGGTATGAATATTTATTATCCAAACCCGTCCTTGGCCCAGGTTAAGACTAGGCCCAGCTAGTATTTGTGGTTTCCTATATGAAATGTCCATAACAATTTTTTGGTTTCCAATTGGTAAACATGTTAGGAGTAACAAAGATTGACCTTAAAGTGGTGGCAGTAATTCATCTGTCATTATTCGTTATGGACTGATTTTTTGTGTCCCCCTAATGCTCATATGTTAAAGCCTTTACCCTCAGTGTAATTGTATTTAAAGATAGGGCCTTTGTGGAAGTAATAAAGGAGATCATACGGGTGGGATCCTAATTAGAAAGGTCAGTTGCCCTTAGAAGAAGAGACATCAGAGACCTATCTCTTTGAGCATAGTTAAAAGAAGGGTTGCTTGAGGACAAAACAGTCATGTGCAAGCCAGGAGAGTGGCCCTCATCAAAAAGTGGACTCTACTGGAACCTTTACTTAACAGCTTTCAGTACAAAAAGAATATACATTTCTATTGTTTAAGCCACTAATCTACATTATGATTTTATGGCTGCCTGAGTTACCATGTCCTTTATACATTTCCAGCTGTGTAAAATTTAAACATTTCTTACATTTCTTCTCTGGATCTAGCATCAGAATAGGTTGCATGGTTTTTCGTGGTTTTTTTTTTTTTCCTTCTCTCTTTTTATTTCATTTTTTACCAAAAATATCTTTTAAGAGAGTTTTTTACAACAAAAATTTCCTTTTTCCCTTTCTTGCCTTCTTTTTCTATACCTACAAAATTTAAAACATGATTTTTGTTTAGTAAATCAGAGAACACAAAAATACATAAAGTATGAAAGTTCTTCACTGTATGTCATTCTCTTTACCTTCCACAGATATAACAACAAAATGCCATTAATAAGGTATGCATTCTTTGAGACCTGTACGTATTCATTTATATGCATAAATCATACTTAAAATACTCAAAAATGTTTACTTTTTTATAAAAATATAACTACATTTTGAAACTTTCTTTTTTATTTAGCACAATTTGAGTTATCTTTCCTGTGAATGTATCTAGGTTTGTTACTCTATTTTTAATGGCTTTATTTTGTTCGTACTTTGAGTATGTAATTTTTATATATCTAGTCTTCTATTGAGAGGTATCATGTTATCCCTAATTATTATGACATTTGCAAATGGTGTACATTTGTAATTGTCTCTGAAAAGAGGTTCATTGAAGTAGAATTATACTCCAAATATTTAATGCACTACTTAATTTTGATGAATACTGCAAAATGCTACCCCATTTTAGATTGTTCTTAAACGAATGCTCAGTTAGACTTCAAATCTTATTTATAACTTAAAATATTATGAAAAGAACTAAAGCTCTCCAGAGGATGCTAACAGATACAGAAAAAAGTTAATAGTTATTTGTTTTTATTTTGCAGGTGAAAAAGGGACTGACTTTCCTAAGGTCCCTTAATAGTATCAGAAATTCTATGAATGTACAAGAAAAAGGAAAAAAATCAGTGATAATAATAACAAGATCAAATTCATGGTGAATTTTGTGAGCAAACTGCATAATCTAAAATACATAAAGCAGACATTTCTAGTATTTAGAATAAATAGAAAATCCCAGAACATAGTGGGGTGTTTTCGTTTACCTTACTCAGAAAATAATAGATTGTTAGATGAAAAAACAAAACCAAAAATATCACAATACATTTTCTATGAGACACCAATTTAAATAAAAATAGTACAGAAAGTTTAAAAATATCCATTTGGAAAGGAAATATATTGTAAATTGTAGAAAAAAAGATTAAAAATTGTGACAAAGGATAAAATAAGCATTAAGCGACAAATTAAGATTTCAAACATTAGTGAAGGAATATAAATATGTAAGCATGATAATTAAGAACATATGCTTTCCTAGAAATGGAGTCTAAACACATACCAATTGATAGAAATTGTGATAAGAACTATAATTAAATATTTCATGCATACCTTTGAGAAACTCTTACATAAATCAGATTAATAATTTTTTAAAATAGAAATTTTAACAACCTAATTATTTACAGGCAATGTCTAATAAGAAACTCTAACAGAGGGCAGTGGAGAAATTTTCCATAATGTAAATACTAAAGTGTGTCTGGCAATCAAAAGTAATAAGAAATTAAGATAAAGCAAATAATCTCTACAATGAATGTGGATGTCAAAATTAAACTGAGAAGCCAGAACGTTTGTTTATATGTTTGCTTTTATACAGGTAATTTCAAGAAGCATTCTGTTTCACAAAATAAGTGATACCTACCTATTTTCTGCTAGTGCCATTTCACTTACTTATGGCTAGCTTTGTTTTTCCATGCGAAATCACTCTTGCAGTCAATAAGGATATTTTCAGTGTTATTTTTATCAGTCCATAAATTTATTTAAACACTCAGGACATCCCAAATAGCATTCTAGACACTACAAAGAAAAATTTCAAAGAAATGCTATTTTCTTGAAAATGATTACCATTTAAAAAATTTGGTACTACTGCCGTTATTCAGTAACAATAGACAAAAATAAAGAATTATGTCTTTGCCCATGATTTAACCATTCAATTCTTTATTTTACCTAGCGTTCTATGATACCGGTGATTTGTTAGATTGATAAGAAATTCTTCTTTCTAACTGCCTGCTTTCTCATTCTGACATCTTTTCAACAAATTGTTGTTGTTTTATATCACTTTATATTTAAGTAGGGATTTTTATGTTTACTCACCTATTTTCCTATTGTTGCACATACAGTTATGTAGATTCAATCGTGTTATTTTTAATTGTTGTGGATATGTAATAGTTATACATTTTTTGAGGTTACATGTGATATTTTGATACAAGCATATATGATTCCATTCTTAAGCTACAGATTTGCACATCTGCCTTCAGCTCTGGAATGATGTCACAGATAACTTTGGGATATATCAGTTTCATAAGCATATCAGAGAGAAATGAGTACAATTATTTCCCAAATGTCACTTAAAGTGTTGTATTCAGATCCTCAATAACTCACCAGTAATATTGCCAGGTAGTAAAAATAGCATGTACAGAAAGGCTTAGCCTTGTAGCGATCCAAGGTCAGGGCAGTAGGAGTGACCCTTCCAGGGTGCAGGCAATAATTCAAATCTGAAGACAATAACAAACTGATGAAGATTAGTCAGTTTTCTGTCACTGGAAGCCTATCTTTTTTATATATACTTTAAGTTCTGGGGTACATGTGCAGAATATGCAGCTCTGTTACACAGGTGTACATGTGCCATGGTGGTTTGTTGCACCTATCAACCCATCATCTATATTAGCTATTTCTCTTAATGCTATCCCTACCCCTACCCCCACTCCCCAAAAGGCCCTAGTGTGTGATGTTCCCATCCCTGTGTCCACGTGTTCTCATTGTTCAACTCCTACTTATGAATGAGAACATGTGGTGTTTGGTTTTCTGTTTTTGTGTTAGTTTGCTTAGAATGATGGTTTCCAGCTTCACCCATGTACCTGCAAAGGACATGAACTCATCCTTTCTTATGGCTGCATAGTATTCCATGGTGTATATGTGCAACATTTTCTTTATCCAGTCTATCACTGGTGGGCATTTTGGTTGGTTCCAAGTGTTTGCTATTGTGAACAGTGCTGCAGTAAACATACGTGTGCATATGCCTTTATAGTAGAATGATTTATAATCCTTTGGGTATGTACCCAGTAATGGGATTGCTGGGTCAAGTGGTATTTTTAGTTCTAGATCCTTGAGGAATTGTCACACTGTCTTCCACAATGGTCGAACTAATTTACACTCCCACCAGCAGTGTAAAAGCATTTCTATTTCTCCACATCCTCTACAGCATCTGTTGGTTCCTGACTTTTTAATGATTGCCATTCTAACTGGAGTGAGATGGTATCTCATTGTGGTTTTGATTTGCATTTCTCTTGGTAAGAATAAGATATTCTTTCCTCTAAAAAATGTTCTGAGCCTCAATTCTAAACAATTTTAGTTGTTGTGTATGTATATGTACACATGTATGTATATGTACACAATTTTGTCAAATGTGCATATTTGTTATCCTTTAATACTGTCCTTTAATAAACATTTTGTTACAAATTAAAGGTCATTTGGAGAGTTTCTAGTTATACAGTTTGTCCATGCCACCTGCAGACTTTGCTGAATACATTCCTTTGAAAATTAGTATCAGGATTTGGGCAAAGTCACTTTCTTCAACTTCTGCAGAGCTACAGGAGTTGTAGTGGGCCCTTAGAGTTATAAAATTATATGTGAAGTGACCCATTAAGGGGCTAATTACACTTAAACATTTTAATAAATCAATGTATTATATTTAATTTAATTCCATTCAAATGATATTAACTAAGTGCCAGCTCTATATTAAGCTGCTGAAGACATAGCAACAAAGACTTTGATCTCCATGCTCAAATTATGAATTTTGATGTTTAATGATTAGTGATGTTTAGCATTTTTTCATATGCTTGTTGGCCATTTATGTGTCTTCTTTTAAGAAGTATCTGTTCGTGTCCTTTGCTCATTTTTTAGTGAGGTTGTTTGTTTTTTGCTTGTTAATTTGTTTCCTGTGGGTTACAAGTATTAGAACTCATTGAACGCAGAGTTTACAAATATTTTCTCCCATTCCGTAGGTTTTGTGTTTAATCTGTTGATAACTTATTTTGCTGTAAAGAAACTTTTTCATTTAATCGGGTCCCACTTATCAATTTTTGTTTTATTACAATCTGCTTGTTGAACTGATACATTTATCATTATGTATTGCCTTTCTTTGTCCTTTTTGCTCATTGCTTTAAAGTCTGTTTTGTCTGAAATAAGAATAGCAACCTCTCCTCTTTTTTGTTTTCTGTTTGCTTGATAGCTCTTTCTGCATTCCTTTACTTTGAGCCTATGGATGACATTGCATGTGAGAAGGGTTTCTTGAAGACAGCATATAGTTGGGAGTTGCATGTTTATCCAATTTGCCATGCTGCATCTTTTAAATGGGGCTTTAGAAGCAAATATTTAGAGAATTTATTACCACCAGACCAGCCTTACAGGAGGTCCTCAAGAGCACGCTAAAAGTGGAAATGAAAGGTTGTTGCCAGCCACCACAAAAACACACTTAAGTACATAGACCACTTACACTAAAGCAACCTCACAGTCAAATCTACATAACAACCAATTAACAACATACTGTCAGGATCAAATCCATACAAATCAATATTACCTCTGAACATAAATGGTGTTCATAGTCTATTTAATGTGACTCTTTAATCTCAGTTTTTGAATTGCTTTACTGACTTCCTTAGATTCCTTGGATTGAGTTTTTAATGTTCTCCTGAATCTCAATCTTTGTTGCCATCTAGATTCTGCATATAATGTCTGTTATTTTAGCCATTTCAGCCTCATTAAGAATCCTTCTGGAAAGTGAGTGCAGTCATTTGGAGGTAGAAAGACACTTTGGCTTTTAGAGTTGCCAGAGTTCTTGCACTAGTTCTTTTTCTTCTGTATAGGCTGATATTTTCGTTTAATCTTTAAAGTTGCTGTCCTTTTTATTGGGTTTTTTTACTTTTATATTCTTTGATGGTCCTGAAGTTTTCACTGTGTTATAGGTTGGATATAGTCAATTGGCTTCCTTTCTGAATGATTTCAGGGGGCCAAGTCTCAGCTCAGCACTCCTGTGTTGCTTCCTCTAATGCTGGGTGCCTGAGATTAGGCTTATGACTTTCTTCTCTGGCCCCTTTACCTCCAGTGTGCTGGAGGGGCCAAGGTGTTCCTGGTCTGCTGGCAACACTTTGATTGGGGTGCTGACAAAAGTGCTTCATTAGTGCAATGTCAGCAGGTTCTGTACTCATGCATATGTTCCAGTGTCAACAGGGTGGCTGTGGGACAGCAGGGTTTCTTCACACTTATTAAGTGGTTGGAGGAGACTGTGGTTGAGTGCATGCTAGCAAAGTGGTGGGAGGAGACTTTGGGTGGCTGCACACTGGTGGAGTCTCATCTGCAAAAGCTCTCTAACGGTTACGTGGGATTTTCTGGTAAAAGAACTACAGTGATGTACACTGAGAAGCTCTCCAGATGGGCATCTAAGCCTGTGCTGCAGGTGGGTATGGCCAGGTAAGGACACTGGAAGAGGCCAACAGACAGGGAGACCCTCAAAACAGACTGCCCCACTCTCACATGCGAGATAGCCCTGTTAGGTCCAAATCTAACAGTTAACAAATGCTAAAGCCACCTAGAGGATCATGGCTTTGGATCTCTCGGATATAGTTTTCCTGTCTAGGGCTGCAACCCAAAGTTTGGAATTGAGTTTGGGACAGAAAGGTGTCTCAAAGGGTGCATGGATTCAGAAGGGCTTTGCCAAATTTGCAGTCATCAGCCAGCAGGGGTCACTCCTCTGTTGCCTCCCTATCATAATGTGCCTTATACTCATTATTCAATTCACCATTAATGGGTACTTAGGTTGATTCCGTGTCTTTGCTATTGTGAATAGTGCTGCAATGAATGTATCAATGCATGTGTAGTTTTGGTAGAATGATTTATTTTCCTTTGGGTATATAAGCATTAATGGGATTGCTGAGTTGAATGGTAATTCTATTAGTTTTTTGTGAAATCTCCAAACTGCTTTCCACCGTAGCTGAATTAGTTTACATTCCCACCAACAATATAGACATATTTCATTTCTCTACTGCCTCACCAACATCTATTCATCTATTTCCTGACTTTTTGGTAATAGCCATTCTGACTGGTGTGAGATAATATCTTATTGTGGTTGTGATTTGCATTTCTCTGATAATTAATGATGTGAATATTATTTCAAATGTTTTTGACCACTTATATGTCTTCTTTTGAGAAGCCTCTGCCCATTTTCTGTGCTCTCATTTTCATGGAGTTATCTGACCTTTGCTTGTTGATTTTTTAGAGTTCCTTATAGAATCTGTATTTCAGACGTTTGTTTAGGGCATAATTTGCAAATATTTTCTCCTCCACCTATAAAAGTCATAGAAGAAAACCTACCAAGTAGTCTTCCAGGTATTAGCCTTCGCGAAGAGTTTATGATCAAGTTCTTAAATGCAACTGAAAAAAAAAAAAAAAAAGTGGTACCTAATTAAACGAAAGCACTTCTGCACAGGAAGTACTATCAACAGAGCAAAACAGATAACCTACAGAAGCAGAGAAAATATTTATTACATTTTCAGTTTCATTACTGATTATTGGTTTGTCTAGATTATCTATTTCCTCATAGTTCGATGTGGGTAGTGTTTATGTGTCTATGAATTTATCAACTTTTTCTAGATTTTCCAATTTGTTAGCATAGAGTTGTTCATAATAGTCTCTGAAGATTTCTTGTATTATTATTATTATTTTTGTTTTGAGACAGAGTCTCGCTCTGTTGCCAGGCTGGAGTGCAGTGGCATTATCTCAACTCACTGCAATCTCTGCCTCCCAGGCTCAAGCCATTCTTCTGTCTCAGCCTCCCTAGTAGCTGGGATTACAGGCATGTGCCACCACACACAGCTAATTTTTGTATTTTTAGTAGAGATGGGATTTCATCACGTTGGCTAGGATAATCTCAATCTCCTGACCTTGTGATCCACCCATCTTGGTCTCCCAAAATGCTGGGATTACAGGTGTGAGCCACCACACCCAGCCCAGATTTCTTGTGTTTCTATGGTCTCATTTGTTATGTCTCATATTTCATTTCTGATTTTATTTGGGTCCTCCCTCTCTTTTTCTTAGTATAGCTAATGACTTGTCAATTTTGTTTATCTTTTTAAAAACCAACTTGTAATTATATTGCTCCTATGTATAGATTTTTGGTCTCAATTTTATTTACTTCTGATCTTTAGTATAATGTATTTTTTCTTCTAATTTTTGGTTTCTTCTGTTTTTGCTGACCTCATTTCTTGAGGTGCATTATTAGGTTGTTTACTTAATATATTTCAATTTTTTAATGTGGGCATTTATTGCTACAAACTTCTCTCTTACTGTTGCTTTTGTTGTATTGCATAAATTTTAATATGTTGCATTTCCATTTTCATTTGTTTCAAGAAATTTTTTAATTTCCTTATTAATGTCTTCATTGACCAATTGGTCATTCAGGATAATGTTGTTTAATTTCCATGTGTTTGCATAGTTTCCAAGGTCCTTCTTTCTAGTTTTATTTCTAATTTTATTCCATTTGGGTCAGTTAAGATATTTGATATAATTTCTACTTTTTGAATTTTTTGAGATTTGTTTTGTGGTTTAGCATATGATCTATATTGGAGAATGTTCCATGTGCTGTTGAAAATAATGTGTGTTCTGTAGCAGTTGGGTGAAATGTTTTGTAAATATCAGTTAGGCCTGATTGGTCTTGTGTGTATTTATAGTTTAACTGGATGTTTCTTTGTTGATCATCTGAATGATCTCTCCACTACTGAAAGTGGGATGTTGAAGTCCCTAGTATGATTGTATTGCAGTCTATCTATCCCTTTAGATCAACTAATTTTGCTGTAAATACTTGGGTGGCTTGGCACAGGGTTCATACATGTTTATCATTGTTAAGTCCTCTTGCTGAATTTACCCCTTTATCATTATGTAGTAACCTTCTTTGTCTCCTTTTACAGTCTAATACAATTATAGCTACTTTTGCTCTTTTTCAGTTTCCAGTTGCATGAAATCTCTTTCTTCATCCATTTCAGCGTATGTGTTTTTAAAGGTGAAGTCAGTTTCTTGTAGGCAGCATATAACAGGGTATTATTTTTGTCCATTCATCCTTCCAGTCTTTTTATTACCAAATTCAGTCTATTTACATATATTGTTATTATTGATTAGTAAGGACTGAGTACTGCCATTATCTTGCTTATTTTTTTGTTGTGTTTTAACTCTTCCTCTCTTCTTTTCTTATTATTTTTCTTTGTGATTTTCTCTGGTAGTATGTTTTAATTTATTGCTTTTTATTTTTAATGAATCTAGTATAGATTTTTGCATTTTGGTTATAATGAGACAAAACATCTTACAGATATTACAAGTTATTTATAAGTGATGATCACTTACCATAAATTAAAAATAAAATAATATGAACAAAGAAAAAATGAAAAAAATCACCTACACTTTAACTTTGTTCCTCCTGCATTTTGACTTTTTGTTACATCAGTTTCTATATCTTTAAATTACCTATCTCTTGACAGTTTTCTGTAGCTTTTACTTTTTTTATGGCTTTGTCTTGTACACTTCATACTGGAGTTGTAAGGGGATTTCATACTACAGTTGCAATGTTAGAATATTCCGGGTTTGTCGGTGTATTTACTTTTATCAGTAGGTTTTATACCTTCAAGTGTTTTCTTTTTGCACATTAGGGGGGCTTTTTTTTCTTTCGGATTAAAGAACTCTCTTTAATGCTTCTTGTAAGAAAGTCTGATGGCAGTTAATTTTCTCAGCTTTTATTTGTCTGGGAAAGACTTTATGTATCCTTCATATTGAAAGAATAGCTTTTCTAGTTACAGTGTTCTTGGACGACAGTTTATTTCTTTCAGCACTTTGAATATGTCATCTCATTCCTTCCTGGCCTGTATTGTTTCCATTGAGAAGTCTGTTGCTAGATGAATTAGAGTTTCTTTATATTATTTGCTTCTTTTTTCTTGTTGCTTTCAGAATCCTCTGTTGGTCCTTGACCTTTGAAATTTTGATTATTATATGCCTTGGGCAGTTTTATTTGGGTCACATCTGTTCAGTGTTCTCTGACCTTCCTGCACTTAGATATTCATCTCTAAAGTTTTGACATGTTTCTGTTATTATTTTTTTGAATAAACTTTCTACCTCTCGTTCTTGCTCAACACACTCTTGAACCCCAATAATTCTTAGGTGTAGTCTTTGGAGGTAATTTTCTGTATCTTGAAGATAATCTTTGTACCTTCTTATTTTTTGTTTTTTTCTCCTCTGACACAGTGTATTTTCAAATTGTCTTTTAAGTTCTCTGGTTTACTCTGCTTCATGCTTTCTGCTGTTGAGAACAACTAACAATTGTTTTAGTTTAGCAAACATATTGCTTTCTTTTATTTTCTTTTCTTTTTTTCTTTTTTCTTTTTTTTTTTCTTTTTTTTGAGATGGAGTCTCACTCTGTTGCCCAGGCTGTACAGCAGTGACACAATCTCAGCTCACTGCACCTCCACCTCTCAGGTTTGAGTGATCCTCCTGCCTCAGTCCCACTAGTATCCGGGATTACAGGCACGTGTCACTATGCCTGGCTAATTTTTTATGTTTAGTAGAGATGGGGGTTTTGCCATGTTGGCCAGGCTGGTCTTGAACTCCTGACCTCAGGTGATACACCTGCCTCAGCTTCCCAAAGTGCTGGGATTACAGGCATGAGCCACTATGCCTGACCAACAGAAAATATATTTCTTAGGTCCAAGATTTCTGGTTGATTTTTTTTAAATCATTCCAGTCTCTTCATTAAGTTCCCCCAACAAATTTCTGAATTGGTTTTCTGTGTTATCTTGGATATCACTGAGCTTTCTTAAAACCACTATTTTAAAATCTTGATCAGAGAGCTCACCTATCCCTATCTCAAGGTCAGTCGTTGGTTCTCCATTTGTCTGGGGAAGTTGTGGTTCCCTATTTGCTGCTGTTTCTTGTGAACATATGTTTATATAGTTGCACTGAATGATGAGCTATTTATTCCAGTCTTCTCTGTCCAGATTGTTTAGGTTTTTATCAGATACATTTGCTTAGAGTGTCTTTGTAATTTACCTTTTGAAATTGTTTTTATTTTTCTGCCAGGTCCTCACCTTCTTTTTGGCACTGGATGCTGCTTTAAGTCCACGTTTGTCTCAGTTTTAGTAAATGATCAGAATACTGCTTGTCATGAACGAGAGAAGTCCTTCTGTGGATATCCAAATAGTGTGTGAAGGCTGGTTAGGGGTTCACATGAAGAGGATCTGTGGAACATACCTTCTATAGCATCATACTCCTGGACAGCCACTGTGATTTGACATTTCCTTTGGCTAAGTTATAGAGAAGAGTTTCCAGGGCTGGGAATGGTAGTCTCTCCTTTCCCCTTTGTCTCTGGCGGTTTTTTTAGAACATTTCTCCCTTGAGGCTCTTCTGATGCTTCCTGTGGGTTGTGAGAGGAACTGGTTTCCTGCCAGGAAATCCCAGATGATGGGAAGGCTGTTTGTCCACATCACGCTCGCTGTTTCCAGTATAGACACCATGAGTCAGAGATAAGTTTTCTGCACACTTAATGTAGGGCAGATTGAGGGGTGGGGCATTGTGGATATGGAAGTCCTATTCATTACTATCTGCTTGGAGTTCTTTGAGTTCTGAGATATTGCTGATAATCTCAGCACTATAATTTGTTTCTGATTTTCTGTGCAGGGAGAAGTAAAGCCAACTGCCTTATATGTCATCATTTTGACAGGAACAAAATGGCCTGTAAATTTTTTGATGTGTTGTTGAATTGATCTTGCTAGTATTTAATTATTTTTGAAAGTATATACATATATTGGCCTTGTAGTTTTTTTTTTTTTTTTCTTGTGATGTCTTTGATTTTGATGTAAGGGTGATGCTGACCTCATATAATAAATTTGGAAATATTCCCTCTACTTCTATTTTTTGGAACATTAAAAATAGATGGGTATTAATTTTTATTTCATTGTTTGATATAATTCAGTCATGAAGTCATATGGCCCTGAGTTTTCCTTTTCGGAAGGTTTTTGATTCCCACTTCAATCTCTTTATCTGTTATCTTTCAGGCTTTCTATTTCTTCTTGATTCAGTCTTGAGAGTGTATGTTTCTAGAATATTATCCCTATCTTTTAGGTTATCCAAGCTTTTGGCATACTATTGTTCATAATAGTCCTCTATAACATTCCTCATGGAACTGGAAGAAACTCATTTAATGTTCATATGGAACCAACAAAGAACCTGAATAGCCCAGGCAATCCTAAGTAGCAGAAAGCATCAGGCTGCCCAACTTCAAATTGCACTACAGGGCTATAGTAACCAAAACAGCATGGTACTGGTACAGAATCAGACACATAGACAAATGGAACAGAATAGACGGCCCAGAAATAAGGCTGCATACCTACAACCATCTGATCTTTGACAAAGCTGACAAAAGCAAGCAATGGGGACAGGACTCCCTATTCACTAAATAATGCTGGGATAACTGACTAGCCATATACAGAAAGCGGAAACTGGACCCCTTCCTTTCTCCATATATAAAAATCAACTTATAATGGATTAAAGACTTAAATGTAAAACCAAAACTAAATTAAGAAACCCTGGAAGACATCCTAGGCAATACCTTTTTGGACATAGGCCCTGGCAAAGATTTCATGACTAAGACACCAAAAACAATTACAACAAAAGCAAAAATTGGCAAATAGGAACTAATTAAACTAAATAGCTTCTACATATTAAAATAAACTATAAAAACAGTAAACATTCGTCCTATAGAAATGGGAGAAAATATTTGCAAACTATGAATCTGACAAAGGTATATCTAGCATTTATAAGTAACTTAAACAATTTTACAAGAAAAAACTAAACAACCCCATTGAGAAGTGGACTCAGACATAAACAGAAAATTGTCAAAGAAGACACAGATGCAGCCAACAAGCGTATGAAAAAAGTTCAATATCACTGATATTAGTGAAATGGAAATCAAAATCACAATGAGATATCATCTCACACCAGTCAGAATGGCTGTTACGAAAAAGTAAAAAAATAACATGCTGGTGAGGTTGCAGAGAAAAGAGTATGTATACACTGTTGGTGGGAGTGTAAATTAGTTCATCTGTTGTGAAAAGCTGTGTGGTGATTCCTCGAAGAGCTAAAAACAGAACTACCATCCCACTCAGCAATCCCATTCTTGGGTATATACCCAGCAGAATATAAATCATTCTGTTATAAAGACACGTACATGTATATATTCATAGCAGCACTGTTCACAACAGCAAAGACTTATAATCACTGTAAATGCCCATCAATAGAAGGCTTGTAAAGAAAATATGGTACATATACACCATGGAATAATATGCAGCTATAAAAAAGCACAAGATCATGTTCTTTGCAGGAACATGGATGGAGCTAGAAGCCATTATTCTTAACAAACTAATACAAGAACAGAAAACCAAAATACTGATGTTCTCACTCATATGTGGGAGCTAAATGATCAGAACACATGGATTCAAAGAGGAGAACAGACACCATGGCCTACCAGAGGGCTGAAGGTGGAGCATGGAGAGGAGTGGAAAACTAATTATTGGGTACTAGACTTAGGAATCTGCTGATGAAGCAATCTGTACATCAAACCTCCATGACAATAGTTTACCTAGATAACAACCTGCACATGTACCCCTGAACTAACATAAAAGGTAAAAAATCATGTTGTGCATCTTAAATATATACAAGAAAAATAGCTTAATAACAAAATGAAATAACAACAAAAACAGCATTTAGCTTAGGTTTTGATACTTCATGAGAAGTTGTTACATATAAAAATATTTTATTTCTCATTTTTATTAGTAGTTTCAATTTACTTTTTCTTAACTGGATTTGAGATAGAGAGTTTGCGAAGAAGCAAAATTCACTTATTAAGTAGATGGCGAAAGCACCATGGTCCCAGAGGAAAACACTTTCTTTCTGAAATCTTACTTCTAACAGAGTAGCATTGTTATAAGGTATGTCTTTGAGAGGTGCATTGGAAAGTGCCTCTGTGGAAAAGTACTTTCTTTTTCAGTGTCAACAAAGGTTTGACTGATTTTTCTCTGTTGGGCAGGTGGACTATCTTTGCCTAGTATGTTAACTCCAGAGCTGTTTTCTTGTGATGAGTGTATACTTTCTAAAACTGAAGCCAAAGTTGCTGGAAATGATGAGGAATAAAATATCATTCCAGTGTCAATATCTAAAGGCATATTCTTCATCAGAATTATATTTTAAATATCCATGAAGAAAAATATAGAGACTTAACGTATACCTGGGTAAGAACTAAGTTCTGATACATGCAATATTGATTGAATGCTCATATAGCAAGTAAAACAGCTTATTTGGCAAGTATAACAAGTGTTTTTCTGTTTAATCTCTAACATGCTGTGCTTAGCAGAATTAACTGTCATCCTATCAGAATGTTATTGAATCGTATAAAAGCAACCTTGTTTGTAGTGTATCACATGGAAAACCTTTTAAACATCGAAAAAATATTTCTAAAAAAATGTTTAAAGACTTCTCAAATACATAAATGTTGTATGAAAGAAAATATTAGACCATATGTGATTTACTTTGTAAGTCTGGAAACAGTTATGGTAGCTGTTATAAAATTGCTTTTCTAAAAAGCTGCTTTTTACGTAGACTATGAACTCCCTATGAATCAGAACCTTATGATTTGTTCATCACTTTATCTCTGCCTCTGGTTACTAGCACTTGATAGGCAAAGAATACATGTTTTGAGGAAATTAATGAGAAGTCAAAATAAAAAAGTAAAATAATAATATATACTGAATGAGATATCTCTGAAAAAAATATATATATCTGAGTCCTATACTATAGAATTCATTTTCATTCTACCTTGTGATTGACAAGCACAGGTTTTAGTAACACATAGTCCTTCTACAGATGTCCTATACTACAGTGTAGCAGGTAAGAATGAGGTGTGAGTCAGCCTTGCTAAGCAGGTCATTACTGAGAGCAGGTCTGATCTAAGCTTTGTTATCGCTTCTGCAAAACAAATCTTTCTGTGGAGATGTTAGATAAGAGTTTCCTAAGAATCACATTTCCATATCTTTTGAGTTCAAATGACAAAGACCAATTACATCTTTTCTCTATATCCCAGTTCAAAATTCCTGGAAGGACTCAAACTTGGGTCACATGTCTACTACTAACTGAAGGCTTGGGAGAGGGCCTAGCAAAGCTCTGCACACAGGCCAAACCCAGCTTTCTGCTGCCTTTTATAAATAAAATTCTGTTGGAAAACAACTGCACCTATTTAAAATTTCCCTGGCTACTATACACTACCATGATAGAGTTGAGGAGTTATGACAGAGATGATATCACCCACAAAGACTAAAAGATTCAGTAGCTGGCCCTTTACAGAAAAAGTGTGTCAATCCTTGGCTTTGTATTTCATAGAACAATTGTGTCTCTGTGTGGAAGAAGGGCAGTTCTCAGAGTAAAACACTGAACAGATATCCAATAAAGCACCTTGTATAGTCGGTGAGGGACTCTGTTCTTTGTTGTATGACCAACAATCCAAATCAGACTCCAAAGGGAACAAGCTACTGATATCCTAAGGAGATGTGGTGGGTAGTGGGGGCTTAAGACACAGCATAAACATTTTATACTGTGGTGATATCAGAGCCACCACAGTAATACAGTGAAATCTATTATTTTAGGTGGCCAAAGGGGTTTGGGATTGGACTTTAGCTGCTGACTAGAGGTGAAAACAGAATCAAGACTTAGGGAGGAGAAAAACAAACAAGAGCTATGCAGTGGTTCCTAGGGAAGGGGTTCAGGACAGATGAGATTCTTAAAACTAATATTTAATTAAAGAAACAGGCACAAAATACCATCATATGGACCTTAAAAATGTATTAGATGTTAGGAAACAAGACAACAAATGTTTGACACACAGATACTCAAGGCACATAGCAGTTGGATAACTGCCTTAGGACAGAAAAGGTAACCTCAGGTTGCTCTGGCTGGTGAGTCTGAGTTCTTGGAAATACTTGGTTACAATTTATTCTGAAACTGTGCATGGTGACCCTATGATGGTTCCATGTCTCTATCACTGAACATATCTTGGAGAATGCAAGGAAAGGGGATTATATATTACAAAAAGAAAAACTAATAAAACCAAGGGGCATGGATGATGAGTAGATTCAATGCACTAAAATAAAGTGTCTATTTTTAGTTCAGATTTTCTGAGTTGCTGAACCTAAAAATTAGATTTTTCACTTACTTGCTTGATAAGTTCAAATCACAGAGTTTGAATCTGGTGAACAAGTGCCCTGGCTGGTTATGAATTTAGAAGGGTTGGTAAGAGAGACATATATTCAGAAGGACAATGTCTATGTGGTGTCCCGAGGCAAGAAAAGAACACATAGTGTTCTAAAGGCAGAGGCTGATTGTACTTATAGAAGGAACGAGGCATGATTGGAAGCCTTCTGTGCAAACAGTTATAGTTGCATAAAATGAAGTGATTGTGACAAAAGTAAACAAATAAAAAATATTCACTATAAAGAGTTTTAACAGTGTAAATCAAGAGAATAAAAAGGTAGAGGTGGTTTCACAGAATCATTTCTCTAAGCATCACTCCTTTCATCTTTGATGTCTCTTCTGTACCCAAGATGCTGTTGAACCTGGAAAGAAGAAATCACTGGTTAGTGGAAAGGAAGAATTAGTGGAAAGGCTTCATACATCCGGTTGCTCTTATCTCATTTTACAGAGGAAGAGACTGAGGGCTACAGAGGTGAATTAACCTGCTTTACATCACAACCTCCTCTTTCCAACTGCAATGCTATTTGTGCTTTCTGTGTTCCAATTACTCAAGGGTTTTGTCTCTAGGTTTTCTCACATTTCAGTTGTTAATTTGCATTTTTATAGGCTGTGGAGAAAAAAGCACAGGGGCTACAGGCTTTAGGGGTCAGAAATTTCCGTAAACCAACCCCTAATCCTGCCTAAATTTGCTGGTCTCTCTAATTACCTATCTGCCTCTTGCTTTGTGCCATGATTTGTGCTTTCGTGTCTGAAACCACTGCTATGTAGTTTTGTTGGCGTAGTTTTGGATATGGTAACTCAGTGTACATGGTTCTCCTTCTCAACTAACCTTTCATATGTGGAAATACAGAACAGACTTTTTTATTTATAATTGATCCCAGACCTTGAGTACTCTTGTCTTTGGTATCAATTTTGTTTCTCGGAGAATTTATAATGAGCGTCCCATCTCCACATTGAGTTTGACAGACCTTTTGTGTGCTGAGACAAAGATTGGGATTAACCATAAATGGCCCATTCTTCTGAATTCTAGATTCTCACTTGCCTATTATGTGCAGCAATGTAGTGCTGATACATTCTTAGAATAGAGCTTATGGTTGACCAAAATAACCAATTAACCTTAGCTCATTATATTCTGGAAGACTTTAGAAATGACCTAATACATATAAATTTCTTGGTATACAGTAGGGTTTCTCAACATTGGTACTATTGGTATTATGGTTTTTATAATCTTTTCTTGTGGGGTGCTGTCCTGGGTTTAGCAGCATCTTGATTTCTATGAACTAGATGCCAGTAACATCTCACCCTGTTATGACAATAAAAAGTGTCTCCAAATTGTTAAAATTTCCCAGAGGATAAAACTATCCTTTAATGAATATCAGTACTATAGACTGTGGCACATAGGCAGTTCAAAATAATTAGCTATATTTTTACCTAAATATAAATAAAATTTATATAAATAAATTTTTGTGTAATTTTTTAAATTTTTTCTTTTTATTTATAATTTTAGATTCAGGAGATACATGTGCAGATTTGTTATATGTAAATACTGCATGATGCCAAAGTTTGGGTTCCTCATGTTCCTTTTGCCCACGTAACGGACATGGTATCCAATAAGTGGTTTTTCAACTCTTTTCCTTCTCTCTACTTCCCTCCTTTTGGAATCCCAGGGTTTATTGTTGCCATCTTTGTGTCTGTGTGTGCTCAATGTTTAACTTCAACTTATGAGTAAGAATATGTAGTATTTGGTTTTCTGCTTCTGCATTAACTCACTTAGGATAATGGCTTCCAGCTGCATCCATATTGCTGCAAAGAATGTGACCTTGTTGTTTCTTATGGCTGCATAGTATTCCATGGTGTATACCTACCACATTTTTCTTTCTTTTCCCTGTTACAGTAACTTTAATTTATCTTGTATTTTACAGAAATCTATGAATGATTTTTAAAAAGCACCTCCTTACATTCTTCTGGCAGCTGTCAAGTAGGCAATAAGTGTGTCAACAGCTTGACCAACAGCATCTTGCAAGGATATCAGACCAACCAACCACTCACCAAAGAACTTGGCACCTTTTAAATCTTGTTTTTAGTGCAAGGGTGTATCCACTCTGATGGCAATCCTGTCCAGGCAAATCTCCACAGCATGCTTTGCAAAATCAGTGATTAGCAAATTAGTTAGCTTTGACACAGAGCTGTGTTCACTTGCCCATGACAACCTGGAAGCTGGTTTTGATGTTGACAATAGAATCTCTAGAATGACACATTTCTCTCTGTAAAAAATAGAGTTGGATGTGCTTCCACAGGATTGTGTTCCATGTTCGGCATGCGTGACAAGTGGTGTATTCATGGATGTATCTTCCAAGACAATTTCTATCTGTTTCTTTTGTAATCTTCTTTTGATTACAAGTTGGTTATTACCATCTAGAGAACCATTTGTACCCAATTCAGCCAACAAAAATGCAGGGAGGTATTTGGGGAGACAATACATTTGTTTATATATATCTGTAAAGTCGACAAAAGAAGTTTCCTTGTTTCCTACTCACACGACATAAGGAGGTTTTGTGACAAATTTCCTTTTCTCTCCAGAAACCATAACTGCATTGTCCCTACATGATGTGGAACACTCTATTCAGTTGCTTCTCATATGTGTAGTCTCTTTCTGAGCTTGCCCAAGTAGAGCCTGTCTGATTACTGAATGAGATGGCATCATCTTTTTTATCTTTTAGGCTTCATCTTTCTTTGGTAATTTTTTATCATCTGGGAACTTGAAATTCCACTTTTTCTCTTTTTATTGACAAACATAATGTCAAGGTCATCCCCTGGTTCAGCTGGTTCTTAAACATCAATTTCAATCTTCATATCCTTTACATCTTCTTCACCTCCATCAATGTGAAATATCTTTTTTGTTTTTCTCTTATTTTTCTTTTGATTAAAGATCAAGTCATCTGGATCATCATAAGTATCTCTTTTCCTATTGTCCTCTTCATCAGCTTCCAAATCTTTGTCTTCAGTTGGCTCTGGCTCCACTTCTTTTATTTCTGAGGGCTAGCTTTCCTCTGTTTAAGTATCCCCACCCTCATCTAACATAAATGGCTTCTTCTTTTTCTTCCTGCCCATAGTAGAATCAAAAATCATCTTGTCCCCAGATGTGGCTGTAGTTCGAGTGGGCTCGGCACGAATGGGAAGTCAGACAGGTCAGCCCCAGGCCTTGGCAGCAGCTCTGCTCCCATTGATATCTCTCCCATTGCCACACTAGGCTCTTGCATCAGTGAAAGGGCTGCATTTTCTTTATCCAGTGCACCATTGATGGGCACCTAGGTTGATTCCACATCTTTGCTGTTGTAAATAGTGCTGTAATAATCATACGAGTGCTGGTGTTTTTCTTTTTTCTTTTTTGGTAGGACAATTTATTTTCCTTTGGGAATATACCCAGTAAATGGGATTACTGGATCAATGATAATTCTGTTTTTAGTTCTTTGAGAAATCTCCAAACTACTCTCTAGAGGGCCAAATATGCATTCCCACCAATAGTATATAAGTGTTTCCTTTCTTCTGCCACCTTGCCAGCATTTGTTATTTTTTAACTTTTTAATAATAGCCTTTCTGACTGGTATGAGATGGTATCTTATGGTGGTTTTAGGCTGCATCGTTATGAAGATTAGTGATTCGAAGCTCTTTTTAATGTCGGTGGACCACTTGTGTGTCTTCTTTTGAAAAGTGTCTGTTCATGTATTGTGCCCACATTTTAATGGAGTTATTTGTTTTTTGCTTGTTGATTTGAGTTTCCTTTTTTAACTTTTATGTTTAAGGATACATGTGCAGGTTTGTTATATAGGTAAATTGTGTGTCACAGGGATTAGATGGATAGATTATTTCGTCACCAGTAAGCAGATTTCTGATCCTCTCCCTTCTCACATCCTCCTCCCTCAAGAAGGCCCTAGTGTCTGTTGTTACCTTCTTTGTGTCCATGTTTACTTAATGTTTATCTCCCAGTGATAAGAGAGAACAGGTGGTATTTGCTTTTCTGTTCCCATATTAGTTTGGTTAAGATTATGGCTTCTAGCTTTATCAGTGTATATATCAATATATATGGACACATTATATATATAGACACATTGTATATATGTACACACATATACATTATATACACACACACACACACACACACACACACACACATATGTGTCACATTTTCTTTATCCAGTCCACCTTTGATGGGTATATAGGTTAAATTCATGATGCTGCTATTGTGAATAGCACTGTGATTAATTTTTGTGAAATGCATAGTTTGCAAATATTTTCTTTGTTGAATGCATGGTTTGAAAATGTTTTCTTCCATTCTGTAGGTTGATGTTTACTCTGCTTTTTCATTTTTGCTACCTGCATGCGGCAGCTGTTCCTTTTTGATGTACGGCCTTCATTTTATCCACTTTTATTATATTAACTACATCATACTTTATTATAGAATAATTTCTGGCTTATTTTAGACTGAGTGTTATTGCTTGTCTCTTGCAAACAAAAACCCTAATTAATAAAAAAAAATTGGTTATGAGGTAAGATATCTTCAGGAAAATGCTGAATTTATTCCTGGCTGGGATAAGATGAAATGCATGACGTAGGATGAAAAAAACAAAAGGAAGATTGCATCTGATGGCATAGAATAATATATAACGAGAGAAGAAAAACTAAAAACACATACGTTATTTTCTCAAGGTCCAAAATGAAATCCCCAGTCTTTTGAGGATGCATTTGAAAACACTGAAATAATTTCTTAGAATTTATGACCCTGGGCTAAGATCAGTAAACAACAATAACAAATTAATATACCAACACCACTGCCAACACCAAAGAAAATAATTCTCTGGGATGCTGGGTTAAAAAATCATGTGAATTTGCCAGACCTAATGTGAAAGTTAACACGTTAAGTTAACACGTTAATTAACAAAGAAGCAAATTACAGTAGTGGGACAGGGGTTATAGGAAGATACATGGATTTGTATTACATCTAACCCATCAACCCCAGAAACCCTTGATGAGGTTTTTTCACACTTGCAGAAAACAACTGATGCATTTCTTCTTGCCTCAATCCTCATATTAGGCCAATATTCAGATTCCAAATTCATCATGTTCTGGAGGTTGAAATGCTACTTGAGAAGAAAACAAATAGAAAGATTGCAGGAATTTGCTAATTTTATCACTCAAAACCTGATGAGTACTTGTAGAAATGGATTTTGAGTTTGCAGAGATATGGAAGTGAGGAATAAAACTTTAGCTCAGGCTGAATTTTTTCATAAAGGTGAACTAATTAGAGACTTTTGCCATTATGTCTTCATGTAAATCTTAATCTAAGATTGCTGGATTTATGTATCATCTAGGTCTATCTCACTTATTTCTTTGTTATATCCCTGAAGAAATTTCAGAAGTTGTTCTTTTCAAAACATTTTAGGGCCAGGTTAATTAAGGAAAGTATAGTATTATTTAAAAGGAGGAAAAAATAAGAAAACGTGTTTTATTAGTTGCTCTCTTTCCACTAAGAATCAGTTAGAAAGGATTTAAAATGTCATCTCAGTGAGGTTGGGAGGATCACAAGTGGTTGAGCCAAGAAGTGATAAAAGTGGATGTGACTGTTATAATAGGCAGCAGAATAGGTGGGTATTAGGATTCATTTAAACCAATAAAGATCTCTACCTATGGTTAATTATTATGGGGTTTCTAGGAATAAAATAAACATTTCCCCAAGATCTTACCTGATTTACAAAAGCAAAACACTCCAGATATGGCAGACAAAAGAACAGAGAGCAACCTGAGAATCATGGATCCGCAAACATATTTTAAACTTGAGTCATTTTATCAACCTGAGGGCCTTGAATGTAGACAGGATTGCCTATCTTGGGGAGGATGGACCCAGTTTAATATCATAGATAAACGCAGTGAACTCATCTCTAGTCTTTTTGAAAGGAGCCTAGAGCAATTTGGGCAACTTTGCTCTAAGAAAATTGGTTTATTTATCTGTAAAATGATAGAATTATGGTAGCTAACCTACAAATTGTTGTATTTAGGAAAATAAAATGCCTGTAAAGTATAGAGAATAATACCTGATACATACTAAGTACTTAATGTTAGCTATTATTATTATTAAATGCAAGTTCTTACAACACTTATCCCCAGGAAATATGCCATATTTGTATTTTACGGATTCTGTTGTTAACTGTTATGAAAAGTAGTTATTTAAGCTATTCAGACAAATAAGAGGTCATCAAGTGTGATTGTATAAGGTAATCTGAAGCACCAAAGTAGAACAGTGTGAAAGTTGTCAGTCATGGAAGTTTTTAAAAGTCATTCAATCTGTCCCCTGTTTAATCAAGTGTCTAATTTCCTTGAACTTGCGATTGGCTGTGTAGGTAAGGCTCGGCTACATACCCCTGACTTTGAGCAAGAGGTACTCTTCTTTCTCTAAAATTTAGTAGTGCCTTAGACATACTCCTTATATCATTGATTGCACTGCATTGTAGTTTGTTGATTCTGTGTATTCTTACCCTGAAGAAGAACTCCTTAGAGCCAAGGGAAAATATTACAGTACACTTGGTGGCAGGAAATGGGGACAAAAGTCTGCAGTCTTCCATTTAATAACCATTGCATTTTACCCCTTAGGTAGCACTTTTTTCTGATTTTTCAAGCCATATAATGAAAATTTGTGTCCGTTATTACACTGTTGTACGGTAAAATGGTAGGAGCATGGAGTGTAGGGTCAATCTTCCTGAATTTAAAACCCAGGTTCACCATGAATAACAGTATGACCAGGTGAGCTATCCACATTCTCAGTGTCTCGGTTTCTTTCTTTCTAATATAGCATTGATATGAAAATTAAGTGGATCAATTTACACAGATCATTAAAGCAGTGCCTGGCACATACTAATTACTCAGCATATATTAAATTACTACTGAAATATTCAAATAAAAATTATAAATATGCTTCATTCACTGTTAATACAGATATTTGTTACTAGTATGAATTGTTTTATAATGTGTAAACAAATGAATGAATTAATTAATGAGTAACTTTTTTCTAAATATATGATGTGTGTTGATTCACATTGTTTTTTGTAACTTCAGAAGGTTGGAATATTTAAAGATCGCTTCTGATTTCACTATTATTTATTTTTAAGACTTACCTGTGAGCTAGAACTTCACATTTGGAGAAAATAAAAGATGATTACATGTAATCTCAAAAGACTGCAGTCCCTCAGTGACCTTGACCTTGGCCATGCTGAGTCTTTGTTTATAAAAAGGAAGAACTGGCTCTTTCCTCACCATTTGCTCTTTGACAACAACTATGACTGCCTCTTCCCATAGTTCTGAGGCAGGAAATGTTACTTCTCTGTGTCTTCATATAGTTGAATGCAAAGGCTTTTCTTAGAGATAAATTTAACATTACAGTGAAAGTGTCCTTGCATATTAATATTTCTAAAATAATTATTGCTTAAAAAAGCTCTAATTTATATTCTTGAAGACTGCATAATTTTTAAGTAACATGTGCAATATAACACTAAAATTGTGTTTTATATGCAATTTAAATATCTTTTTATATTTTATTTCATGGTTTTATATAGTGTCTTACTGACATTTGCTGTCCATATTTGAAATCTTATATTATTGCTGGTTTAATAGAGTACATCTATAAAATAGTATGCAAGATTGAACATTTACCACAAATCTCAAAAAGTTGTAGGAAGAAATGGCTCCAAACTATGGTTTAAAGTGGCTTAGTGAAGCAGAAATTTCACTACATTTCTTTTGCTAGAAAACTGTTGCTGCAAAAACCAGCACTTAGAAAAGCAAGTAGAACTAGACATTTGTAATTAATAGTCAATTTTGAAAGAATTAAGAGCACTGTTGTTTCAGGTGAAGTACTTTGAAATGTAATTATATCTCTTTCTATTGGAAATTGTGATAAAAAATGTTCCAATTAAATTTACTTGGTTTTATTCCTATTAAAAAAAATCAGACATGTAATGAATTATTTTATAGAGTTCATATAGCCATGAGACCATATTATATATCTATATTCCCTCTCAAATGCTTTCTTAACAGTATTTTTATTAGTATATAAAAGTATTTGTATGACTCATACCAATAAAATTAAGAAAAATCACTAAAAATTTCATAAAATAAAAGAAAAGCAATTAAATTATTTTGAATTTTTCAGAAGTATGGTTTCAAAGTTTTAAGTTAAGCTTGCTTTTATTGCAAGTATATATTTTAGGACTTCATAAAGTGCATCTCATGCTATATAGGATTTGACTATTAAACCCTAAAATTTTCTTTTGTAAAATGGTGTATTTCACAATATGTATACATGTATATATATACATGCATATAAATATATATATACACATACACATATGTGCATATAAATATATATATACACACACACGTGTATATTTATGTTTTCATAGTCAGAATATTAGGCTATTCAGATAAATAAGAGGTCATCAAGTATGAGAGTGTAAAAGCTGCTTTTCAGCATTAATGTGTCTATAATTCTTTATGGAGCAGCAAAGCTTAAATGACTAAAGTATAGATGAAAGTAAATGATTAAAATACACAACTATTTAGACTATGAGGCTTTAGGTTCTTTTTATTTTTTAAAGTTTTATGGGTACATAGTAGGTGTATATATTTCTGGGGTGCATGAGATACTCAGGTATAGGCATGCTATAAATGATAATCATATTATGGAAAATTGGGTATTCATGCCTTCAAGCATTTATACTTTATGTTATACACAATCCAATTATTTTCTTTTAGTTATTTTAAAATGGGCAATTAAATTATTGTCAACTGTAGTCCCCCTGTTGTGGTATCAAATGTTACGTCTTTTTTATTTTTTCTATTTTTCTGTGAGTGTACTCATGAATAATTCCCACTTTCCTCCCAGTCCTCCACTACCTTTCTCTGACTCTTGTGACCATCCTCCTATTCTCTGTCTCCATGAGTTCAATTGTTTTGATGTTTGTATTCCACAAATAACTGAGAACGTGTGATGCTTATATTTCTGTGCCTGCCTGATTTCGCTTAACAGAATGACCTCCAGTTCCATCTATGTTGTTGCAAATAATAAAATCTTATTCTTTTTGGTGGCTGAATGTACTCTATTGTGTTCAAGTAACACATTTTATGTGTCTATTCATCTGTTGATGAACATAGGTTTTACTAAATCTTGGCTACTGTGAACAAACATGAGAGTGCAGATATTTTTATATACTTATTTCCTTTCTTTTGTGTATATACCCAGCAGTGGAATTGCTGGATGGTATGGAAGTTCAATTTTTAGTTTTTTGAGGGACCTCCAAAACTGTTTTTCATAGTGGTTATACTAATTTACATTCCCAACAGTGAACAAAGGTTCCTTTTTTTCTACATCCTTGCCAGCATTTGTTATTGCCTGACTTTTGAAAAAAAAAAAAAAAAAAAAAAAAAAAGCTGTTTTTGCTCAGGTGAGATGATACCTCGTTGTAGTTTTGATTTGGATTTATCTGATGATCAATGACGTTGAGCAGTTTTTCATATGCCTGTTTGCCATTTGTTTGTCTTCTTTTGAGAAATAGCTATTCAAATCTTTTGACCTTTCTCAATTAGATTATTAGATTTTTTCCTGTAGAGCTGTTTGAGCTCCTTATGTATTCTGATTATGAATCCCTTGTCAGATGGCTAGTTTGCAAATATTTTCTCTCATTCTGTGGGTTGTCTCTTCACTTTGTTGATTGTTTCCCTTTTATGCAGAAGCATTTTGACTTGATGTGATCCAATTTGTCCATTTTTGCTTTGGTTGCCAGTGTCGTTGAGGTATTATTCTAGAAATTTCTGCCAAGACCAATGTCCTGGAGAGTTTCTCCATTGTTTTCTTGCAGTAGTTTCATAGTTTAAGGTCTTACATTTAAACCTTTAATCTATTATGATTTGATTTTTATATAAGGTGAGAGAGATAGGGATCAAGTTAAATTCTTCTGCATATGGTTATGCAGCTTTCCCAGCACTGTTTACTGACAAGACTGTTCTTTCAGGTGTCTGTTTTCGGAACCTTTGTGAAAAATGAGTTCATTATAGGTGTATGAATTTGTTTCTGTGTTCTCTGTTTGTTAAACTCATTTATGTGAATGTTTTAATGCTAATGCCATGCTGTATTGGTTACTATCACTCTGTAGTGTAGTTTGAAATCAGATAATGTTATTTTTCCAGTTTAGATCATTTTGCTCAGGATAGCTTTAGCTATTCTGGGTCTTGTGTGATTCCATATAAAGTTTAGGATTGTTTTATCTATTTCTGTGAAGAATGTCATTGGTAGTTTGATAGGAATTACACAGAATTTGTAGATTTCTTTGGTTAGTAAAGACATTTTAGCAATATTTAGAATTTCAGTACAACAACATGGGATATCTTTCCACTTTTGGTGTCCTCTTCAATTTCTTTCATTAGTGTTTTATAGTTTTGATTGGAGAGATATTTCAATTCCTTGCTTAATTTTATTCTTGGGTATTTAATTTTATGTGTGACTGTTGTATAGGAGATTAATTTTTTGGTTCTTTTTTCAGATTGTTCACTGTTGGATTAAAAATGCCACTGATTTTTGTATATTGATTTTGTATCTTACAACTTTACTGAATTTGTTGATCAATTCTAATAGTATTTTTGTGGAGTATTTTGGTTTTTTACAAATATAAAATGTCATCTGCAAACAAGGATAATTTGACTTCTTCCTTTCCAATCTGCATGTCCTTTATATCTTTTTTGTGTCTGATTGCTCTACTTCAGACTTCCAATACTACGTTGAATAACAGTAGTGAAATTGGGCATCCTTGTCATGTTACAAAATTAAAAAAAAAAGTTTTCACTTTCTACCCATTCAGTATGATACTAGCTATGAGTCTGTTGTATATGGAGCTTTTATTATGTTAAAGTATGTTCTTTCTATACCCAGTTTTTGAATGTTTTTATAAAGGAATGTTACTTTTTATCAAATGGTTTTTCAGCATCAACTGAAATAATCATGTGGTTTTATCTTTCATTCTATTGATGTGATGTATCACATTGATTGTGACTTGCATATGGTTAACCATCCTTGCTTCTCTGGGTAAATCCTACTTGGTCACGATGAGTAATCTTTTTAATGCATGGATGAACTCAGTTCACTAGTGTTTGTTGAGGATTTTTGCCTCAGTATTCATCAGATATATTGGCCTATAGTTTTCTATTTTAGTGTTCCTCTGTGTGATTTTGGTATCAGGGTAATACTAGCCTCACTGAATGAGTTTGGCAGTGTTCCCTCTTCTAGTTTTTGGAAAAGTTTGAGTAGAATTGGTATTTTCTTTACATGTTTGATAGAAATCAGGGCTGGGTGCGGTGGCACATGCCTGTAATCCCAGCACTTTGGGAGGCCGAGGTGGGAGGATCACTTGAGATCAGGAGTTTGAGACCAGCCTGGCCAACATGGTGAAACACCATCTCTACCAAAAATACAACAACAACAACAACAAAAATAGCTGGGCATGGTGGTACGTGCCTGTAGTAGCAGCTACTTGAGAGGCTGAGGCATGAGAATAGCTTGAACTTGGGAGGCAGAGGTTGCAGTAAGCTGAGATGGTGCCGGTACACTTCATCCTGGGTGACAAAGCAAGACTGTCTTAAAAAAATAATAATAATGTTTGGCAGAATTCAGCAGTGAAGACATCAGGTCCTGGGCTTTTCTTTTATTTACCAGGAGCCTTTTTATTATGACTTTGATCTCGTTACTTTTTATTGGTCTGTTCAGGTGTTGGATTTCTTCATGGTTTAATCTTGGTATCTTGTATGTGTCCAGGAATTAATCAATTTCGTCTAGATTTTCTAATGTATTGGCAGATAGTTGCTCATAGTAGCCACTAATGATCCTTTAATGTCTACAGTATCAGTTATGATGTCTCCATTTTCATCTGTCATTTTACCTATTTAGATCTTCTCTCTTGTTTTCTTACTTTGCCTAAAGGTTTGTAAATTTTGTTTGAATTTTAAAAAACAACTTTTTGTTTTATTGATCTTTTGTATTGCTTTATTCATGTTAAATTTATTTATTTATGTTCTGATCTTTACTATTTCTTTTCTTCCCTAGATTATGGGTTTGGTTTGCTCATGCTTTGCTTATTCTTTAAGATACATCATTAGGTTTTTATTTAAAGCATTTTTCGATGTAGGCACTTACAGCTATAAATTTCTCTCAGTACTGTTTTCACTGTATCTCAGAGGTTTTGGTATGTTGTGTTTCCGTTATCGTTTGCTTCAAGAAATTTTTCAATTTCTTTCTTAATTTCTTTATTTACCTACTGGTCATTTGGGAGCATATTATTTAATTTCCAAGTTTTTGTATATTTCCAAAATTCCTCATCATTTATTTATAGTTTTATTTCATTGTGTTCATAGAAGATGCTTGATATTGTTTCAGTTTTTAAAAAATATTTTAAGACTTGTTTGTGACCTAACATATGGACTTGAGAATGATCCATGTTCTGAGGAAAAAAATGTTTATTCTGCGGCTGTTGGATGAAATGTTCTGTAAATATCTGTCTATTTGGTCTATAATGCAGATTAAATCTACTGTTTCTTTGTAGATTTTCTGTCAGGGAGATCTGTCCGTTGTTGAAAGTGGGGTGTTGAAACCTCCAGCTATTATTATATTGGGGTTTATCTCTCTTTAGCTCTGATAATATTTCCTTTATACATCTGGGTGCTCCTGTGTTGAGTGCATGTATAGAATAATTATATCATCTTGCTAAATTGACCCTTTTGTCATCATTAATGACCGTCTTTTTCTCTTCTTACCATGTTTATCTTGAAATCTATTTTGTCTAATTCAAGTATAACTACTCCTGCTCTTTTTTGGTTCCCTTTGGCATGAAATATCTTTTCCTATCCCTCTGTTTCATAGGTGGCAGTGTTTCTTGTAGGAAACAGATCATTCTCTCTTGTTTCTGGTCCATTCAGCACTCTGTATCTTTTTTCACAGAGTGTAAAAAGTGTATTATTTTACATAGAGCATAAATTTAATTGTCCATTTACATTCAATATTATTGTTTTACATTCAATATATTATTTTACACAGAGTGTAAATTCATTGAATGTCCATTTACATTCAATATTATTATTGATAAATAGGGACTTACTAATGCCATTTGCTATCTGTTTTCTGGTTGTTTTGTGGTCGTCTATTCCTTCTTTCCTCCCTCCTGTCTTGGTTTTAGTGAAGGTGATTTTCTCCGATTGTATGCTTTAATTTTTTGCTTTTCTTTTTTTTTTTTTTTTTGAGACGGACTCTTGCTCTGTCGCACAGGCTGTGGTGCAGTGGCCGGATCTCAGCTCACTGCAAGTTCCACCTCCTGGGTTTACGCCATTCTCCTGCCTCAGCCTCCTGAGTAGCTGGGACTACAGGCGCCCGCCACCTCGCCCGGCTAGTTTTTTGTATTTTTTAGTAGAGATGGGGTTTCACTGTGTTAGCCAGGATGGTCTCGATCTCCTGACCTCGTGATCCACCCGTCTCGGCCTCCCAAAGTGCTGGGATTACAGGCTTGAGCCACTGCGCCCGGCCTGCTTTTTTTCTTTGTGTATCCCTTGTTTCTTTTCTTATATGAGGCTTGTAAATACTATCTTATGACTCATTATTTTAAACTGATGGAAACTGAACACAGATCGACTAAACAAATAAGCAAACACGCAAAAAGAAACTAATAGAAATCTACACTTCAACTTTGCCCCCTGATTTTTAACTCCTTGTTGTGTCTGTTTATGTCTTGAAAAGTGGTTGTGGTAATCATTTTTGATTGTTTCACTATTTAGTCTTTCTACTTAAGTCAAGAGAACTTTTCAAAGCAGTTACTGCATCCTACTATTCTGTGTTTCTCTGTGTGCTTACATAGAGCATAAATTTCATTGTCCATTTACATTCAATATTATTGTTTTACATTCAATATATTATTTTACACAGAGTGTAAATTGCATACTTTCAGATGATTCTTTCGTGTTCATTATCATCTTTGTCTTTCATATGGAAGAATTTCCTTTAGCATTTTTTGTAGGACAGGTCTAGTGTTGATGAAATGCCCCAGCTTTTGTTTGTCTGAGCAGGTCTTTGTTTCTCCTTTATGCTTAAAAGATATTTTCGGCCGGGCGCGGTGGCTCAAGCCTGTAATCCCAGCACTTTGGGAGGCCGAGACGGGCGGATCACGAGGTCAGGAGATCGAGACCATCCTGGCTAACACGGTGAAACCCCGTCTCTACTAAAAAATGCAAAAAACTAGCCGGGCGAGGTGGCGGGCGCCTGTAGTCCCAGCTACTCGTGAGGCTGAGGCAGGAAAATGGCGTGAACCCGGGAGGCGGAGCTTGCAGTGAGCAGAGATCCGGCCACTGCACTCCAGCCTGGGCGGCAGAGCGAGACTCCGTCTCAAAAAAAAAAAAAAAAAAAAAAAAGATATTTTCACCAGACATACTATTTAGGGTAAATTTTTTTTTCTAACTTTAAATATCTCATGCTACTCCCACCTGGCCTGTAAATTTTCCACTAAAACATCTGCTGCCAGATGTGTCTGGGCTCCATTGTGTGCTAGTTGTTTCTTTTCTCTTGCTACTTTTAGGATCCTGTCTTTTTCCTTGATCTTTGGGAGTTTATTGAATTCCTTGAAGTAGTCCTATTTGGGTTAAATCTGCTTGGTGTTCTACAACCTTCTTGTATTTGGATATTGGTATCTTTCTCTATGTTGGAAAGTTATCTAATATTATCCCTTTGAACAGACTTTCTACCCCTATCTCTGTCTCTAACTCCTCATTGATGTCAATAACTTTGAGGCTATTTTCTAAAACTTGTGAGCATGCTTTATTGTTTTTTCTTCTTCTTTTCTTTTTTGTCCTTTTACTGTGTACTTTCTAGTAGCCTGTCTTCCAGCTCACGAATCTTTCTTCTGTTTGATCAATTCTGCTATAAAGAGACTGATGCATTCCTCAGTATGTCAACTACATCTTTTCAACTCTAGAAATTCTGCTTGATTCTTTTTAATTATTTTAATCTCTTTATCAAAATATCTGATAGAATTCTGAATTCCTTCTCTGTGTTATCTTGAATTTCTTTGAGTTTCCTCAAAACAATTATTTTGTATTCTCTGTCTGAAAGGTAAAATATCTGTTTCTCGAGAATTGGTCCCTGGCACCTTATTTAGTTCATTTGGCTGGTAATGTTTTCCTGAATGGTGTTGATGCTTGTAGTTGTTCTTCAGTGTCTGGGTGTTGAATAGTTAGGTATTTATTTTAGTGTTCACATTCTGGGCTTGTTTTTGTTTGTCCTTCTTGGGAAGACTTTCCAGATATTCAAAGGGACTTGGACCCCAAGCCCCAATAACATGGTTTTTGGTTGGTTGTTTTTTTCCAGACTCATAGAGGTACCGCCTTGGTAGTGCTGGATAAGATCCAGAAGAATTATCTGGATTACCATGCAGAGACTCTTTTTCCTTTCCCTTACTTTCTCTCAAACATATAGAGTCTCTCAGTCTTTGCTGAGCCACCTGGAACTGGGAGTGTGGTGATGTAAGCACCCTTGTGGCCACCACTGCTTAGACTGTGCTGGATCAGACTGGAAGCCAGCTCAGCACTGACCCTTGCCCAAGGCCTGTTCTTTCTGGGTAACACATTCCCCCAGCTGGGCCCCTGACATATCCAGAGATGCTGTCTGGGAGCCAGAGATTAGAGTCAAAACCTTTCTAATTCACCTGATGTTTATTCTACTGCAGCTAAGCTGGCACTCAAACCACAACACGAATTCCTTCTCACTCTTCCCTCCCCTTTCCACAGGCACAGGAGCCTCTCCCTGTGGACACCATCACCACCAGTCCGTGGTGGTTCTGCCAGGCCACTGCTGATATTCACTTAAAACCCAAGGTATCTTCCATCAGCTATTGGTGACTGCTAGCAGGCCTGGGACTCACTTTCAGGGCAGTGGGCTCCCCTCTGGCCTGGGACAGTTCCAGAAATGCTGTCCAAGAGCCTAGGCCTGGCCTCAGGGACCCCAGGAGCCTGCTCGTTGGTCTACCACACTGTGGCTGAGCTGCAGCTTAGGGTATAAGACAAAATTTCCTTTACTTTTTCCTCTGATTTTTTTTTTCAAACAAAAGGAGTTTTTCTTCATAGCCATTACAGCTGAGAATGTGCTGGGTCTCCCCTGATGCCAGCATGTCTCAGAGCCCAAGGTCCACAGTGTACTCCCTGGGTATTGCTGGTAGTTATTCAGGGCCCAAGCGTTCTTTATTCAGCAGGTGATGAATCTTGCCGTGACTGGGTCCTTCTCTTAAAGGCCCTTTTGAACAAGAATATGTCTAAGAAATGTGTCAGGGATCTAGGGCCTGGAATGGGGTCCTTACAACATTGCCTGGTGCTCTAGTCTACTGTGCCTGAGCTAGTATTCAAGATGCAAGACAAAGTCCTCTTTATTCTTTGCTCAGAATAAAGGGAGCATCAGCGAGAGAGGTGGCATCAGTGATTCAAGGTTGCCTCTCCAGACTTCCTCAATGCCTGTTTTCATTATATGAAGTTAAAACTGGATACTGTAATTGCTCACCTGATTTGGGGTTCATGTGGAATACATTTCTGTGTATAGAAAGTTGTTAAAATTTGGTGTTCCAGGCGGGTCGATGAACACTGTAGGCTTCTATTCAGCATCTTGATCTGCACCTCCTATTTTATTCTTATCTTCCCTCTGAATCTGATGATAACTAGATCATATTCAATGTCTTTTTTCACTTTAAAAATTAGGGGAAAAAACCTCATATATATCCTTATATTACATAATATAGATTGGACTTTTAAGTTTTGCAATATTAAAAAGATCTAATTCAACTCATAGGTTAATCAGCTTTCAAGATGGTGCCCAATATTCCATACCGCCCAGTATTCACAGCTTTGTGTCACTTCATCTTCACATTGTACCAGATTGGATCTATGTGACCAAAAGGATACAGTAGAATTGATGGTATGCCACTTCTGAGATTAGGTTAGTAGAGCATTGTGACTTCCTTCTTGAGGAAGTTCCCTTGTTTCCTCCTTGGATAGCTCACCGTGTGGGCTGTGAACTACCATGTCATGACTAGCTTATGAAGAAGCCCATGTGGAAAGTAATGAAAATTTCCTTCCAGTAGCTGCATGAGTGATTTTAGAAGCACATCTTCCAGTCCTAGAAGACCTCTATCCTAGCTATTAACTTGAATACAACCTTATGAAAGATTCTGACCCAGAATCACCTACTCGAAGCATTCTCAGAATCCTGACCCTGAAAAACGGTGGGGTAATAGATATTTGTTGTTATAAGTGGCTATGTTTGAGGATAATTTGTTAACAGCAATAGGCAACAAAGAAAAGAACAAGACCTTCAATTTCACACCCTTCATAGTAAATCAGGATCAGTGTCTAAGTGAGAATAATTAATGGCATCTGGTCCAGGAACAAATCATTTGCTATCAAAGAAAATTTGTTTCTCATACAGATGTCTGTACCCATAATATAAGGTAGCTAAATTACAAAATTAACCTCAGAAAATTATCGAGCCTTTCTAAGTGGCTCACAGAGCCACTTCTGTGCTCCCTGGTTCCACTATGTACGTATGTACCTAAGGTATATTACAGTTATTCCTTGTCTATTTTAATTGCTAGATTGTAATTTTTCTTCAGGATAGGGCTTGTCTTTTGTATTCCTGGAGATAAGTACTCAATGCAATTCCTGATATATAGTAGTTATTCAATGTATAGTAGCCAAGTACATGTCTGAATTGTTATATTGTAGGTTCAATTAGATCCAAAAATAGAATTTTTTAGTAAAATAGAAGTGTTATAATAAGTGCAGGTGAGAGCAAAAGAAAGTGGACAGTCTTGAAGGATATCTTCCAGACTTAATGTCTATTAAGATTTAAATCCCTAGGTGCCATGTCTCCCTGCTTTGGACAGTCGTGAATATAAATGCTGACAAAACCTACTTTTCAATTTTCTACTTTGCTCTCCCTATCACTCTTCTCTTGATATATTTCTTTAACTATACCTGTGTGATTCAAGAATGCATTTAAAGTAGCCCCTTTATGCCAGTCCACATTGCATAAGAGAATACTTTAGAGGCAGAACTATATACATTCCTTCTGGGCTATCCAGCAGTGATGGTGTAAAACATTAATGAATCCTTTTTGCTTTTCACCCTGGAAGACCAAATGCACGTATGTTGCCAGACACCTTGGTATATGGCACATTTAAAGTAACTGCACCAGAAAAATGGAACCATTCCAGCTGCTGTCCACCTTTGCCAAAAATGTGCCAATCATTTTGCCTGATGTGGTAGTGAAAAGACAGATATACAGATGTCAAGATCAAAATAAGTTGAAGTTGTATTTTATTTTATAGAAAAAAATAAGATCTGATACACTCTACAATATGTTTTTGGTAAGTAACTTTGTCCTAAGTACAGTCAGTGGTTATCTGGCCATGTATTTCCAAAGTTTGGTTTTAATATCTATTTGATTTAATAATTGATAAATATTTCCATTTATAATCAGTTATCATCATTTTCTAAAGAACTGCAGCTTTCTAACTTAAAGGAAAGAGTTAAAGTTTGTGTTCCAGTTAATAACTGCTTTCTTTGTTGGATGCAAATATTACACCAGTGACTTACTTCATTATTTAGGTAATCTTCACCTGCAATAAACTTTGGTCCAGGCAGCTAATGTTCCCATAATGATTTCTGAGAGAAGCTAATGTTAGAAGCCTCTAACCATATTTGCAAATAAGTCCATCTATCATGACACTCACATGATGGATCCGGAGAAGCCAATGACTTCAGTGACTTTTGTGGCGTAGATTTCAGACAGTAATTTCTAGAGAGCATAACAATTGATTAAGAAGAAGAGAAACTATTCACCTCTTCCTACAGCCTCATATTTTTAAAGACCTTGAAAGATAATGTTCTGCATACCACACAACTACAGTGATCCTAAATTACTTCATCTGAAGTCAAGGTGGTAACATTAAGTATCAGATTTTATTTTTATTTGTTTTACATGTTATTTAAAATCAGCATTGGGGGAATGCTCATTCTGAAAGAATAATGGAGGACAGAAAATTACATAGAATTTATTTTCAGAGTGTTTAAACTCATTGGTTTGTTATGTACAAAAATTGCTCTCCAAGCAATTAACTGAATGTGACATGGACAAACTTTTGGTAAAGGTAGAATGAATGCCTGTTTTTTTAAAAAATGCAGATAAACCTGCATCTCCCACACTCTCTTTGCCTTAAATAGTGAACCAAATATGTTTGGTATTTCCAAATTAAAAGTCATAATTATTTTCTGTATGGTTCAATTTCTTACCAGAATTATTTATTGACATTATGAAAACACTTTTTCTTCTTAACACAACCAAAGGCAAATAGAGGCCTATTTCCGTGGGATTTAGAAATCATAGTGTCTGAGCCCTTTTAAGTTTGTGTGTTTCTCTGTGTATGTTTTTATGCTACTGGTTTCTCATATAAAATGGAAAATTGCCTATTGTGACACTTGTATTGAGAATAAATCCATTATATTGAAAAGATGAGGTCATTTGGATGCTAATGACCTGTAACTTCATTTTTGATTCAAAAATGTCCTCTGAATTTTATACAAGCAACTTTGTATTTGGCATTGTCAACTAGATGTTTAAGTCCACTTCAAACTAAAAATATCCAAAATAAAACATGTGCTGTCCCTGCCCACTTCTCTCCTTCTCTAATCAAAGTTGTCAGACAACTGTTATGCCTTCAAAGTATTCTCTCGGCCTATATGCTCATGCTGCCTTCCAATTTTTTTCACTTTCTACTCTTTGAACCATCTTTTAAAGATGCAACTGTCCTTGAAGAGGTCCTTTACGTCGCTTGTAAGTTGTATTCCTAGGTATTTTATTCTCTTTGTAGCCATTATGAATGAGATTTCACTGATGATTTGGCTCTCTGCTTGTCTATCATTGGTGTATAGGAATGCTTGTGATTTTTGCCCATTGATTTTGTATCCTGAGACTTTGCTGAAGTTGCTTATCAGTTTAAGGAGTTTTGGAGCTGAGACAATGGGGTTTTCTAAATATACAGTCATGTCATCTATAAACAGAGACAATTTGACTTTCTCTCTTCCTATTTTAATATCCTTTATTTCTTTCTCTTGCCTGATTGTCCTGGCCAGAACTTCCGATACTATGTTGAATAGGAGTGGTGAGAGAGGGCATCTTTGTCTTATGCCAGTTTTCAAAGGGAATGCTTTCAGCTTTTGCCCATTCAGTATGATATTGGCTGTGGGTTTGTCATAAATAGCTCTTATTATTTTGGTATATGTTCCATCAATACCTAGTTTATTGAGAGTTTTTAGCATGAAAGGGTGTTGAATTTTATTGAAGGCCTTTTCTGCATCTATTGAGATAATCATATGGTTTTTGTCACTGGTTCTGTTTATGTGATGGATTACGTTTTTTGAAGAAAAAGTCCCTTCCATATAATCCATGTATACACTTTTATTTTTTCATTTAATCACACTTATTAGTTTGTAATATAGTTACTGTTTGATCAATTGTATATTACTAAAAATTATAAGGATGACTCTACCCAGAAACATTTTTAACACCTCAATCTTTAGAGTCACAAGAAAGAAAAATTATATAAATATGTGATTATAATGTCTGTTGTGAAGAATGACGTACTGATCAATAAAATTTTTTCAAGCATGAAAAAAAGGGTGCAAATCTGATCATGTGTGGTGTTCTGGGGTTTCAGGGGTTCCTCATTAATCAGTTTCCCTAGGATTAACCTTTTCTCTTCACTCAGGTTTTCATCAAAGATGAATCTTAGGCACTTTCTGAACTTCAAGCAGTCTCTCCTGCAGCACTCTTACAAAATGGGTTGCAGAAGCACACCAGATACAGTCAGAATGTCAGATGACTGCCTGAGAAGGGTGTTCATCCAGGGACCATTCTCAGAGTTTGACAAACTCTTTCCCCCTTTTTATGCCTGTACTCCGTCATGATCTGTTGCCAGCTCTTTAAAAAATATATATAATAACTGCTTTGTTGTACTCTATACCAAGAATTGCACCTTAGCATTTGTGTTCAGGTGGTTTTGTCTCCTTGAAATTCCCCAGGCCAGGGTTGGAAAATTCCCAGGCCAGGTTGCATCATACTGCTAAGTGATATATAATGCTAGCCCTGCTAGATGTTTGACTGACCCCTATGGCTATCACTAATCTCATAATCATGATACGTCTCTTACAGTTTACCAACTACCTCATGCTATTAACTCAGATACTGTTACTCAAGTTTGAGATATATTTCTTGACCATTCTTAGGTTCTTTTACTTTTGCTTAGTGCCTAAAGACCATGCATGTACAAGTTCAGCATGGCAGGCTTACCTTTAAATCTCCTTCTCTTTATCTTTTGCCTTGTAAAGGAGAGTTGGTAATAAGTGGGGAGGACCTTGCTCTTATATGAGAGTTGGCCTCACAATCTCCCTCTTTTAGCAGGAACCAGTACATCTTAGCGAGGATAAGGAAAGTAAGATCTATTCTCATAGCAGACTTTGAGTTATCTGCAAATCAAGGAAGAGATAGCTTTGACATAAGCTGATTCCTGTGGTGTCAGCAAAGACCAGGGAGGATACTCCCAATGGGACAAGATTCTCCATAGAAAAGGCACAACATATTCTCCATATGTGAGATTAATTTGCTGTAGCTGAAGTTCAAGAAGTTTTTATTGGATATTCCCAGCTTTTTGAGTCTCATCTTTATTATGAGTAATTATTCAGAATTCCTTCCTCAATTTTATGCCCAGAGACTTCTATTAATTAGTTAATAGTCTGGGAATTCATTTAAGGGGTTTATTTACCTGATATAAAAAAAGTCACGCAACACAGTATTAATCTTTCCTCCATGACTGTATCATATCTAATAACTTTAAATTGCTCTTAAGACAAGAAAAGCAAATCTTACAATGCCTATGACCTTTTAAAATGTCTAAACAGTTTTATGCTTCCTTTGGCTTCCACACCGTTGCAAATGCCATTACACTTTACCTATGCTATTTTCCTTACTTTCATTTAGTCAGTGCATCCTTCAGGTCTCAAGTTTAAGTCATTTCCACGTATGACATCATGTTTCCATACTGTATGTGTCAGAGCACTCTTTACAACAAATTATTCACTGCTATGTTTATATATGTGTCTTCTAATTGATGTCCATCTCTAACATTAAAATGCAAATTTCATGAGGCACAAGCCATGTATATTATGTTCATGGTGCCTTGTACAAACCAGTGATCAATAAATATTTGTTAAATAGTTCAATTAAACAAAAGAACAAAAATAGCTGGATACTATAAAATTTTAAATATACTTATAAAATGCAAAAATGTGGTATCTGTACTCAAAGCAAAATTTCTTATAGGCAGTTGAATATTTTAAAAAGTGCCCTATTATTTACCATTTTAAAAATGCTAATTAGAATATGAAACAATAAAATGGGAATTATCAGAATTGTTCAAATAATGAAGCACCTAATGTTAGCCTTCATCTATAAAGTTATATTTACTGTTTTCATTTTTGAAGATGAAATATAGAAATAAAATATTTCTACCACATCCAACTGTTTTCAAAATGTTAGTGGTATCAATGTCTTTGTTTCACAGGTTTCATTAAAGACTGAAATGACCAAAACATTTATGTCATTTAAGGTGCATTGATAGAGGACTCCAGTCAGTGCTTACCATTATATTAAAATTTTGCTAAGGAAAATATTTTTATAAAAGATGTGTAAATCTGTATTAGAGAGACACATAATACGAACTTTAGATAATCCACTTTGTGAATCAGTATTTTTTTGAAAGGCTGTTTTCATGAAATACAATTTTGAGCACTATTCTCTCCCTCCAATGAGGAAAAATTAGATAAATGTATGTAGGGCATTTGAAAAGCTAATTCATCTGGACTAGTTCAGTTTTATGATAGCAGAAGCCAAAAGGGATTTAAACAAATAGTACTTTTTTCTGCTTTCCTCTTCTGTGTTAAGGATTCATTTCTCAATAGCACTGAAGTCTATTTCAGTATACAACCAAATGCTCAAGTGAATTATGAAGTAACATTTAATGTCAAAAAAAGTCATTGTCCAGTGCAAAATCAGTGGCCTGGTCGAGTTAAAGACATATTTTAAATCTGATTACATTAGATGGCAACTGTAATGAGAACATGTAACAACTATTATCCTGTTAGACATAATCATCAACGTCAAACATCATTAGTTTTGATTGCTTGGGGATTTAGAAATTCATTTTTATGAAATATTGTTTTGTGAAATACTGGGAAGAGTTTTTTATTTATTTCCCATTATTAGCATTAGGAAGGGGAGAAAGGTGTTGTAGTCTACCGAATTATGGAAAACAAGAAAGGCCAAGGTAACAGCTGTACCAATAGCAAATTGAATCCTAGGAAGATATAAAATGGTCTTTAAGAAGAAGTTGAGCACTATATCAGAAATAAGGTAATTGTTTGGTCATATTATAATATGAGAGAAATCACGTAGGCTAAAATATGCAACCTAAATTCATAAACCAATACTTAAAATGATGCCTGTCTTTTGGAAAGTAGTCAATAATACTTTTATGAATGAAATGAACATCACAGATGTTATAATATTTGTATCTTCTAATGTTAAAGCTACATTAATCCTGCCAAGCCAATAGAATAACAGTTTTGTGTTTTTCAAGAAAAAATAATTTCTTATAAATACAAGTACTAACATAATTTGTTATATATGATTTCAGAATTTGACCAAAATGCTTCTACCTGATAATTTGGCACTATTAAAGATATAGAAACTTGGAGTTTTTATTTCTTAAGTGTTTGAATTTGCATAATTCTCAAATCTATTGGTTTTTCACTTTCTCTTGCTCTTTTCTATGTACTTTATAGGTAATAGCATTCAATTTATTTTTAGGAACAGCTATAAATTGCCTAACAATTTCTGCCCACATATTTTTTATTACTAAACTGGAATCTTTCACACAGAGGAAGATATTGTGTTATGACTAAGTGGTGTGTGAAACAAAAAATATGGATATTGATTTTTGAACTTCAAACCCACCATTTTAGAAAAGTAAAGAGGTTGACATCTAAGCACAATATATTCTCTCGTTGCTGGTGACCACAACTCCCAGTTACGAAATGAGGTTGTCCCAGGTTCCATTATAAATTTCCTTCAGAGTTTATAAGTCAGCTATAAAACATACTCTGAAGCAGAAACTTAACACATGGGGATTCAGCTTGGGAGTGCTTTATTTTTAATTCAAATTTAGTTTGAATTGGTTCAGCTATTTCTAAGTGACAGGACATGATAAAAGTGAATATGGGAATGCAGCATGTCTTTTTTACATTTCTCTAACTAGGAAATAAATTCCTTTTATAAAATATACTTTTTCAGGTTGTTGATTGGAGGCATGATTTTATTGTTTGAGGAGAAATACCAAAAATTGTTATCAAATAAATAAACAAGAAACCAACAGTTAAACACAAATGATAAAAAATGAGAATATGTAGTGTCTCCCCATAGCATTTATTTTTATGATCAACAAGTCCCTATGTAGCCACTGTCAATATATTAGGTAGATAAATATGTTTTATATTCAAATAACTTTGAATGCAAAAAATTTATACCAAACCTAGAAGAAATGCAAAACACTCACTAACATAGATTTTCAGGGTTTTGTCCTTAAGATACTTTAAAAGTCAATTTGCTAAGGTCACTCAAACCATGTAATCCAGCAGCAATGTCAGCATAATAACTCATCAATGTTATACATATTATAATTTTATGTATGTGATACAATTGGCTCTTGAACAACGTACGTTTGAACTGCACAGGTCTACTTATACACAGATTTTCTTCTGCCTCTGCCACCCCTGAGATGACGAATTCAACCCCTCCTCTTCCTTCTCAATGTTAAGAAGGTGAGGAATAAGACCAATGTAATGATCTATTTCCATGAAATGGATAGTAAATATATTTTATCTTCCTTATAATTTTCTTAATAACATTTTCTTTACTCTAGCTTACTTTAATGTAATAATGAAGTATTCTATATATATATATGTATATAAAATATACAAAATTGTGTTAATTGACTATGTTATGGGTAAGGCTTCTGGTCACCGACAGACTATTTAAGTTTTGGGGAAATCAAAGTTTATTTGTAGGTATTTTACTGCACTGGGGGTTGGTGCCATTAATTCCTGTGTTGTTCAGGGGTCAACTGTATAATGTTTTGCTTATGGATACATGTTTCTTCAACTTTACATCTGTATTGGAGTTGTCAATTTGGAAAAAAATAATTATACAAATTACAAAAGTAACAATGCAAATTATAATTTCTCTTTCGTTTTGAGGTTGCATAATAATATATCATTTAATTTTTTTCTAGGCCTAAGCTTAATAAGGGGACTGTTTTTGAATTATTTATTTAGGAATTGAGGGCAGTTTAATTGTGCCACATTCTCTTTTTCTCACCCAGTGGTAGTTGTGTCTAATAGGCTGGGTTAACATTATAGTCACTGACTGTGGGGCAGAGAAGGTTTCAAGGACTAAGAATGAAGCTAATCAGTTCGGTCTCTAAAACTTGAATTTACTGTCTATAATCTTCTAGACACTAACATTAATGCCTTTTCAGGTACCACATAAGTTAGAATTTTGCCTGGGTTTTTATGGATCTGCACTCTTGCTGCCCCTCCATTCCCTGTACTACCTGCATTGTCAGCTTATATATAGTTTTCTGCTTCATGATCTTAGACACAGCCTGAAATGTATTTAAAATTTGGCTTGAATAACTTCTGCTATCTGATGTTGCCATAGGTGCACTGGTTACAATTTCTGCCCTCCCACATTCAGCCAGTAGAGTTTTCTCTTCGTCAGCATTGGTTCTGTAGCTTTAACTTTGACATGGATCAGTACAGAGCCTAATCCAAACTTTTAAGTCTTCTTGCGTCACTCATATCTGAATTTACCTCTGAAAAGCCAGTATGTTTTGAGAAAGCAGAGAAACAAAAATATTTATGTTGGTGTTTTAACTTTTTGGTACAACAGTAGAATCCTAGGACTTTGTCAGCCTTGATTTACATTTTACATGGGATTTTTCATCTATTCTTTTGAGAAACAATAGCTGTAATTATTTTTTCCACAACGTCTTTGTACAATTTTGTAACCAAGATAAAGAAGCTATAAGACAAGTTGTCAACTATTCTCTGGAAGTGTTTAAGATTAATATTAACCTGTCTATTCTCTGGAAGTGTTTAAGATTAATATTAATTCATTCATAAATGGTTGATAAAATTTTCTTGTGAAATCACTGGCTTTGGAGTTTTCTATGTGGATACTTGTATTATTTAGTTGGTTTGATTTGCTTATTTGTTTTTATTAAGGATTTAATTTTCTTAGAAGTTATGGAAGAATTAAGATTTCGTACTTCTGTTAAATTTGTTAAGTGTGCTTTTGTTGGACCAATAGAAAAAAAACAAAATGAGTTCAATCATATTGATTTTCTGTAAAGAAAACGTTGTGAATCACAGTTTCAGCTAGTAAGTATAACCAGTTAAATTGTGATACATTATTTTTAGTGCCAACTAGGAAGTATTGTGTTAAGCTAGTAATTTATAATATCTAAATATATTCATGACCAAAAAAGTTGTATGTACAGACCTAAAAACCCTATATAGAAGAAAGGCAGCTGTGTGGGAGCCAGGTTGTACATTTTTTTTGCAACCTGTATGCTTCAGACATTTGAAACACTTGCCAATAAATATGTTATTAGGCAATTAAAACTCTTTATAAATGTAATGGTAAATGTGTCTAGATCTGAGGTTTTCAACCATACTCCAAACCAATTAAACAAGGATCTTAGTAGAGGCTTGCCATCTGTGTTTGTGGAAATTCCCAGATTATATTAAGGTAAAGCCAAATCTGAAAAACATTGATATTGATGGATCAATAAGTGATTACTGTCAAGACAAAATGTATAGGTGTGAAGCACCAGGTTTTTGTTCTAGACTATCACAAGTTCAAATTAAAGTATGGAATAGGAATTCAACCTTCATGTTTCATTAATACTGTTATTGAATACTTACTATTATCTGAGACTAATCAAAACACCAGGAATGAAGCAGTGAACAAACAGTCTTAGCTCCTTGGTTTCATGGAGTATACATTTGGATTATAGTAAAGAAGGAGTAATAAAGAGAAAAATTTGGTATTAATAAGTGCTATATTATACATAGAGATATTTGAGTGAAGAGGTGAATGCTATAGATGGAAGATGAGGGAAGCCTATCTGAGTGGTTAAGAATTTATGTTTAAGGAATGAGAAAGAGAATGTAGTGAGAGTGGATTGTAGCAAGAAAAGATGGCACAACAGCAGGCACAAGTTACCTCATAACAAGACTATTGTTCAAACTAATGTGAATTTAGGTCTCATTTGAGGTTTTCCCTTTGGGAGAGTGTACAGTTTCATTTGCACCAAAACCATGAGGCCATCTTGGGTATAATGCAGAGAATAAATTAAAGAGAAATCAGAAAAGAAGGAAGAAGATTAATTGACACGATATTCATGTACTCACATGTGGTTTTGTCTTGTATTAGGGTGAAAAGCATCAGTGATGAGAATAGATGTGTTTTAGTCCATTCGCATTACTATAATGGGATACTTGAGGTTAAGCAATTTAATAAGAACAGAGGTTTATTTGACTCATGGTTCTGCAGACTGCACAAGAAGCAGGGTACCAGCATCTGCCTCTTGTGAGGGCAACCAAATGCTTCCACTAATGGTGGAAAGGGAAAGTGAGCCTGTATGTGAGGTCACATGGCTAGAGGGGAAGCCAGAGAGAGATGGAAGGGAGGTGCCAGGTTCTTTTTAACAACCAGATCTGGTGGGAGTCAGAATTTACCCATTACCTTGAGGATGGCACCAAGCATTTATCCTTCCCCATGAGCCAAACACCTCACATTATGTCATACAGCCACCATGGGGGATTATATTTCAACATGAGATTTGGAGGGGTCAAGTATACAAATCATAGAAAGGAGGAAGGGTGCAGAGTATACTTTGGAATTTGAGCTGACAGAACTTGCTGAGGAATTTTACACAGAGACTGAAGACAAAAATATGGAGTGACTTCTTAGTTTTTAAAATTGTATTTGTTGATTTTTATTTTTATTTCCTTCAGCAACAAACAGAATAAGCAAGAAGATGGCAAAGACTAGAGAGGAAAATTAGGTGAAGAAGGTGAAATCAGGAGTGGAATTTTGTTTTGGCCAGTGTCAAGTTTTTTGCTTTGTTTTGTTTTTGTTTTTTGTTTTGTTTTGCTGAGATGGAGTCTTGCTCTGTCACCCAGGCTGGAGTGCAGTGGTGTGATCTCGGCTCACTGCAACCTCTGCCTCCCGGGTTCAAGTGATTCTCCTGCCTCAGCCTCCCTAGTAGCTGGGACTTCAGGTGCGTGCCACCACGCCTGGCTAATATTTTGTATTTTTAGTAGAGACGGGGTTTTACCATGTTAGCCAGGATTGCAGTGTCAAGTTTGAGATGCCTAATAGAAACCCAGGCAAAAGTCTCCAAAGGGCATTGGATATACAAGTCTGGATCTCAAACAGGCAGGCAGTCTAGAAGTAGAAGTTGTTGAGTCAGATATATTATGCTAATTGAGGCAGACTCCCACTGAGTAAAAGAGTAAGGGTCATGGAGAAATTATAGATCATGGGGACTGTGATGATAGGATTATTGCCCAGAAAATGAAAAGACAAGGCAAAACTGATAGTCTGGGGTCAGGCTTAGGAGCAAACCAGTTTTTGGGAAAAGTTCTGGTAGACTCAGAAGTTAGATGTCAAGGAAGTGTTGAAGAAAATTAAGTAACTAGTAAAATTTTGTGAAGCAACAAAATATTTAGGTTAAACAGTGGGCAAACGGAAAGACTGTGGCTCCTTAATGTGGTCTGGAGACTTTCCTTTATCTTTTCAATGGGGCTGCAGTCAGTTCTGGAGTATGACAAATCTATGGCTCAAAATGAAATAGGGAGCTAACCAAGAGGTTTGTTAACTTAATGTAGAAATAAGGCTAGAAATTGACAATGGATTTAGTCATGTGGAATATGTGGGCTGGTCAGATATTCCAGGTAAATATTCAACTTTTCCACTTCATAGAATTCCGTGGACTTAAACACAGGAATAGCATTGATTTTGCTGATCAACCAGAAAAGTATTTTCTTTGGAGGAAGAGTGCTTACTAAAAATGCAAATACACACACACACTTATTAGCAAAACACAGTGATCCTAGCACCAGTAAGCAGTGTAATAAAAAACAGAGCAATTAAGTAAAATCAAATTTTCTGCTCAATTTGAACTCATTGGCATATAAAGTCTACTGTATTTTTCCCAAGCTGTGTTTATGTAATTACAGTGAAGAAAGAAGATTATATTACAGAGTATGTTTGTGATAGTAAAGGGAGTAAAATGTTTTATGAAAACAAATATATAGGAAAAATTCTTTCAATCTAGGATTTTGTATTGTTTTTGGCATGTTTCCTTATATAAGAAACAAGCCTTCTGCAGACAGCTGATTGGTTTCTACATTTTTCTTCAAGAAATATCTTAAGAACATTATTTTTGCACATCTGCAGCATTTTTGAAGTATTTCTGATTTATTTGTTGTGAATTACATAGAATCTGTTGCATCATCACAAAATATTCCAAGCAGAAAAAATTGTTACTTTGCAAGTAGGTGGATGACTGTAGTTTTGAGGAAATGTGGCCACTTGTACATCAGGCCATTTTGGAGAAAACGTATCTGTTGTTTTTCTTTAATTTTTCAGGAAACACCAAACGAGTTTTCAATTAGTATTCATGCATTGTCTGCACAGGTCAGTAATCAAATTCTTTTTTATGTGTCAGCATACTGAAGAAAAGTAGAAAATCAGTGCTTACTCTGATGTAATGTAAAGTCAGCTGTTCAGAGGATTGCTAATCTGCTTGGGAAGACATAACCTGTTCATTTTTTAACTCTTGTCTGCTGGTTATTAATGCTTCCATTACAGGCAAGAAAGTGAGCTATTTCTCCAGCTCACAGTTACAGTAAGAGGCATAAGGGGCAAAAGAAGCATTATTAAAACTTCCCACCTGAGATTAGATTTTTTTAAGGCTTCTCGTAGCCTATATCATGACCAGACATCTCAGAACTTTTACATTCATAATCATCTGTATCCCATTACTAACATAATTTAAATATGCATCTATGGAGAAATGAAGTAGAAATATCTATTTACTTTATCCTGATTTGAGGGAGATGTAAAGTCAAATATAATTATAGCATCCAGTAAGAAAAAGAGCTGAGAAAAAGCAGTGCACTGAAATGCGTGTACCAGATAACCACAGGCCAATCATTAGTTCAAGCTGTGACTGGACGCATTGCAGAAGGCTAATGAAAAAGACTGACCTGTGTGTAATCCACCACCTACCTAGCCTCTCTCTCTTCATTCCAGCCTTCCTTGTTCAAATGTCACCTGCCATGAATATAGTTGGAGCCATAAGGCTTCTCTTAGGCTCCCTAGAGTTAATGTACATTGCATTTGCCAGGCTTCTTGGTTCCTTCAAGAAGCTCTCACCTCTGCATTGGACCCCCAACTGTACTGTTGTCCCCACAAGAAATGTTAAAATAATTGTCCCCCAAAGGACAATGGTGGCAATGCTACAAGGACCTTAGTGTAAGGTTGAAGTAGAAAAGGTTCCAATTCTTTGTCCTATACTATCTTTAAACTCTCCATAATACTATTAACAAAGTAATTATAGTTGGATGACCTTTACTGATTATCTAGAGTGAATGGCTGTTTATATCTAAGCATAGCATAAACAAAACAAAACAAAACCCCAAGCAAGCCAAAATGCAATGTAATAATTACTGCTGTATACCAATATCTCCCACTCCCTACACAGGTGCTATCTGACTCTACTCTTTTCATCCATCTTTATCCATTGCTATTTTTATAGGTCCCTTATCTTTCTAAAATTTTTACAAATCTATCCTCTCTTGGTAGTTTCCTGGACCCTCATAGCTTTGCAAGAACATGAATAATTATTCTCTTTTTTTATTGTACAAAATAATTCAGATCTCTCTTCCTTATTCCATTCATTTAGGATATGTCCAGAAGGCATCATTTCTCTTCAGTGAAAAGTTCCATCAGGGTGTTTTCCTAAATAATATAATCTATCTAAATGTTGTCACTCCCTTGAAGGTAGAAGATGCTATAGACTGCATTCAGTTCTTTTTCAAATAATTACATACCCATGCAGATATATCTATATCTAGGTCTAGGTGGATATAGCTATAGATAATATGTGTGTAGTTATCTGTAAAATAATACATATAGATATGAAGAAAGTCTTGTTCATATTCAAGTACAGATTGCATCATAGCTAAATGCTCATGTGTTTGGGGGAACTATAGGCAAACTTACATGGAGGACTCTTCTTATTGGGCTTCCCACATTTGGAGAAGCTTTTACCTTAGAGGATCTTAAACATCAGTGTTTGTCCCCTGAAATTGATGGCTAATAGAAGCCTAATTATTCCCACTCTGAGCTCTTTATATGATGTCTTTGTGACAATGCACCAACTGATTTGGTTTGGCTCTGTGTCCCCACCCAAGTCTCATATCAAATTGTAATCTCCATATGTCAGGGGAGGGATCTGGTGGGAGGTGATTGGATCATGGGGACAGATTTCCACCTTGCTGTTCTCATGATAGTGAGTGAGTTCTCATGAGATATTATCATTTAAAAGTGTTTGGCATCTCCCCCTTTTTTTTCTCTCTCTCTCCTGCTTCACCATGGTAAGATATGCTTGCTTCCGCTTCAACTTCACCACAATTATAAGTTTCCTGAGTCCTCCCAGCCATGCTGCCTTTACAGCCTGTCCAACTGTGGGTCAATTAAACCTCTTTTCTTCATAAATTACCGAGTCTCAGGTAGTTCTTTATAGCAGTGTGAAAACAGACTAATACATCAACTATGCAAGCTTTAGAAAGGGAACATATTAACTTTACAATAATTTGAATGACTTCAAATTAATATATTAAATATCCATTCTGTTATGTAAAATGCTTTCATTAAATGTTTATTGATAAGAAAATGAAAGAAGGGAAGAAGAAAAAACTGTTTCCACCTCCTTAGATACTTTGACTAAAGTGTCTCAAAATTATAGGGATTGTATTGTTTCTTCAGTAAGGACATTTGACATGTATTTAGTATTTCAATCATGGTTTTGCTCTGTTTGGCATATAGTCAATTTTTCAAGCTGCCTTTCCAAACCATCAGCCATGTTAATCATTATGTCCAGGGGAATGTTTCATGACGTTTAGGGACAGGGATTTCCTTTGACAGATTTTGCACTCCTAAAAAAGACACAGTCATAATAGGTAGATAGCTTCCTTCAAATCCTTACTGTTTTTATTGTGAAAATAATGCCTGCATATTCAGTAGCCATTCTGCACCTACAAGGTAACAAACAGCAGACAAGTCAATCTGAGCTAAGTCTAGCAGAGCAGGAAAAAAAGCATAATTAAAATAATGCTTTCAGAATTCTACCTCCAGACTGTTATTTTTTAGTAAAGTGTTATTTAAACATTCTGAGTGTAATATTCCATTAATGCACAAATTTGAATTCCTAACTGATATATTCTGACAAAGGGATTTTTCAAGTATAGCTATAGAACTGTTCAGTTCCAAATTTCTACTCAGGACATCTTGGGAAATACTGACAGAAAAATAAACAACCATCCTTTAATCTTGGTTTGCTTTATTATGATTCATACAGTCCAGTGAAATCATGACTGACTCATCAGTTTCTGGTCCTATGATGAAAAATGAGGTTCAGTTTCATTAAATATAATTGTTTCTTTGTGCACTATAAACTAGCATCTAGAATTGGTTTATTTGCCAAGAGAAACTGTTATTCTGATATATTTTAATTGGAAGCAATTGTAGCATTTTCCTGCAAATAATACTGAAAATTACTTTCTAATCATGTGATTACAGTATCTTTGCTAATATTTATATAAATATTGTTTGGATATTAAAATATACCATATCAATATTTCTTCAGGTGATGTAGAATCAAGAATGTACCCTGTAATTTTTGCTGGTTTCATAGATGGTCAGAGTTAGAACTATTTTAAAGATGAGATTGGAAACATCATAAAACAAATGAACAATTATGCAAATAATTGCTGTTATACCATTTTAACAATTCAAATTGACATGAGAATTTATTGTTTCTTGAAGTTTCTTCATTAGTTGGTTAAAATCAGACTTTATGCTTTGTATGATTTAATGGCTGTAGATGACATTCATATAGAAAGCAAGATGTAAAGTTGAAGGAAGCTGCTGTGTATTTTGATTCTTTATGTCAAAAATAAAAATAACCACTTTTCAGTGATTGTTCTAAGTATTGTGTTATACATATACAACTTATCATAGTCTACTGATGTCATTTTACCAGTTGAGCAAAATGTCTTCTATTATAGCCATTTATCCTCCGGTTTATAATTGTTTTAATCATTTCCTCTCTATATAAATTTGGAACCACATCGGACAATGCTATAATTTTTGCTTCAACAATCCGACACACAATAGTTGCCTCTTATCAAAGGGGGATCTCTTCCACGACTACCAGGGGATACCTGAAATCATGGATAGTACTGAACACTATATATACTATTTTTTTCTTTCCTGTACAATCACATCATCAGGGCAGGTAGCACTTACAATATGGGTACACTGGAGAAAGGAATGATTCATGTTCTGGCAGGATGGAGCTAGATGATGGGAGACTTCGTTGCACTACTAAGAATGACACAACATTTAAAATTTATAAATTATCTTTCTGATTTTTTTCATGTAATATTTTCATAGTGTGGTTGACCAAAGGTAACTGAAACCATAGAAAATGAAACCTCAGTTAAGGAAGAACTGCTGTATAGATGCAGTTTGATTTACGGTTTTTCTACTTTACCATAGGTTTATCAGAATGTAACCCCTTAATAAGTTGAGGAGCATCTGGGCTTACAGTGTGTTGAATTATGATTTTTTGACTTTATGGTAGCTTTTTGGATATTAAATACATTTCTGACTTGTAGTATTTTCAACTTAAAATGGGTTTATCAAGATGTAGCACCATCATAAGTCAAGAAGTATCTGTACTTTAGAAGACTCAGGAGGAAAAGCCGTTTTTTCAGTTTTATTTATTTTTTTGATTACCGTGTTCTTCCTTCCTGTTATTCCGAAATTTCTACTACTATTATATACCCATCAAAATTAAAATATACATGTATATTTTATATATTTCTTCTTTTATCATTTTACTGTTTAGATAGCTTCCTCTGGCTATTATTTTATGGTAGGTCTACTCTAGAAGAATTCTCTTATTATTCCTTTATCTGAAAATACCTTCATTTTCCATCATTCCTGAAGAATGTTTTTACTGGGTGTAGGATTCTGGATTGACAAATCTTTTCTTACCGCATTTGAAACATGATGTGTTTATTTCTGGTCTCCATGGTTTCTAGAGAAAAATTACTGCCATTCACATAATGATTTCCCCTATAAAAAGTGTTCCTTCTTTCTTGCTATATTCTATATTTTTTCTTTGTCTCAGTTTTCAGAAGTTTTACTATGATGTGTCTTACTATGGACTTATTTCGGTTTATTCTGTTGGCAGTTTACTCAACTTCTTGAATCTATAGGTTTATGTCTTTTTCTGAAATTGACTAGCATTATTTCTTCAAGTACTTTTTCAATTCTATCCTTTCCTCCTCCTCCTCCTCTCCGTGTGCAGCTCCAGTGAAAGGAATGATAGATTTTTTCTTGTAATCCTAAGGTGTCTGAGGCTCTGCTCATTATTTTTTCAATCTGTTTCCTCTCTGTTACTCAGATTGGGTAATTTCTAAGGTTCTGTCTTTCAGTTTCTGTCTCTTTCATTATGCTGTTTAACCCATACACTGAGATTTATTTTTGCAATTGTACTTTTCATTTCTAAATTTTTAATTTAGTTTCTTTTTCTTTTTTATTTCTTTGCTGGAAACCTCCACACTTTGTGTGTTGCTAAATGCTCATTCACATGTTTTTATGGGGACTGCTTTGAAATTTGGTTAGCTATACCTAACATCTCTGTATTTTGTGTTTGGGGTTATTGTCTTTCTCTCAATTAGTTAAGATACTTCTGGTTCTCCGTATGATGAGTCAATTTTTTATTGAAACCTGGGCACTTGATTATTTTGAGACGCTGGATCTTACTAATTTTCAGTTTACCTGATTTTCTCTGACACCGCTCCAGCAGGGAACGAAGAAGGTGCTGCCTTGTTACTGCCAATTGGAGATTAAAGCCCAGGCTTCCCTCTTTAATCTCTGTTGATACCTTTATTCTTCTCTGAAATCATCCCAGAGGTGGGTAGAAGATGGAGTGCTTGTGAGTCTCAGCTGACTTTAAGTAGAAGTCTAGGCTACCCATGGAAGCTGCTGCTGGTGTAGGTGGGGTTGGTCCTACAGGTTTTTTTTTTTTTTTAGTTCTTTTTCTGTGATATTTGGTTGAAGAAGAGTAGTTATTGTCTAAAACTTTAATGCTAGGCTTCCCCTTTTCCAGTTTTTTTGGTAATAAAGAGTAGACATCATACTTTTTTTTTGTTTTTGTTGTATTCTTGGGGATGGTGGTGGTGATGGTGGTGTGTGTGTGTGTGTGTGTGTGTGTGTGTGGTCTCAATGGAATTTCTGTGTGGCTGGCTTACTGAACACTCAGCCTTAAATATCTTAAGGAAAAAAGCTAATCGAGGAAGCTCACTGTTAGGGGATTTTTGGGGGTGTTGCTTTTCTGGCTGGAAACCTCTGTGACTGGTTGTGTCTTTTCCCAAGTTTTGCTCAGTCCTGCCTGGTCCACTTGGCCTGGCAGGCTACACTCAGCTCATGCTACCGGCCTGGATCTCATACTTCTGAAGAGACTTGAGTGGAGTGACAAGAGGTGTGTGAGTGAACAGCCATGGGGTCCAGCCACTGCACACAGTCAAGCGCAGTGACTGCTGCAGTGGGGCTGGCAGCTCCAGGTGCCAGCTCATTACAAGGCTGTGGCTGGACCAGGCGCACCAAAAGCACCTTCCATGGCTGGCACTGGGGAACGTGATGGTGCCTGGAAGTTTGGAGACTCCAGGAACTGCAGGGGCTCAAAGGGAGACTCAAAGCCCTTGCTAGGGGAGCTTTCAGGTCTGGGTTCCCCAAAGGGCCACAGCTCTTCTCTCCTTCTTGTGACACACAATGTGATGAGCAAGAGACTGTTTCAGCTCTGTTTGTATTACAGCTCTTTTCACCTCTCCACCTGGTGGGTCCCAAGTTCTTGTGCTGCATCCCGGAAGAATGAGATATGCAGACAAGTGGAGGGTAAGCAAGACAGCAGAGTTTTCTTGAGTGATAGGACAGTTCAGAGGAGACCCAGAGTGGCTAGCTCCTCTCCACAGGAAGGCCATCCTATTGAGTATTCAGCTCTCGGCAGAGAGGTAGCTCCCCTCTGCAGTAGGTTATCCTGTGTCCAAAACTGGTGGGTTCTTGGTCTCCCTGACTTCAGGAATGAAGCCACGCACCCTCACAGTGAGTGTTACAGTTCTTAAAGATGGTGTGTCCAGAGTTTGTCCCTTCAGATATTCAGATGTGTCTGGAGCTTCATCCTTCTGGTGGGTTCGTGGTCTCACTGACAGGAGTGAAGCTGCACACCTTCGCCATGAGTGTTACAGCTCTTAAATGCGGGGCATCTGGGCATCTGGAGTTGTTCGTTTCTCCCGGTGGGTTCATAGTCTTCACTTCTCAGGAGTGAAGCTGCAGACCTTCAGTGTGTGTCTGGAGTTCTTTGTTTCTCCTGGTGGATTTGTAGTCTTGCTCCCCTCAGGAGTGAAGCTGCAGGCCTTCACTGGTGAGTGTTACAGCTCATAAATGCAGTGTGGACGCAAAGAGTGAGCAGAAGGAAGATTTATTGCAAAGAGCCATAGAACAAAGCTTTCACAACGTGGAACCCGAAGGCAGCCAGTAGCCTCTGGTGGGTGTGGGCCGCCTGCTTTTATTCCCTCATCTGGCCCCACCCACATCCTACTGATTGGTCCATTTTACAGGGAGCTGATTGGTCTATTTTACAGAAAGCTGATTGCTCCATTTTACAGAGAGCTGATTGGTCCGTTTTGATAGAGTGCTGATTGGTGCATTTACAATCCTCTAGCTAGACATAATAGTTGTCCAATTCCCCACTAGGTTAGCTAGATACAGAGTACTGATTGGTGGATTTACAAACCTTGAGCTAGACACAGAGTGCTGATTGGTGTATTCACAATCCCCTAGCTAGACATAAAAGTTCTCCAAGTCCCCACTAGACTCAGGAGCCCAGCTGGCTTCACCTAGTGGATCCTGTACAGGGGACGCCAGTGGAGCCTGCCAGTTCCGCACCATGCACTGGTACTTCTCAGCCCCTGGGTGGTTAATGGGACCGAGCACCGCGGAGCAGCGTGCAGCGCTCCTTGGGGAGGCTCAGGCCTCGCGGGAGCCCACCACAGGGTTAGGTGTGGGGGGGTTTCGGGCATGGCAGGCTGTAGGTACTGAGTCCTGCCCTGCAGGGAGGCAGCTGAGGCCCGGCGAGAACTGGAGCGCAGCAGCGCCATGGTGCTGGCACTGCTGGGGGACCCAACGCACCCTCTGTAGCTGCTGACCTGGGTGCTAAGCCCCTCACTGCCCTGGGCTGGCACCGCCAGCCAGCAGCTCGAGTGCGGGACCCATGGAGCCCGCGCCTGCGCCTGCCAGAACTCGAGCTGGCCTATGAGTGCTGCCCGCAACCCTGGTTCCCGCCCGCGCCTCTCCCTCCACACTTCCTAGCAAGCAGAGGGAGCAGCTCTGGCCTCGGCTAGCCCAGATAGGGGCTTCCACAGTGCAGGGGTGAGCTGAAGGTCTCCTCAAGCACTGCCAGAGTGGACGCCGAGGCCAAGGGGGTTCTGAGAGTGAGGGCTGCTAGCATGTTGTCACCTCTCAATCCCATCATCTCCTTAGCTCTCAGCAGAAAGGAGACCCTGGAGTGGGAACTTCCTCTCTGCAGTTGGTTGTCCCATCCTCTTCCAGTTGCCTCTCCATCCTCTCCTGGAGTGTTGCTGAGTCTGGGGGTTTCCATGGCCTCAGAGGGGAGGAAGTACATCCTAATTGGTCCATGGGCAGCAATGGGCGGGCCCAGGGAAAAGCATCACACATTTCCACTCCTGTCCTTGGGACTGGCACCCTGGCCCCAGGCTTCAGACCTTCCCTGGCTTGAAGGTGGGGCTCTACCAGGGACACACACTCTTCCGCTCTGGAGCCTTTCAGTCTCCTGCTGCTGTTCATGGTGCCCAGGCTGTTTATGCCAAGGGCTACCTGCAGCCCAGGACAGGGCTGTTTTCAGCCTCACCACCCCTTCATTCTCCCTCCCGTACTCATCAGTGCCCAAAGTGTGGAGGGGGCTGAGGTAGCAGGGGGCTGGTGTGTCAGTGCTGCCTGAGCATGCGCACACCTGGCTGGGCTGCAACAGCACCCAGGCTTGGCTCCATTTTTGCTCTGAGATTGGAGTGGGCCTTGCGAGCAGGGACAGGCCAGGCAGCCAGAGCAGACACCTCTGAACCTATAGGCGGTAATGGGGAGCCTTCCTGTCCCCCAGAGTGCAGCGATGCCTGGGTCTGCTGTCGCAGCTCGGTAACTGCAGCTACACCCAGGAAAGCAGGGCTCCTGCCTGCTCCCGGTACCCAAGAGAGAGGCCCATGTCCACAGCCACGACTTGGGCTGCTGGAGCCATGCCTAGGAGGGTGGGACAGCCGCCTACTCTCAGCTCCTGCAGGCTCTGTGGAGGGCGGTACCCCCTCAGGCCCAGCTCTGCCCCAAGGGCCCCTTTCTGCCCACCCATCCGTGCCTGACTGAACTGCTCTCTGACTGGCGGGCAACTTGGCCCAGCCCCATCATGGTAGACTCTGGGGGGCTCCCAGATTGGGCTCCGGGGACTGTCTACTACCTCCCCATGCCCTCCCTGCAGTGGTGGCAGGTTACAGTGGCGACATGGGGCCAGGGGCCATAGTGGCAGAGGCTCCTGGCCTGACAGTGGATCCTGCCAGGCTGAGCAAGAGTAGGGGCGGCACAGTCAGCTGCCTCCAGGATATAGGGCATAGGGGACACAGGGTACAGGAGTTCCAACACTGCCACTGCTGCTCCCACCCGCAGCGACCTGCCTGCACCCCCCACTGCTCGGCAGCCAGCGCCATGGCAGTGGCTACTCTGGACAGCCCACTACTGCCATTATCACTGCCACATCATTTATTGAGTTCTGAGGTTCCTAGCATGTCTGCCTTCTCTCCGCCTTTCAAGAGTCTTCTTAGCTTGATTTTACGTACAATATGCAGAGTTTTTAGTTGCACTTAGCAGACGGAATTGGGAAAAGTACATCTATCTTCCCATAAGCAAAAGTACATTTGCTCTATCTTCTTTTAATTTACCGGACAGTGTTCTGTTGTATGGACAGATCCCATTTCTTCATTACTCAATTGTTGTTTCTAGTTTTGCACATACACCAATAAAGTCATATTAAAGACATAGATCACAGGATTTTGTCTGCAAAAAGGTTTTCTTTCTGTTAGTGGTGGAAGAGATCTGAATTACCGCGATTTACCAGTGGCGAACCACACAGATATGCCACGACCTCAATTCCTGCCTCCTTAGAAGAAATAATTCGACTGAGGAGCCTAAGGCAGAAGGAGAGACCTAGGCAAGTTTCAGAACAGGCGTGAAAGTTTATTGAATAGCTTTAGAACTGCAAGGAAAGGAAAGAAGAAGGAAAAGTGCAACTTGGAAGATGGCCAAGGGGTTGACTTGAGAAGTCAAGTGCACAACCTGACCTCTTGAATTGGGGTTTTATACATAGGCATACTTCCGGGATCTGGCCTACTTCTCCCGACTCCTGAGATATTATTGGGAAGTTGCTGACCAGTTTCAAGTGTTTTCTATTAGGAGACTGCCTTTCCCCTGCACTGGTAGGTGACCATTTGTTACTTTAGAGAAACAGTTACCAACCACCTGACCATTAACTGATGGTCGCCCAACACTCCTGGGGTGTGTGTGGGGGGAAGCCGTCTCCTGCCCTGCTCATGCCCGACCAGCCACTGCAACAATTCTACTTTGATAAGTACCTTAAAATGAGATCGCTGTGTTGTATGGTTAGTATATTTTGTAGCTCTAAGGAACTGCCAGACTGATTTCCTAAGTAACTATAACATTTTCATCACATCAACCACACATTACGTATCTTGTTGTTATGTATTTTCTTATTTTTAGCGCTAACATTTTCACTAATTTTTTTTTTTTTTTTTTTTTTTTTTTTTTTTTTTTTTTTTTTTTTTTGAGACGGAGTCTCGCTCGGCTGGAGTGCAGTGGCCGGATCTCAGTCGCCCAGGCTGGAGTGCAGTGGCCGGATCTCAGCTCACTGCAAGCTCCGCCTCCCGGGTTCACGCCATTCTCCTGCCTCAGCCTCCCGAGTAGCTGGGACTACAGGCGCCGCCACCTCGCCCGGCTAGTTTTTTTGTATTTTTTAGTAGAGACGGGGTTTCACCATGTTAGCCAGGATGGTCTCGATCTCCTGACCTCGTGATCCGCCCGTCTCGGCCTCCCAAAGTGCTGGGATTACAGGCTTGAGCCACCGCGCCCAGCCTATTTTTTTAAATTAAGCTATCTAATAGATGTGGCAAGTTGCTTAGTCAAGATATTCGGAAATACATATGCACCCCAGAAAGAAACTTTGAAATCGAACGTTATTGTTTCCTAAGATTATGGTACAACTTCCTATTTGTTTAGATCGTGTATTGGTATCTTTTAAGAGTACTTTGTATATGAACTCTAGTCTTGTCTTTTTTACAAATTTATTATGAAAACATTTGTATTTTAATACCATCATTAATGAAATACATTTCCCATTTTTATAGGAATTTATTCTTAGAGTAGAAGAGAATTATTAGTTGGTAATATTATCTTGTACCTTCCTTACATGGTTTAGAAAACTTGTTAAAATTCTGATAGATTTACTTTACTAAGGCCTCTTGAGCTTTATAAAATACAATATTAGGAGCAAAAATATATATCTTTTATGTTTTTCATATGTAATGACAATTATTTTGCTTTTTCTTATTTCTTTTTCCAAAATGTATCGGCACAAGTTTTTAAACTTTTGATTTTTATGTACATAAGTGTATATGTTTATGGAGTTCATGAGATATTTTGATACAGGCATACAATGTGTAATAATCACATCAGAATAAATGGGATATCCATCACCTCAAGGATTTATCATTTCTTTATGTTACCAACATTCTAATTATACTCTTTCAGTTATTTTAAAATGTACAATAAATTATCGTTAACTGTAGTCACCCTGTTGTGCTATCAAATACTGGATCTCATTCATTTGCTGTAACTGTTTTTTATCTAATAACCATCCCCTACTACCCTTCCCAGGCTTTGGTAACCATCATTCTAATCTTCATCTCTATGAATTCAGTTGTTGAAATTTTTAGCTCCCACAAGTAAGTGAGAACATGCAAAGTTTGTCTTCCTGCACCTTCATTATTTTGCTTAACACATTGTCCTCTAGTTTCATCCATGTTGCAAATGACAGAATCTCATTAGTTTTATTTTATTTTATTGACTGATGGGTACTTCATTATATACACATACCACATTTTATTTTTCCGTTCATCTGCTGATGGTCACTAAGGTTGCTTCCAAATTGTAGCTACAGTGAATAGTGCTGCAGTCAATATGGGAGTGCAGATGTTTCCTTTCTTTGGGATCTATACCTGACAGTGACATTGCTGGATCATATGCTAGCTCTTTTTTGATTAGTACAACTATTCTCTACAGTAGTTGTACTAATTTACATTCCCACCAACAGTGCATGAGGGTTTCCTCTTCTCCACATCCTCATCAGCATTTGTTATTACCTGTCATTGATAAAAAAGCCTTTTTTGCTGGAGTGAGACTATATCTCATTGTAGTTTTGATTTGCATTTCTCTGATGATCAGTGATGTTGGGCATCTTTTCATATACCTGTTTGCAATTTGTAGAGTCTTCTTTTGAGTGATGTGTGTTCAGATCTTCAGCCCATTTTTAAATCAGATTATTAGATTTTTTTTTACTGTTGTGTTGTTTGAGCTCTTATATATCTATGTTGGTTATCAGTCCTTTGTGAGATGGTTAGTTTGCAAATATATTCTCCCATTCTGTGAGCTGCGTCTTCACTTTGTTGTTTCCTTTGCTGTGCAGAAGGGTTTGGACTTTATGTGATCCTATTTTCCATTTTTGCTTTGTCTGTGGGGTATCAACAAATCAATAAATTTCTGCTCACTCCAATGTCCTGGAGTATTTCTCCAATGTTTAGTAGTTTTATAGTTTGAGATCTTAGGTTGAAGTCTTTAATCCGTTTTGAAACATTCCCAGCACCTCAAAAATTACCTATGCTTCTGCGGGTAATTCTTCCCTCTGAACCAGCTTGTGAAACATTACATATGTGATTTTTGTCACTAGATTAATTTGAATTTCTTAGAAATATACATTGAAATCAAATATATGCTCCTTTGTGTCCAGCTTTTTTCACTTAGTGTAGTGTTTTTGAGATCTATTGATGTTGTTGCATGTATTTCTTGTTGGTTTATAATTTTTATTGATAATTAGTATTCAAATGTATTATCTATTACATACTATTGATGTGCATTTTACTTGTTCTTGGTTTTGGATATTACAAATAAAGTTGCTATGAACATTATGTACATGTCTACTTGTACATATATTTTTTAAAATGTATACTTAAATGTTGCCTGGTTTTGAAGTCATTTAATGAAATGAAACTTTTATTTTGTAATTTTTATTTGGTAGTATATGGTGATGCAATTTGTGAAAAGTAGTTTTAAGTACTGCTGTCTTGTGCAACAAACTCAATAATTTTTAGTACTTTTTTTGTGTCTTCCTTAAGATTTTCCATTTATAAAAACTTGCTATGGCAAAAAAGAAAAATAAAATTCACTTCTTTTGACAAGCTGTATAATATGTAATTATTTGTCAAATTCATCTTTGCTTAGTTCACTAAGTAAGACCCCTGTATAATGTCGAATAGCAGCAGCAAGTATTGACATCCTTAACTTGTTATAAATTTTAGGTGGGAAGATACAGTATTTTGCCATTATGGTGCTAGTTTGTGGTTTTATCGAATGCCCTTTATTAGCTTGATGAATTTTCTTCTATCCTTAGTTTGTATAAATGAATGTTGAATTTTGCCAAATGCTTTTCTGCATCAAATGTAATCATTATATGTTTATTAATTTTGATTCTGTTTATATGGTGAAACGTTGAATAAATCTTGCTTAAATAAACTTTACTTGGTGAATAGATAGCATATTTTTATCTTGTGGGACTTAATTTACTAATATTTCACTAGGAATGTTTACATGTGTGCTTTTAAATGATATTGGTCTATAGTGTTTCTCTTATAACATAGTGTTTTGTTTGGTGTCAGACAGCAGCTAATGGCCCTATTAAATGAGTTGGGAAGTGTTTCCTGCTTCCTTAATACACTTAGACATTTAGTCAACAATGAACGCTAAATTGTATTAGTTCTTTTGAAATATTTCGAAGATTTTTAATATAAATCATATGACAAATTTTGGTCTCAGTGTATTATTTCCTTAATACACTACTGTATTCTATTTGCTAACATTTCATAATACTTGTTTAAATCTTTGTAATCCTAATTAAGATTTGAAATCAGTGTCCTTTTGCGATAAATTTCTTTTTGGTTTTAATATTAACTAGAATTGTGCTTAATAATTAAAAGTGTTTTAATTAAGGGTTTTACAGCAGAAGTTTTATTATCTGAATATAATTTGCTCTGTCACATAGATTTAGTTTTGGCATGTCCTTCTTTATTTTCTAGTTTGTGTATTCTCTTTTGATTTCTTATTTGATGCAATTGTGTAGTGTACATTTAAATCATTAATTATATTGATTACTTTTTATTAGCAATTTTTAAATATATTTTTCTTGGTCACACAGGTTGCTTATAATAATGCACATATTTGGACTTGGTAAATGTGTTGTTTTCAACACATGGTCACGTTTTATTTCTGTTTTTGTTTTTGTTCTTTTGAGACACAGTCTCACTGTGTCACCCAGTATGGAGTTCAGTGACATGAACCTGGCTCACTGCAAACTCCACCTCCTGGGTCCAAACGATTCCCTTGCCTCAGCCTCCCGAGTAGCTGGGATTACAGGCCCACACCACCATGCTCAGCTAATTTTTGTATTTTTAATAGAGGCTAGGTTTTGCCATGTTGGGCAAGCTGGTCTTGAACTCCTAGCCTAAAGTGATCCTCCTGCCTTGGCCTACCAAAGTGCTGGGATCACAGGCATGAGTCACTGCACCTGGGCCATAGTCACACTTTGTATGAGTTTTACATATATTTAACAAATAATATATATTCTCTCCATAAATAAGAAAAAGATGTATCTATGTATGTTAATTTAAGATTATTGATTATATTATTCAGTTTGTTGATATTTCAATTTATTTTTCCTTGATCAGGTCTATCAAAATTTGAGCAAGGAATGTAGAAGTTTCAGAATTTTCACCAAAATGTGTTCAGTGGTATACATTTTTCATCAGTCCAGCCTGGAACCTGATAAACCCCTTCAATTTGCATGCTCCAGTTTTTCTTCAAGTAAGATAAATTTTCTTCTATATTTTGTTTAAATATTAGCTCCTATTTACCTGTTTTTATTTATTATTTTATACATGAATTTTATGTATTCTGGCATCTATTTATATGTCTCACCAATTGTTTCATGATTTCTCTTTTGTTGCTTTGCTTTGGAAGTATACATTGCTCTTAATTTTCCCGGTCACTAGTTCAAAACTCTATATGATTCATTCATGTAATTCATTTTTATTTTTGTTAAAAAAATTAAGCTTTAGGTATTCTATCACACTGGATCACTTTACTTAGTTGTGAGGAGAATGTCTTATGTTTTCTTAAAATTTAATAACAAGTTTTATACATGGATGGTATTCTAAGAGCTGAGAATAAAAATATAATTTGTCATGAAATAAAGGAGAACAGCAAATGCATATTTCAGGACTTAAATACTTTGGAAAAAAGAAATAATCCATGTGATAATCTATAGAAATGGCATTTCATAGTGATAACATCAAATGCAAAAAGCCTGGAGGCATTACATTTCTGAAAATTCTATGCGACCAAGTTTAGAAATTCTGGCTTCTCCTCATCGTGTGGAATGGAGTCGACTGAGTTTGCCAAGGTTGCTCACTTAAAGAATACAGAATTGTCAGGATATGGATACTTTTCTAATGCATAGCAATGACAGGCTGGGACAGCCTGCACTTAGTATGCTAAAAGAAATCCTCACAAATTAACTAAACTCAAAATATGAATTTTCTGAGAATTTAAGCCTTCTCAGATTCTGATCTTTTGGTTTTTGGTTTTCTCTTATTTACCTGATCTCGCCAATGATAAAAATCATGGTCTTTGGTGCACATAAAATTTCTTCCCACCTCTAACCAGTAGGACCACTTAATTGGTTGCTGTGTCATATCTCCTGCTAATTGGAAAGGAGGGTTAGTTATATATGTGTACTCAGCATGCTATCTTTCAATTTCTACATATTCTTAATATAATATTTAAAATTTTTCTACTCACAGAAACATGCGAAATATTATTTCAAATTCTATTTCTATGTTTTCTTCATTAGGTTTGTCAGAGATGCGTGTAATCACTATGTCCTCCAAAGACCTAGTTTAGGTTTAGATTTAAATATTGATTTAAACTTAGTTTAGATTTAAATATTGATTACATAATTTTTCATTTTAAATATTTTATTTTATAATTCATGACCTGGGGCTCTACAATCAGTAGGTGGCAAAGCCAGCCAAGACTGTTCTTCCCTTCAGGACAGTGTGGGTCCCCAGGCCCCAAGTGCCATCAGGGAGCCATAAACCTTAGACACTTGTATAGTGTTCTGTTGTACTGCAGCTGAGCTGGCAATGAAACTGTAAGATGCATTGCTTCCTACCCTTCTCTCCTAAAGATACAGGAACTGCACTGCACGGCCACTGCCACCACAGGCCCACAGGGAGCACTGCCAGGCTACTACTAATGTTCTCTTAAGGCTCAAGAGCTCTAAAGTCAGCTTGTGGTGAATGCTGTTTGGCCTAGGACTCACCCTTGAGGCCAGTGGGCTCTCTTCTAGCTCAGGGCAGGTTAAAAAATGCCATCTGAGAACCAAGTCCTAGAAATGGGGTCACCAAGAGCCTACTTGGTGCTACTCTCCTGTGGCAGAGCTAGTACCTAAGGTACAAGACAAAGTCCCATTTACTTTTCAGTCCACCTTTCTCAAGCATAAGGGGTCTCCCCCATGGCCACCATGTGTGGGAATGTGCTGAGTCTAACTTGAAGTAAACCTCAGAGTCCCACTCAGGATCCACCATGTACTACCTGAGTATTGCAGCTGGTTATTCAGGGCCCAAGGATCTTCAGTTAGCAGATGATGTATTCTGCCATGACTGGATCCTTCCCTTCAAAGCAGCAGGTTCCCTTGTGGTCCAGAGTATGTCTAGAACTATTATCCAATATCTAGGGGCCTGGAAAAAGGACCTCACCACTCTGACCGATGGCATGTTCTGCTGTGGCTGAGCTGGAAGAGAAAGTCTTTCCCAGTCTTCCCTCTCCTCTTCTCAAGTGAAAGGAAGGAGTCTCTTTTGGAGCCATCAGCTGTGCAGCCTGGGGTTTAAGGGAGGAGTGGTGCCGTCCCTCCCCTAGATACCACAGCTGGTGTCTCAGTAGATTGTGTCCCCCTCACCCCAGTTAACTGACTCTGAGCCCAGTTTAGCACTAGGACTTGCCTAGGAGTTATAGTCCTTGTGACCTAGACTGCCTTTCTAGTTTACTTAGAGCTCCAGAGCACTCCAGTCCAATGTGTCAAGGTTTACTGGAACTTAAATTCCCAGCTAGGATGGGAAATTCCCCCTCTGGCTAGGGTTAGTTTAAATAGTCTTTCCATGGGAAGATGTCCACTGAGCTTGTTCCAGTTTTGGTTTCTGCAATAACAGGCAAACACTGAGTTCAATACAATGTCTCAAAATTGCTGTGCTCTCCCTCTCCAAGGCACACAGATTTTCTCATCATGCTGCATGGCCATTGCCACGGGATTGGGGAGGGGTGGCATAGAAAATTCAAGACTGTTTTCCTACCTTTTCAGTGCATCTTTCAGTGATATAAAATTAAAACCAGATGTTGTGAGGGCTCACCTGATTCTTGGCTCTTATGAAGGTGGTTTGTGTGTGTGTGTGTGTGTGTGTGTGTGTGTGTGTGTGTGTAGATAGTTGTTAAATTGGTGTCCTTGCAGGGGAGTGATTGGTGGAGTCTGCTATTCTTCCATCTTGCTCCACCTCTCTGCCATTAATTTGGTTTAGTGCTGATTGGGGCATACGTCATTTACTGAGAAATTTATTTATACCGAATAAAATTTTTAGCTCACAAAATTACTAGTGTTTATAAAAGAATAATTTACTATTACTTATTGTCATTTCTTTTGAAAACCTTTAGAAGATTGTTTTTTCTGGTCAATAACATGAGGAAATATTTGTTTAGTTTTTTAGAGATTATGACATTTCAAATTTTTCCAAATGAAAGTTTATTGTCAGAATGGTATTAACATTTGTGGTATAAGAATAAATGCTAGGAAAATGAAAAAAGTGACAAAAATGACACATTGAGGACACTGAAATACTGTACCTCACGCAAATCACACCTGACATCACTTATTTATACAATTTGTTTGATTTGTTTAATTCCACACAAAGTAAGTTATAACATTGAATTTAACATATATTTACTTTTGTTTGAAAAGCATATGATACATGTTTTAATTCATATAAAAACCTCTATTGGACAGTAGAAGTCAATAATGTGATACCAAAGATACTGGAAAAAAAACTGATGATGTATTTCATATTTTTAAAGAAATATCAGTCTGGAAAGTCTGGAAGAGGTGACTAGTCACTCCATCAAATGCAGGACATCAATGCAAGTCAATGAGAAACATGAAAAGTAAACAAGGAAACAATACTAATAAAAAAAAAGCACAGTTAGTTTCTCATAACTGACCACAAAGAAATGGAAATCTATGAATTACTTTAAAAAATTCAAAAGAATCATTTTAGGAATGCTCAGCACATTTCAAGAGAAAATAGAAACAATGCAAATCAGAAACACAGTTCCTAAAAAACAGTAACTTTAACAGAGCAATAAAATTATAAAAAATAAATCCTAGAGCTGAAGAATACAGTGAGTTAAATGAAAAATGCAATAGATAACATTAGTAGTGAACTTTATTAAGGAGAAGAAAGAACATGTGAACTACAGTCAGATAAGAATTAAGAAAAAAACAAATAAAAGTGAATAAAGAAACTCTACAAGATTTTATGTCTCCTGAGGCTAGGAGTTTGAGACTAGCCTGGCCGACATGGCAAAACCCCATCTCTACTAAAAACACAAAAATTAACTGAGCCTGGTGGCAGATGACTGTAATTCCAGCTCCTTGAGAGGCTGAGGCAGGAGAATCGCTTGAACCCAGGAAGTGCAGGCTGCATTGAGCCCAGATCACTCCATTGTGCTCCAGCCTGGGAACAAGAGTTTAACTCTATCTTAAAAAAAAAAAAAAAGAGAAAATTCTCAATGTTCTCACCATAGGAAATGTTAGGTATGTGATGTGATGTCTATGTTAATTATGTTGTAATTCCACGATGTATACATATAACAGACCACGTTGTACATCATAAATATACACAATATTTTTTTCTTAAAGTTGATACCTTGTTATTCCCCACTGAATCGTGAGTGGCACAGGCTCAACCTATTGACACACTCTGATATGCAAGAAATGAAATCTGGAGTTTATTTAAATAGAACAGATTGCTTGTTCATTCACATGGTCTATTTTTACATTTTTTTCACTTGTAGTCAAGTATACATTTTGCTACTTTTGTCTAAAGACTTCTAAATAAAATCCGCCTTGCTCTTTCTGCCAGTTATGCATTGAATGTTACAGAAAATAAAATACTCCCTCAATTGTATGTTCCCTTAGTAGTTTAGGACCATCCCATATAAAATATTTACTCAGAGAGCCCATCTGTTGTATTTTATTTTTATTATTATTTTACTTTAAGTTCTAGGGTACATGTGCACAATGTGCAGGTTTGTTATATATGTATGCATGTGCCATGTTGGTGTGCTGCACCCATTAACTCGTCATTTACATTAGATATATCTCCTAATGCTATCCTTCCCCCTCCCCTCACCCCCCGGCAGGCCCCGGTGTGTGATACTCCCTACCTTGTTTCCACATGTTCTCATTGTTCAGTTCCCACCTATGACTGAGAATGTGCAGTGTTTCATTTTCTGTTCTTGCGATAGTTTACTCAAAATGATGGTTTCCAGCTTCAGCCGTGTCCCTATAAAGGACATGAACTCATCCTTTTTTATGGCTGCATAGTATTCCATGGTGTATATGTGCCACGTTTTCTTAATCCAGTCTATCATTGATGGACATTTGGGTTGGTTCCAAGTCTTTGCTATTGTGAATAGTGCCGCAACAAACATATGTATGCATGTGTCTTTGTAGCAGCATGATTTATAATCCTTTGGGTATATGCCCAGTAATGAGATGGCTGGGTCAAATGGTATTTCTAGTTCTAGATCCTTGAGGAATCGCCACACTGTTTTCCACAATGGTTGAACTAGTTTACAGTTGCACCAACAGTGTAAAAGTGTTCCTATTTCTCCAAATCCTCTCCAGCACCTGTTGTTTCCTGACTTTTTAATGATTGCCATTCTAACTGGTATGAGATGGTATCTCGTTGTGGTTTTGATTTGCATTTCTCTGATGGCCAGTGATGATGAGTATTTTTTCGTGTATCTGTTGGCTGCATAAATATCTTCTTTTGAGAAGTGTTTGTTCATATGCTTTGCCCACTTTCTGATGGGGTTGTTTGATTTTTTTCTTGTAAATTTGTTTAAGTTCTTTGTAGGTTCTGGATATTAGCCCTTTGTCAGATGAGTAGATTGCAAACATTTTCTCCCATTCTGTAGGTTGCCTGTTCACTCTGATGATAGTTTCTTTTGATGTGCAGAAGCTCTTTAGTTAGATCCCATTTGTCAATTTTGGCTTTCGTTGCCATTGCTTTTGGTGTTTTAGTCATGAAGTCTTTGTCCATGCCTTGCCCAATGGTATTGCCTAGGTTTTCTTGTAGGGTTTTTATGGTTTTAGGTCTAACGTTTAATTCTTTAATCCATCTTGAATTGATTTTTGTATAAGGTGTAAGGAAGGGATCCAGTTTCAGCTTTTTACATATGGCTAGCCAGTTTTCCCAGCACCATTTATTAAATGGGGAATCCTTTCCCCATTTCTTTTTGTCAGGTTTGTCAAAGATCAGATGGTTGTAGATGTGTGGTATTATATTTGAGGGACTCGTTCTGTTCCATTGGTCTTTATCTCTGTTTTGGTACCAGTACCATGCTCTTTTGGTTACTGTAGCCTTTTATTATAGTTTGAAGTCAGGTAACATGATGCTTCTAGCTTTGTTCTTTTGGATTAGGATTGTCTTGGCAATGTGGGCTCCTTTTTGTTTCCATATGAATTTTAAAGTAGTTTTGATCAGATAATTGATTTTTTTCCCTGTAAAGTTGCTTAGGTTCCTTACATAGTCTGGTTATTAATCCCTTGTTAGAAGAGTAGTTTGCAGATATTTTCTTCCATTATATGGTTGTCATTTCACCTTGTGGATTTTGTCCTTTGCTGTGTAGAATCTTTTTAACTTGATGTGATCCCATTTGTCCATTCTTGCTTTGGTTGGTTGTCTGTGCTGGTAGGTTATTGCTCAAGAAATTGTTGCCCAGATCAATATCCTGGAGAGTTCCCACATGTTATTTGTAGTGTTATTATTATTATTATTATTATTATTATTATTATTATTATTTGAGGTCTTACATTTAAGTCTTTAAACCATTTTGATTGATTTTTGTACATGGTGAGAGATAGGGGTCTAGTTTCCTTCTTCCTTATACGGACATCCAGTTTTCCCAGAAATATTTATTGAAGAGACTGTCTTTTTCCCCGTGGATGTTTTTGACACCTTTGTCAAAAATGAGTTCACTGTGTGTGGATTTGTTTCAGTTCTCTGTTCTGTTCCACTTGTCTATGTTGCTGTTTTTATGCTAGTGCCGTGCTATTTTGGTTACTAAAGCTTTGCAGCATAACTTAAAGTCAGGTAATGTTATTCTTTTAATTTTGTTATTTTGCTTGGGATAGCTTTGATGATTCTGTGTATTTTTTGGTTCCATATAAATTTGGGATTTTTTTTTCTATTTCTGTGAAGAATGTCATCGGTAATTTCAAAGTAATTGCATTGAATCTGTAGTTTAATTTGAGAAGTATAGACATTTCAACAATATTGTTTCTTCCACTATATCAACATGGAATATCTTTTTATATCTTTTTATTTTTTTGTGTCCTCTTTAATTTCTGTCATTAAAGTTTTACGGTTTTTGTTGTGGAGATCTTTCACTTCTTTGGTTAATTCTTAGGTATTTAAATTTATTTGTTTATATTGTAAATGGGATTACATTTTAAATTTCTTTTTCAGATTTTTAAAAATTGGCATATAGAAATGCTGCTGATTTTTGTATCTTGATGATGTATCCTGCAATTTACTGAATTTTTCAGTTCTAATAGTTTTTCTGTGGAGTTTTTAGGATTTTCCAACTCTAAGAGCGTATCATCTGGAAACAAGGATAATTGGACTTCTTTCCTGCTGATTTGAATGCCCTTTATATATTTCTCTTGTCTGATTGCTCTAGCTAGGATTTTCAGTACTGTGTTGAATAACAGTGGTGAGAGTGGGCATCCTTGTCGTGTTCCGCAAGTTAAAGGAAAGGCTTTCAGTTTTTGTTTTTTGTTTTTTGTTTTCCATTTAGTATACTAGCTGTGGATCTTTTGTGTAAGGGTTTTATTATGTTGAGGTATGTTCTTTCTGTTCCTAGTGTTTTGAGGGCTTTTATCATGAAGCGATGTTGAATTTTATGAAATGCCTTTTCACCATCAATTTAAATTACCATATGATTTTTATTCTTTATTCTGTTGATATTACAAATCTCATTGATTTGCATACATTGAACCATACTTGCATTTCAGGAATAAATCTCAATTTGTCATGATGAATAATCTTTCTAATGTAATGTTGACTTCTGTTTAATAGTGTTTTGTTGAGGTTTTCTGTGTCAGTATTGATCAATGATACTGGCCTCTAGTTTTCTTTTTTGATATATCTTTGTTATGTTTGGGTATTAGGATAATATTGGCCACATAGAATGAGTTTGAAAGTATTCTCTCCTCCTCTGTTTTTCAGAATAGTTGTAATAGGATTGGTATTAGTTCTGTAAATGATTGGTAGAATTAGCAGTGATGTCATCAGATCCTGGGCTTTTCTTTACTGGGATAATTTTTTTATGGCTTTGATCTTGTTACTTATTATTGTTCAATTCAAGTTTTGAATTTCTTCATGGTTCAATCTTGGTAGGTTGTATGTGCCTAGGAATTAATCAGTTTCTTGTAGATTTTCCAATTTATTGGCATATAGTTGTTCATGGTGGCCACTAATTATTCTTTAAATTTCTGCAGTATCTGTTGTAATGTGTACTTTTTTTTTAATTTTAAATTTTATTTATTTGGATCTTGTTTCCTTTTTTCATAGGCTGGCTAAAGGTTTTTCAATTTTAACTATCCAATAATCAACTTTTTGTTTTATTGATTTTTTGTGTATTTTTAGGATTTAAATTTCATTTATTTCTCCTAGGATCTTTATTTTTTTTTTTCTTCTACTAATTTTGGGTTTGGTTTTCTCTCACTTTTCTAGTTCTTTAAGATGCATTGTTAGATTGTAAATTTGTTTTTCTCTTTTTTGATGTAGGCATTTATGAACTTTCCTCTTAGTACTCTGTTGTATCTCATAGGTTTTGGTATGTTGCATTTCCATTATCATTGCTTCTGAGAAATTTTTCAATTTCCTTCTTTTTTCATTGACTCACTGGTCATTCATGAGCATTTAAAAAAAAAAATTATGTGTGTGTATAGTTCCCAAGATTCCTCTTGTTATCAGTTTCCAGTTGTGTTTCTTTGTATTCAGAAAAGATGCTTGATATTATTACCAATTCTTTGAATGTTTTAAGACTTGTTTTGTGACTTAACATATAGTCTATCCTTGAGAATAATCCATGTACTGAGGAAAAGAATGTGTATTCTGCAGCTCTTGGATGAAATGCTTTGTACGTATCTATTATATCCATGTGGTCTGTAACGCAGGTGAAGTCCAATGTTTCTTTGTTTATTTTCTATCTCTAAGATTTGTCTAATGCTGAAGTGGGGTGTTAAAGTCTCCACCTATTATTGTATTGGGGCCTAGTTCTCTTCTTAGCTCTAATAATATTTTTTTTATATATCTGGATGACCCAGTGTTGAGTGCGTATGCATTTAAAAATGTTATATATCTTGCTGAATGGATCCCTTTATTATTATATGCTGACCATCTTTGTCTCTTCTTATAGTTTTGGTCTTAAAATCTATTTTGTCTTATATAAGTATAGTGACTCCTGCTCTTTCTTGGTTTCCATTGACATGAAATATCTTTTTTCACCCCTTTATTGTTAGTCTATGTGTGATTTTATAAGTAAAATGTGTTCGTTTTAGGCAACAGATGAGTAGATCTTTTTTTTTTTTTTTTAATCAATTCAGCCACTTTATGTCTTTTCATTGGAATGTTTCGATCATTTACATTCAATGTTGTTATTGATAAGTAAGGACACAGTCATGCATTTGTTATTTCTTTTTCCAGTTGTTTGACTGTCTTCTCACTTTTGTTTTGTCTTTCTCTAGTGAAGGTGATTTTTTGCTGGTGATATAATTTAGCTTTCTGCTTTTTATTTTTTTGTGTATTCACTGTATTTTTTTGGTTGAAGTTGCCATAATGCTTGAAAATATTATAACCCATGATTTTAACCTGATAACAACACTATTTGCATAAAAAAAAACAAAAAGAAATCTAATAAGAACTCTATGCCTTAACTTCATCTCCCCCACTTTTTAACTTTTTATTTTTTCTATTTACACTTATTGTAATATGTCTTGAAATGTTGTTGAAGTTACTATTTTTGATTGGTTCAATATTTTATCTTTCATTTTTGTCTTTCTACATAGGTTATGAGTAGTTTACACACCACAGTCACAGTATTATAATATACTGTGTTTTTCTGTGAACTTAATTTTACCAGTGAGTTTTGTAACTTCAGGTGATTATTTATTGCTCATTAGTGTCCTTTTCTTTATGGTTGAAGTACTCCCTTCAGCATTCCTTGTAGGAGATATCTGTTGTTGATGAAATTCCTCAGCTTTTGTTGGACTGGGAAAGTCTTTATTTCTCCTTCATGTTTGAAGAGTATTTTCTCTGGATATCCTATTCTAGGGTAATAGTTTTTGTTTTGTTTTGTTTCCCCTTCAGCACTTTAAATATGTCATGCCACTGTCTCCTAGCCTGAAATATTTCCACTGAAAAATCTCTTATCAGACTTATTGGAGCTCCATTGCATGTAATTTGATTATTTTCTCTTGGTGCTTTTAGGATCCTCTCTTTATTCTTGACTTTTAGGAGTTGCTTACTAAATGCTTTGAGGTAGTCTTCTTTAAGTTAAACCTGCTTGGTGTTCTGTAATCTTCTCGTATGTGAATACTGATATCTTTCTCTAGGTTTGGGATGATCTCTGTTGTTATTATTTTGAATAAACTTTCTACCCCTATCTCTTTTATAACTACTTTTTAAGGTAAATAACTCTTAGATTTGCCCCATTGATGTTATTTCTAGATCTTATAGACATGCTTTATTGTTTTATATTCTTTTTTATTTTGTCTCCTCTGAGTGTGTATTTTCAAATAGGCTATCTTCAAGCTCACTAATTCTTTCTCCTTCTTGATCAATTCTGCTATTAAAGTATTCTGAAGCATTCTTTCGTATGTGTATTTCATTTTTCAGCTCCATAATTTCTGGATTATTTTTAATTATTTCAGTCTCTTTGTTAAATATATCTGATATTATTCTAAACTCCTCTGTGTTATAAATTTCTCTGAGTTTCCTCAACACAGCTATTTTGAATTTTCTGTCTGAAATGTCACATATCTCTGTTTTAGGATGTCGATTTGAGATCTTTCTAGCTTTTTGATGTGGGCATTTAGTGCTATAAATTTTCCTCTTAACACTGCTTTAGCTGCATCCCAGAGATTCTGGTATGTTCTCTCTTTGTTCTCATTAATTTCAAAGCATTTCTTGATTTCTGCCTTAATTTTCTTATTTACTCAGAAGTCATTTAGAAGGAGGTTGTTCAATTTCCATGTAGCTGTGTAGTTTTGAGTGAGTTTATTAATTACGAGTTCTAATTTGACTGTGCTGTTGTCTGAGATACTGCTTGTTATCATTACAGTTCTTTTGCATTTGTTGAGGAGTGTTTTACTTCCAACTATGTGATCAGTTTTAGAGTGGGTGCCATTTGGCACCAAGAAAAATGTACATTCTGCTGTTCTGGGTTGAGAGTTCTGTGGGTATCTATCAGTTCCACCTTATCCAGAGTTGAGTTCATGTACTAAATATTCTTGTTAATTTTCTGTTTTGATGATTTGTCTAATACCGAGAGTGGGGTGTTAAAGTCTCCCACTATTACTGTGTGGTAGTCTAAGTCTCGTTGCAGGTTTTAAGAAGTTGTTTTATGAATCTGGGGGCTCCCGTATTGGGTGCATATATATTTAGTATAGTTGCTCTTCTGGTTGAATTGAAAACTTTGCCATTATGTAAAGCCCTTCTTTGCTTATTTATTTATTTATTTATTTATTTATTTATTTATTTATTTATTTTTTACTTTGTTAGTTTAAAGTCTGTTTTGTAGAAACTAGGATTGCAACCCTTGCTTTTTTCTACTTTTCACTTGCTTGGTAAAGTTTCCTCTGTCCCTTTATTTTGAGCCTATGTGGGTCTCTGCATGTGAGAGGGTCTCTTGAATACAGCACACTAATACGTCTTGTCTTTTTAGAGCTTGCCATTCTGTGTCTTTTCATTGCAACATTTGGCCCATTTACATTTAAGGTTAATATTGTTATGTGAAGCAAGGTTAATATAAATTATTTTTTCCTTAACAGTATAGGTATAGAATATATAATCTTTTATAAAATAAACTGTGCATTTATAAAATGACTGTGCATTCTGGTAAAGTATTATTGACTTGTTGTCCATGAATATGCTTAGGTGAAAATTTTAAAATAATCAATAATTTAATGCAGAATTTTTATTTCCACAGAACAAGTACATTAAAATAATTTCATTAATGTTAGCATAACATGTTTTATTCATTTTAAAACACTCCATGCCATTTATAGAGAAAACTGAAATGGTCAAACAGCTAGTATTAAAGTCACCAAACATGTTATTATATTAAAAGTAGATAACTATGCTTTAAAAAAGCAGTGACAGTAGAATTTAGAATAATAAATTTATCTTTCAAACTGATATATTAAGGCTGATGTATTTTGCAAATAATTAAGTATGTGTGTGTGCACATATACTTAATATATTAATATATAAAGGGTAATATTTTCTAAAACATAAAAATATTATACTACAGTATAACTATCATACTTGATACATTCATTGTTGCTGTGGAAATTTTTTTGAATTTATAATACATAGTCTGTCCACATCACACTTTGATTTTTTTAGATTATTTGGTCTTTTACTGGTGAATTGTGTTTTCTCTGCACAGGTATGTCAACAACATAATTTCTATGATTTCCAGATAGTTAAAATTGTAAAAATGAAGTTAATTAATGTGGTAGGCAGAATTCTAAGATGGCCTTCATAATTTTTGCTCCTTTAAGCCCCTGATTATATTATATTACATGGCAAAGGGATTGTGCAAATGTAATTAAAGTTCAGTTGACTTTGAATTAATAAAAAGAGAGATTATCCAGGTGGGCCTAACCTAGTCAGTCACGTGGTTATTCAAAAGCAATTTTCTTTGGCTGTTTTAGAAGTCAGAGAGATTCAAATAGTGAGAATTCCATTGAAGGAAGGTTTTATATTGCTGTGAGAGCAGAGGCCACAGGGCAAAGATCTAACAGTGACCTTAGAGGCAAAGGTGTTCCGTAGCTGTCAATCTGCAAGAACATAAAGACATCAATCCTATGACCATAAAGTAATAAATTATGCTAACGACCTGAAGAAAAAAACCTGTAAGTAATGTTTTCCAAAACCTCAAGATGAGAACTCAGACAAGCTGATACCTTGTTGTCAGTCTTGTGATACCCTGAACAGAGAACCTGGTCATATACTACCTGAAATCCTGACCTACTGAAACTCTGACATATTTAAATTTTCTAAATTTATGTTAATTTGTTAAGCAGCAGTAGACAACCAGTATAATTAGTAAAATTTGCTTGATAGGTAGATGAAACCTCGTAACACTTTCAGTGAGACAGGTTTAAGAGCACTGACAAGACAAATAGGCTGGTTTATATTAGGTTGTGCAAAAGTAATTGTGGTTTTTGCCATTATCTTTCATGTACCAACTTAATAGTAGGGATCCCCAACCCCTGAACAGCAGACCAGTACCAGTCCTGTCTGTGGCCTGCTCGGAACAGGGCCACACAGTGGGAGGTAAGTGGCCCTTAGCGAACATTACCGACTGAGTTCCACCTGTTGTCAGATTAGTGGCTGAACTCCACTTCCTATCAGATCAGCAGCAGCATTAGATTCTCATAGGAGCGCAAACCCTATGGTGAACTGCACATGCAAGGGGCTTAGGTTGCGTGCTCCTTATGAGAATCTAACTAATGTCTGATGATCTGAGGTGGAACAGTTTCATCCTGAAAGCTCCCCTACCCCCACCGTCTGTGGAAAATTTGTTTTTGCCATGAAACCCATCTCTGACGCCACTCACCTCCTGCTGTGCATCCAGCAATAGAAAATAATAGGCCACAGACTGGACTGGCACTGGTCTACTTCCCCCAGGGTTGGGGACGCCTGCTACAAACCAGCCTACTTGTCTTGTCAGTGTTTTTAAACATATCTCACTGAAAGTGTTAGGAGACTTCATGAACCTATCAAGTAAATTTTACTGCTTGTATTGGGAACTGCTGGTCAGTTGCCTAAAGGCAATTAGGAAAATAAAGAGGTTAGAATGGGAAGAAGTAGGGCCCAAAGAAAGGCTTCTCTAAGTCTGAATTTCATTCAGATCCTCTCATGAATATACATAAATAATTTGGATTTGGAGAATTAGAGTCTTCCTGTAAAAATTTCTGCAAGTCAAAGTTACCTTTATAGTTATTAAGTAACTGGAAGACATTACAGACTAACAAGTTGCAGCTTTTTTTGTGGACAGTAACTGAGGAAACAGAAAATAGATCAAACAATAATTTCACACATCATAAATGACAAACCTAAATATAAATGAGAAGTGAAGGGGCTCAAAGAGAGAAATTTGCAGAAGGTGATGGGGAAAAGAAAAGCATCCTAGAAACTGTCACAGACAGGGAATGTTATCAAAGCCATCTAGAAACCAGGGAAAAAGAATTCTGTTTATGTTTTAACAGAGAACTACAGCACCTCAATAAAGGAAAATGGTTATTGGAAAGTTTTTCAGGCATTGGAGTACATGCAGGAGTAATATTTTGGGGCTCGCTGAGTCATACTCTATAGGAGCTGTCTACAGCTGAGGTTTGCACCTGCTCAGTCTTAGATAATTTCATTATACTAACAATGGCAAAATATAATATGTTTACATTTGCAACATAATATGCATGTAAATATAGATGACATATGTTAATATTTTGAACATCTCAGTCATATATTTATAGATATGTCTTCTTTCTGATAGCATTTATTCTTTCACACTCTAGTTTTAGTTATTCTAGTTATAAGAATTTACTTAAATAGCCTACTCATTGTGTCTTCTGAATAATATTAACTTTTATCCTTATCACTTTTTTGCTCTACAGTATTTTTGGACTTTTTTTTCCAAATTTTGTAATTTGAACAGTTTGAATATATGACTAATATTTTTTATTCTTTTTAAAAAGGAAAGCATTTATAAGTCCATGGATTTTCCTCTTAGTAAATTGTGCCTATTCTACAAATACTGAGCTACAATTTTGTTATTATTATTCAGATATATTTTTCACTTCCTCTGAGATATAATTATTAAACTGCAGAACTGTGGAAAAGTCATCTTAGTAAAGGTGAAATTTGACTCAAGACTTGTTGACAAAACTAATCCAGCTATGCAGACATCTGGGCAAAGTGCATAGCTGGAAAAAATACTGAAAAAATGTGAATGTGAAAAGAACTTGGCAGTATGGGAACAGAAGTAAAGAAACGCAGTATGGGAACAGAAGTAAAGTTCGTACTTTCAAATCAAGCCAAGTTTTCTTAGTTATGCCTGTTTGAAGCACCCTTATCTGAAACATTGTCTGAACCTCTCTAATTTAGATTTAGTACACTTCTTGAAGGAATATGAAAATGAACTTGAAAGAAAAAGTTCATTTCCTTATTTAGTAGACAAAGACAGGGAGATTAGACCATTATGGGGAATCAAGGTAGATAGTTACGTCTAAAGGGAAATTTCTTCTATTTTGCTAAAGTACAACCAGGAAAGAAAACAATCAGCTCCCTAGTCAGTCACCAAAATGCTGAAAACATAAACAAAAGTCATCTGAGAAGAGATTATCTGAAAATGAGAAATCTGATTAAGGCATTTTGATGTTAAATATGACTTTTTTTTTTTTTTAACCAACTACTCCAAGTGAGTTTCTCCAATAATTAATTACTAGCATTAAAGCACAATCTTTTTGATGTGCCAGATATAATCTTTCCTTCCATCAAAAATAGAAGGCAAAAAATTAACTTATACTCTATTATATATTCCACCCTTTTATTTTCTTGGTACCAAAGACAGACTCTAATAAATTTTTAGAATAAACATTTGGTTCAATACATCAAAGTATGTGTTTTAAAGGTTTCATTTGTCTCTGAATCTTTATTGACTCTAATTCTGATGAAAACACAATACTTAAATATACTTCAATATTTAGTAGACTAATCACTCAGAACTTGGAAGTCAAATTCCTTTTTAAATAAAACTTAGAGTGTACTCAAATATTTTCTCAAAATACAGACATACCTCAGAGATACTGCAGGTTCAGTTCCAGACCTCCACAATAAACCAATGTTGCAATAAATCCAGTTAGATAATTTTTGTGGATCCTCAGTGCATAGAAAAGTTATGTTTACTCTATGCTGTAGACTAGTAAGTGTGCAATGGCAGTATGTCTTCAAAAACAATGGACATACCTTAATTAAAAGTACTTTACTACTAAAAAGGTTTATGTTCATCTGATCTTTCAGTGTGTCATAATCTTTTTGCTAATGAAGGGTCATTCCTCAGTGTTAGTGGCTGTTGACTGACCAAGGTGGTGGCTGATGAAGCTTGGGTGACTTTGACAATTTATTAAAATAAGACAACAATGAAGTTTGCCATGTTGATTGACTCTTATTCTCATGAAAGATTTCTCTGTAGCATACTATGTTCGTTGGTAGCATTTTACCCACACTAGAACCCTTTTCAAAATTGAGGTTGACCCTTTCCAACCCTGCCATTGCTTTACCAATCAGGTTTATGTAATAGTCTAAATTTGTTGTCATTTGAGTACTATGCAGAGCATCTTTACCAGAAATAGATTCCATCCAATAAACCATTTTATTTGCTTATCCATAAGAAGAAGATACTCAATCTCTAAGTTTTATCATGAGATTGCACAAATTCAGTCCCATCTTCAGGCTCCACTTCTAATTCTTGTTCTCTTGCTGTTTTCACCATACATAGTTACTTCCTCCATTAAAGTCTTGAATCCCTAAAAGTCACCATGAGAGTTGGGCTCAACTTCTTCCAAATTCCTGTTAGTATTTTGAGCTAGTGTCAAGAATCATGGACATTCTTAATGGCACTTAGAATGGTGAATTCTTTGCAGAGGTCTTCACTCTTCTTTGCCCAGAGCCATCAAAGAAATTACTATCTATGGCAGCTATAACCTTACAAAGTGTATTTCTTAAATAATAATAATTGAAAGTTGAAATTACTTTTTGAAACTTGGACTGCAGAATGGATGTTGTGCTAGCAGGCATGAAAACATCATTAATCCTTTTGTACATCTTCATGAGAGTTCTTGAGTGACTAGGTGCATTGTCAATGAGCAGTAATATTTGAAAAGAATCTTTTTTTAATCTGAGCAGTAGTTCTCAACAGTGAGCATAAAATATTCAGTAAACCATTAAATAAACAGATATGTTGTCATCCAGGATTTGTTATTCCATTTATAGAGCACAAGCGGAATAGATTTAGTCTAATTCTTAGGGGCTCTGGGAGGTTTTGAATGGTAAATGAGCATTATCTTTAAGTTACCGCATGCATTAACTGCTAACAGGAGAGTAGCCTGTCATGTAGAGCATAGAAGCCAGGCATTGCCCTCTCCTTTCTAGCTATCAGAGTCCTAGAGAACATTTTATTCCAGTACAAGGCTGTTTCATCAACATTGAAAATCTATTGTTTAGTGCAGCCACTTTCATCAATGAATTTAGCTAGATCTTCTGGATAAGTTGCACCGCTACACCAGCACTTGCTGGTTCACCCTTCACTTTTATATTACGGAGATGGCTTATTTCCTTAAACCTCATAAGCCAATGTCTGCTAGCTTCAAACTTTTCTTCTGCAGCATTCTCACCTCTCTCAGCCTTCAGTGAATTGAAGTGAGTTAGGGCTTTGTTCTTGATAAAGCTTTGACTTAAGAGGATGTTGTGGTTAATTTGTTCTTCTGTACAGAGCACTAAAACATTCTCCATATCAGTGATAAGGCTGTTTCACTTTCTTAACATTTTGTGCTCACTAGAGCAGCACTTTACTTTTCCTTCAAGAACTTTTCCTTTGTATTCACAACTTGACTAACTGACACAAAAGGTCTAGCTTTTGGCCTGTCTCAGCTTTGACATGCCTTCCTCGCTAAGCTTAATCATTTTTAGCTTTTGATTTAAAGTGCGTCCAGGGTGAGACTTCCTTTCACTTGAATACCTAGAGGCCATTGTACGACTGTTACTTGGCCTAATTTCAATGTTGTTGTGCCTGAGGGAATAAGGAGGCCCGATGAATGGAAGATGGGGAAATGACTTGTTGGTGGAGCAGTCAAAACACATATGACATTTACCTGTTAGGTTCAGTGTCTTATATGAGCACGGTTTGTGGTGCCCAAAAACAATTAAAATAGGAACAACACAGACCACTGATCATAGATCACCATACAGATATAACATTAACATTTGAAATGTTGTGAGAATTACTACAATGTGACACAGAGACATGGACTAGCATGTGCTGTTGGAAAAGTGGTGAGAGAGACTTCCTAGATCAAGATTATGACAAACCTTTAATTTGTAAAAAAAAATCCAATATCTGCAAAGTGCAATAAATCTAAGCACATACAATGAGGTATGACCATATTCATTTTTCATGGCTGCTATAACAAACTACCACAAACTGAGTGGCTTAATATGTCAAAAATTTATTATCTCCCATTTCTAGTGGTTAGAAGTTTAAAATCAAGGGGTTGGAAATGTTGTTTTCTAGGTATAGAAAGATTCAGTTTCATTATGGAAGCATTTGATTAAGCCAATTAACATATCCATCACCTCACCGATTTATAATTTTTCATGATAACAATGTTAAAAATCTATTTTAGCAATTTTGAAATATATCATACATTATTACTGTGTTCATGCAGCTTGGTTGAATCTTTCTTTAATGTATACATTAATCAAAATATCACATTGTACCCCATAACCATGTCTAATTATTATTTGTCAATTAAACATAAATAAATCAGTTTTTTAAAAACAGAATAGTTTGTTTCTTCTAGAGGGCTCTAAAAGAGTCTGTCTCATTCCTTTCTCCTACCTCCACGTGGCTGTCATCAGTCCTTGGGGACTCTTGGCTTGTAGATGCATGCTTCCAATTTCTGCATCTGTCATCATATGGCATTCTTCCTGTATATCTTTGTCAAGATTTCCCTTTTGTTATAAGAACATCAGTAATTGAATTAGAGAATACCCTACCCTAATGATATGGTTTGGCTGTGTTCCCACCCAAATCTCTCTTAAATTAGAGTTCCCATAATCTCCATGCGTCATGGGAGCAACCTGATGGGTGGTAATTTAATCTTGGGGGCAGTTAAGCTCAGGCTGTTCTCATGATAGTGAGTTCTCACGAGATCTGATGGTTTTATAAGGGGCTCTTCTCTCTTTTGCTTGGCACCTCCCCTTGCTGCCACCATGTGAAGAAGGATGTGTTTGCTTCCCCTTCCACCATGATTGTAAGTTTCATGAGGCCTTCCCAGCTCTGTGAAACTGAGTCAATTAAGTCCCTTTTCTTTATAAATTTTGCAGTCTCAGGTATGTCTTTATTAGCAACGTGGGAGCGAACTAATACACCTAATATGACCTAATTGAAACTGGGTTTACATTTGCAAAGACTCTATTTCTAAATAAGGTCATGTTCATAGGTAGGTAGGGTTAATTTGAACATATCTTTTGAGAAGATAAAATTCAATCCATAATACTTCGTTTAGCTCTCTCAACAATATTTTTTACTTTCATTATTGTAATCCTGAACATATATTAAATATATTCATAAGTATTTTATGCTCTTAGTGCTATAGGTAGTATTTAAAATATTTACTGTATATTAATTTGTCATTAGTTTATGGAAATGCAATTGATTTTTTATAGCGAACTTGTACTCTGTGGTTCAGATAAATCATTTTATTTTTTATAGAAGTTGTAGATATGTTTGAGATTGTCTACATTGATAACCACTAAATAGATACAGATTAATTCTTTATTTTTAATCATTTATTTCTTTTTCTTGCCTCATTAAATTATACACGATCTCCAGTATAAAGTTGGACAGTAAGCAGATATCTTTGTTTTACTTTCATTCCTGAATTTCCCATTATTTTATTTTTCTAGAGATTCCATTTTTCTACTTAATTCTGTATTTGTTCACTCATTATAAAACATTTTCTTTGAAATTCTTGAGTATAGTTTTTTATACTTATTAAACTATATCATCTAATCCCTATTGTCTGATTCCTGAAAAACAATAATCTCAGTTATTTTATTGTTTCTAATTTTTAGATTTTTGGATTGTGGTCGTTGTGCTTTGTTTGTTTTTTATCTGGAAGCCTGGTCTGGGACAAGGTCCTCTGTCATAGCATGCAATGGATTTATAGTTATTAAACTCCAAAATTAAAAAACAGCAGTTTGAAAGTCCTTGTCAATTAAATACAACATCTAAGGTCTGTTTGTACTTATTTTCTTGATTATAGTTCACATTTTCCTATTTATTGGCAGGTCTAATAGATTTTAGGTGTTCAGATTGTTCAGTAAAGTTTTTATTTTTTTGAAGGAGCAGACTATGTTGTCTTGCTTTATAGAATTTTTGTTTTGTTCTGATAGACCACTAAATTAATAAAGATCCTTGTTTGTGGCTGGTTTGATCATTCTTTTTACTTTTTACTGGTCTATTTGAGTTTTGAACTCTGTCCTTGGGCCTAGTTTTAACTCTCAAAACAAAGTCTTTCTGAGGTATCATAATGAAGCCTGACATTCTCAGTGAGGTTTTTCTACTCAGCCTAACATGGAATTCCAACTTCTGTTATCACTGTACCATCTTGGTTAGTTCTGTTCTGTTCTCAGTCCCACAGTGGCAATCTCATTTAGACTTCGCAGAGTCTCACCCAGTGTACAAGCCAGCTCATGGAAGCCACCCTAATTTGATATTCCAAGCTAATATATCCCTCTACCCTGTACCTTCTAAAACATTCCATCATTTTAATTACTTTTTCTCTAAAATTCCAAGTGCTGCAGCCATCTAGAACTCCAGTATTTACCTCCTCAGTTTAGAAAGACTGCCAATATGCTTGGGTTTTATCTTCTTGCATTAAGGCAGGTGCTTCCAGGTAGAAAGTTAGGCAATCATAGATCCTCACGTATTCCACTCTCTTAAATACGAAAGTCCCTATTGTCAATTCCTGAAAAACGATCATCTCATTTATTTTATTGTGTCTATTTTTTAGACTTTTGGGTTGTTGTTGTTGTGCTTTGTTTGTTTGTTTTTTTAGCTGGAAGCCCAGTCTGGGACAGGGTCCTCTGTCATAGCATACAATGGAAGTACTTTTTCTTATAGGCTTCGGAAGACCGATGAATATTTTAACCATATACTGCTGTTTTACTTTTTAACTTAATAAAAGTTATGAATTGACTAAGTTAATTTATCTCCAAAAAGATATGTATAAACAAGTAGTCAGAAACACCAAAAAAAAAAAATCATCAATTTCATGAGCATATTTTATGAAAAATAGTCCAACATTCTGGAGATTTCAACAAGTAAATTTACTTACTCCTTCATTCATTCAATCATATTTATGTAGGAAATATTGATTAAATTTGTCATTTTCTAGGCATTAAATTGAATGCTGAAGATTACAGTTGATATCCAAAAGTAGTTTACATGATGGTAAATAGAATATGATAGATGAATATGTAACATACCTTTGATGTCACTTTTATTATTACTATAATTATTATTAAGCTACGTAAAAGGAGCTATGTTAACATAGGTGAATAAATCATCAGCTCTGTTTTGACTCCACTGTGATGAGATTAAGATAAGATCCAAAAAAATAAATAGTGAGATTTTTCCTAGTAAATTAAATTTTAGAACAAGTTTGAATAACTTCAAGAATTGTTGATACAGTAGAGCATGGCTGAAAAACTGGGTTTGGCCTAGCTGTAGGCCATGTTATGTTATGATTATTAATTTAATATGGTTCTGTGGGCTTCAGATATTTATAGCAAGGAATCTATTTTTATCAGCTACATGTTTTTGGAATTTAACTGTTTTGACATACAGATGATATATTGAAGAAATTAGTGGCTAGTGTCAGGGAAATTTATCAGAAGGTTATTGCTCTAGTCAGTCCAGGGATGAGGAGCTCAATTATTGGTGTAGTTGTGAGATACAGAGAATAAAATAGATGGGAGAAATTTGTTTCATGAGCCATTATATTTTATGTAATGTATTGAATGCCTATTGAAACCTTAGGTAGTAGATGGAGTACCCTAAAAATTGTTGACAGAAAGTAAACCTTTCATTCAGTAAATGTTAAACACCTTCTCCCCATAAGGAATTTTATAATGCTGGGATCTGAAATTGTGCTAGTGTAATAAATGTTTGCCCTATCTTGATTTTTACCTTCTTCTAGCTTCCCTTAAACACAACAATGAAAAAAGTGTTGGCAGATTGCAAAGTCAGTGATGGGGACTGGAAGGGCTGCTCAGGGTGGAATTGGACCCAGAGAAGTAAAATAAAGCAAATAAGGTATTTTGCTGACCTAACCTTTCCAAAATGTTTTTTTTTTTTTGAAAGTAAAATTAAAATGATTTTTTAAAGTCTTCTAGTTGCTATGTAAAATTGTATTATTATATATGAGTTAGTCAACCTTAGACAAAAGCATTAACCATCGTTTAGAAAATTTTGGAGATGATAAATTATAGTTAACATCAGGACATTATAGCCTTCTAACCTCTCAAATCTGTGACTTGTTGCTCATTAGTATTGATAACTCCTAAATGTATCTCTCACTTTACTTTCCGCCAAGTAGAAAAAATTGGCATTTTTCAGTAATGACCTCTCAGTCTTCTCATTTCCCTAGATCTTCTTTTTTCATGAAATTTTCCACTTTAGTTTTGAGTTATGCTTGCAGATTTTTATCTCTAATGAATTGTATGCCTTTGTCCTCAGCAAAAGTATTAAGCTAGACAAATTAGTATGCAGTTACAGTCTTCTTTGTTTGCTCTCTATTTCAATTAGCCCTTTTATTTAAATTTAAATTTAGAGTTTTATTACTATGTTTTAACTAATTAGCTTTTATGTACACTGTGTTGTTCTGCCAATTTCCCCTGCATTGTTTCAGGAATCAGTTTCTTACTATATAGCATTGCTGAATGTCTCACAGCTTAGTATTTTCCAATTATTCTTTATACATTGGATTTTTTAAAGATCTATAAAATATATATATAAAACCTTTCAGTTTTCAGTTTATAGAATCATTTAGTAGGTATAAATGTTTCCCTAATGTTTGTATGAGATGGGTTCAGGTGTACATAAGACTAGTTGAGGAATTCCTTTGCAACACACAATCACAAATACCTCTAATTATGAATTTTTTAATTACAAGAGCACATGACTCATTGTACATTCTTTTTAAAAGTCTCATAACTAGTTTTGCAGTAGCACTGAGAGCCACCTTATGATTTGAACACCAGGCAATGTCTCTCTCTCTGTTTCTATCTATCTCTTTCTCTGTTTCTCTGCACTTTGCATACATCACCCCCTCTCCCAGGGCCAGTAGCTTTTTATGTGGCAATTTGTTACAGCAGCAATAGGAAGCTAGTACAGATATTAGTACTAGAAAGTGGGATACTTCTGTAGCACATACCATAATATGTGGAAGTGGCTTTAAAATTTGGTAATGGGTAGAGGCTGAAATAAGTTTGAGGAACATTATAGAAAATGCCTAGGGAGTCTTGAACAGAATGTTAGTAGGTTTATGGGCATTAAAAGGGCTTCTAATGAGGATGCAGAAGGAAGTGAGGAGCACAGGAGAAAAACTTATTGTCTTAGAGAATATTTAAATTATATCCTTATAATTTTACCAATTTCTACCAATAGCCTTATATCCAGGCTATTGGTAGAAATACGGATATTAAAAGGACTACTGTTGGGAGATCAGAAATAAATGAAAAATATGGTACTAGAATCTGAAAGAAAGGGGATCCTTGTTATATAATGGCAGGAAACTTAGCTGAATTATATTTTTTAGTTGTGTGGAAAGGACTGTATCTGATAAACTTGGATATTTAGCCAAGGAGATTTCTGAACAATGTGTTGAAGATGTGGCTTTGTTTTTTTCTTATGAAATGTGAAATGCAAGAGGAAAGATATAAATTGACGGCAAAACTCTTATTCAAAAGTGAGCCAGGGCTTTCAAAACCTGCTACTATGAGGAGATTCACCGTCAGGAAAGCATGCTCGGAAAAAAAAGCCAAGTGTATGACTTGACAACATTTTGCTACTGTCTGGAGGAGATCAAACGATCAGAGTATTTAATCACACAGGGGACTCTGAAGAGATTAGGCATGTGCTTAGGCATGAAATCCACCAAGGTATCTCAGCAGAAGCCATAAGTGGTGATAGAATTGTCTAGAAAAGATATGTAGAGGAGTTTCTTGTCGGATAGGATGAAGCTCCTGACATATGAGGAAGATAATAGTGGTACAACCACAAGCAAGAAATGTTGCCATCCTCTAGAGTAAACTTGTCCAAACTGCAGCCCACAGACCCCATGTGGCTCAGGACGGCTTTGACTGTGTTCCAACACAAAGTCGTAAACTTTCTTAAAGCATTATAAGATTTATTTTAGTTCATCAGCTATTTTTTTATGTGTGGCTCTAGATAATTTTTCTTCTTCCAATGTGGCCCAGGGAAGCCAAAAACTTGGACACCACTGCTCTAGAAGCTGGAAAAAGCAAGAAACAGTTTCTAGCCTAGAATCTTCAGAAAGAACTAGCCTTGCCAGCACCTTGATTTCATCACGGTGAAACTTATTGTGTACTTCTGCCTCCAAAACTCTAAGACAGAGCATAGTATGTGTATGTGTGTATATTTGTGTGTGTATTTAAATTACTCAGTTTGTCATTTGTTTGTAGTAGCAATAGGAAACTATTACAGAGACTGGTTCCACTTGAAATTATTAGGTATGTACATAGATTAAGGGAGAAATGAGTAGATCTTTCATAATGGATTATAGGTAGATTTTTCTGGGAAAAAATGTGTTGCACACAATTACCTTTATGTAACTGTATTAGGTTGTTTTGCCGGGTAACAGTAAAAAATGCTCAATTCTGGCACATTCATCTATTTCGAGTCTAACGTATACTGCCAATTTTTTAACTTCTAACTTAGTCTATTAGTACTTGTCCCACATAAAAAGAATTAACTTTATGTTTTTATCTTTTTTTTTTGTATTTGTTAGGGGCAGATAGCTATTGCAGAGGAAATAATTATTCTGAGAATAACTGCGAGATTAAATCTTTCTTTTTTTATGTTTTTTTTAAAGCTCTGAATCAACATTTGGTGAGGTGAGAACGTCCATTTCATGCTGCTATTTTATCCAAATAAAGCATTGTAGAAATTTATGGCTATTAGTTAGGACTTGAGATACTAAAATAATTAAGGTGTATATATTTCAGCAACCTCTAGAGATTATTTGTGTATTATTTTTAGTTTATGAGGTTACATTCAGCTTGTATCAATCTATTCTGTTCATGTGTGCACTCACTAAATAGAAAAATTGAATACCACGCACATTTCATTAAGCTCTTTGCTTTTTCTCATTTAAACTATTTTGATAACAGAGTTACATAAGAATATTCTATAAATATTGACTTGTTAACAGAGCATCTTATTAAAAAGTATGGCTTTATATATGCAAGGGTTTTTAGCATAATCAAACTTCTTTACCTCATCTTATAAGTGAAGGTTACAGTTTTCTGCTGTAAGCTGGACCCCAAAGCATACTTGATCAAAAACCCTATAAATATTAGTGACTATGGCATCATAAAAATAAAATAACCCAATATTTATTAAAGTCAATTTTTACAACTTCAAGCTTCATCATTAGGTGCTGTGTTAATATTTGCCTAATTTGTATTACCCCCCAAAATGTTATTAGAACAAAATTAATAGAAAGCCACTGTAAAGAGAAGGAGCAATTTGATATTAATTTGTTTTACATCACATCAAATAGTATGGAAAGTTTCCAGGCCCTTACAGTAGGAAATTACAGGTAGGATGTTGATGTCTGACAGCATTCTGAGTGACAGGTTTTTCTGTTTCTCTAGAATGAGGATGCTCCAAAACAAGAAATCATAAACTCACACATACTGTTCAATATTCTGACAAATTTAACTCCCTCATTATTGTGAATCAGCTAGAAGTTTTATTTTAATTATCATATTTCTGGATGCATAATTTTGCAACCCTCAGTGCTTCTGCAGGTGGATTATAGGAGAAAGCCTTTGTTATGTCTGATTAGGCTCCTTAAAAGCTCCCTGACCTCAGCCAAATTATTTGAATTATCTGAGATCACTCTTGTGATCTGTATAATGCTTATTTTCTTACAGGCTTTTAATTGTAAAACTTGAAGTATACTAATGTTGTGTAGGGTTTTCCTGAATTATGGTATTAATAATCAGAAACAGATTTACTATTCTTCAAATATTTACAACATCTCAGGTAAAATGGATTTTCCTTTGAAATAAATCATGGAAGCAAAAACCTCCAAAACATTTGTAGTTACTTTGCCTGTGACTTAATCTAATATTAAGGGAGATAAAAATAGAGAATAACAACATGCTATGATATTACTAGGTGTCATATTCCCAGGAGTTGGAAAAATAACATAGCAAGGCAGGTGACTACTAAGAAGTACCTTTTTTTTTCATTAACACAACAACATGTGCCCTAAAAAAATGGCACGTATTTGTACAGGGAACTAATGTAAATAAAAACAACAGTAAATGGAATGTGCTATTGGCATCATATGAAATGATACACATCTTACAGGCAAGAACCCTATACAGTATGTCTTATTATTTCTATTTGATTGATGAAGGAATTGCAGATGGGTGAACCCAACTATATCACTCAGCATCACTCAGCTTGTAAGTTGCAGCTGTCTCTTATTTCAGTGACTGTGCTCTTATCACCATGTGATGATACTGCCAAAGAAATGTGTTGACATGAAAGTAAAATATTGTGTACTTTGGATGATGGATGGAGCATTTTATTAAAGAGACAGACTTATTCCACATTCCCTTAGCCTTCTTTGTAACAAACCTTTCCATTCTGTAAAAAAGTTTTCATTGTTTTATGTTTTAAAATATTGCTTCTTTTCTAAGACTGAAATTTAGTAAATATTGCCACCTTGAATGATTTACCTGCTGAAAAATATGCAATACACCTACAAAGACCAATTATGACTTTTTTAGGTTTCACAGACTCAGAATTTCTAAGAAACAATGTCTTTGTTTCTGTGATTCTAGTGAATGATTATACACATGAATCTATAGCAAGTTCTCTAGTTTATTAGTTTAGTTATGTAAAATTATTTAGGATATTGTTTATTCATGTTAAAAAAACTATTCTCACATAATTAGAATTTATATTTTAAATAGAAGAGAGGAACTATGCTTGATACTGTGTGATGAGTTCACAAGTTTAGTGCCTCACTGTTTGCTGTTTTACAGTCAACTAACTTGAAAATTGGTGTGATTAAAACAAAACATAAAAATTAAAAAAAATTTGATATAGCCTACTTTTTCTCTGATTCTTATTATAATTTAAATAGCGTACTTGCTTTTATGGCATGACAGAAGCCCTGGGGCTAAGAGATAAAACATTTTCTCTCTGTTACATTAAATCTGCTATCTGTTCTATCTGTTAAACTAAAACCTGGCATTTATAGCTTTGAAATATATATTACACATTAGAGATGTCCTAATTTTGTGTGAGCTAGTAAATCTCCAACATTGTTCTACCTATATACTTTTATGGAGCCCATCAATATTACTGCTTTACTGTGTGTGCATTAGTAAATGTATATGTATGTGTATGTGTATACAGTAGTGTATGTGTATACAGTATGTGTGTATGTGTGTATATATGTATACACACTGTTTTTGTATATGTACAGTATATATGTGTGTAAGTGTATGTGTGGTTTGTGTGTGTATGTATGTGTATGTATATAGACTGGTGGAGCATCCCTAATCCCAAAATTCAAAACCCAAAATGCTTCAAAATCTGAAACTATTTGAGCACAGACATGACATAGTGACAGCTTTGCTTTCTGATGGATCAACGTAAACAAGCTTTGTTTCATGCACAAAAGTATTAAAACTATTGCATGAAATTACCCTCAGGCTGTTTTCATAGGTGTATATTAAACATAAATGAATTTCATGTTTAGACTTGAGTCCCATCCTTAAGATATCTCACTATGTATATACAAACACTCCAATATCTGAAACAATCAGAAATCTGAAACAATTCTGGTCCTAGGCACTTTGAATAAGGGATGTTCAATCTGTACCTACAGTTAATCATTACATATATATATACACACACACACACACACGTACACACATATATATGATTATAACTTCAATTATATATGTATATGTAATTACTGCAATTATGTATACATATATGTAATGCAGAAATAAGAGTAATATATGCTTTTCCAGCAAATGACTATTTTTTCCATATGAGCATAGTATTTTTATATAAAATAATACAGTCATACCTTGGAGATATTGTGGGTTTACTTCTAGACCACCACAATGAAGCAAATATTGCAATAAAGTCAAAGGATTTTTTTTGTTTTCCCACTGCATATAAAAACTATGTTTACACTGTAGATTATTAAGTATGAAATAGCATCATGTTTTTAAAAATGTGTATTACTTACCTTGATCAAAAATATTTTATTGCTAGAAAATGCTAACAATCATCTGTACCTTCAGCAAGTCATAATCTTTTTTCTGGCCTAGAGTCTTGCCTTGATGTTGGTGGCTGCTGACTGATCAGAGTGGTGGTTGGTAAAGTTTGGAGGGTGGCTGTGGCAATTTCTTAAAATAAGACAACAATGAAGTTTGCCACATTGATTGACTCTTCATAAACTATTTCTCTGTAGTGTGCAGTGCTCTTTGATGACATTTTACACATAGAGGCTTTTTGAGAATTGGAGTTGGTCCTTGAATTAGAGTTGGTCCTTTCTAACTCTGCTGCAACCTTATTAAGTAAGTCTATGTGATAGTCCAAATTGTTTGTTGTCATCTTCATAATGTACACAGCATCTTCATGAGGAGTAGATTTTATCTTAAGAAACCAGTTTCTTTGCTTATCTGTAAGAAGCAACTACTACTTCTCCAAGTTCTATCACGTGATGGCTGCAATTCAGTTGCATCTTCAGACTCCACTTTTAATTCTATGTCTTCCTATTTTCACTACATCTGTAGTTACTTCCTCAGCTAAAATTATAAACCCCTCTATGTCATCCATGATGGTTGAAATCAATTTCTTTTAAACTCTTGTTAATGTTGCTATTTGACCTCCTCCCGTGAATCACTAATGTTCTTAATGACATCTAAAATGGTGAATTCTTTGCAGAAGGTTTTCCATTTACTTTGCCCAGATCAGCCTGATAAATCACTATTTATGACAGCTATTGACTTATGAAGTATGTTTCTGAAATAGTAGTACTTGAAAGTCAAAATTACCCCTTGATCCATGGGTTGTAGAATGGTTGTTGTGATAGCAGGCATAAAACCAACATTAATCTCTTTGTACATCTCCATCAGAGTTCTTGGGTCACCAGGTGCATTGTCAATGAGCAGTAATATTTTTATTTTTTTATTTTTTTATTTTTATTTTTTTTTTTATTTTTTTTTTTTTTGAGACGGAGTTTTGCTCTGTAGCCCGGGCTGGAGTGCAGTGGCCGGATCTCAGCTCACTGCAAGCTCCGCCTCCCGGGTTCTCGCCATTCTCCTGCCTCAGCCTCCGGAGTAGCTGGGATTACAGGCGCCCGCCACCTCGCCCGGCTAGTTTTTTGTATTTTTAGTAGAGACGGGGTTTCACTGTGTTAGCCAGGATGGTCTCGATCTCCTGACCTCGTGATCCACCCGTCTCGGCCTCCCATAGTGCTGGGATTACAGGCTTGAGCCACCGCNCGAAGGCCAGAGCACGATTTACCCATCGGTTCAATATTCTCCACTGTCTTTGCTCAAGAACATTAAATCTTTTTTTTTTTTATTTTTTTTTTTTTTTTTGAGACGGAGTTTTGCTCTGTAGCCCGGGCTGGAGTGCAGTGGCCGGATCTCAGCTCACTGCAAGCTCCGCCTCCCGGGTTCTCGCCATTCTCCTGCCTCAGCCTCCGGAGTAGCTGGGATTACAGGCGCCCGCCACCTCGCCCGGCTAGTTTTTTGTATTTTTAGTAGAGACGGGGTTTCACTGTGTTAGCCAGGATGGTCTCGATCTCCTGACCTCGTGATCCACCCGTCTCGGCCTCCCAAAGTGCTGGGATTACAGGCTTGAGCCACCGCGCCCGGCCTTGAGCAGTAATATTTTTAAAGGAATTTTTTATTTTTTCTGAGCAGCAGGTTTAATGGTGTCATTAAAATATTCAGTAAGCCACTCTGTAAGCCAGATTTCTTGTTCGATTTATAGATTACATGAAGAGTAGATTTAGCATGTATTTTAAGGGCTGTAGGATTTTCAAAACAGTAATTTGAAACATTGGCTTCAACTTGAACTCACCAGGCCCTCTAGTGCCTAGCAAGAGATGCAGACTGTTCTTTGAAGATTTGAAGCCATGCATTGACTTCTCCTTTCTAACTATGACAGTCTTAAATGGCACCTTTTTTCATCATAAGACTGTTTTATCAACATTGAAATCTGTTGCTTAATATAGTCATCTTCGTCAGTGATATTAGCTAGATCTTCTGGATAACTTGCTGCAGTTTCTACACCAACACTTACTGCTCTACATTGCACTTTTATGTTATGGAAATGACGTTTTCTCTTAAACCTCGTGAACCAAACTGCTAGTTTTAAACTTTTCTTCTGCTGTGTTCTCTCTCACCTGTCTAAGACTTTATAGAGCTGAAAAGAGTTAGGGCGTGGCTCTGGATTAAGCTATAGCCTAAAGGAATGCTGTAGCTGGCTTCATCTTCTATCAAGAACACTAAAACTTTCTCCATATCAGCAATAAGGCTTACTCACTTTCTTATCATTCATGTGTTCATTGGAGTAGCACTTTTAATTTTCTTTAAGACTATTTCTTTTGCATTCCAACTTGGCTAACTGTTTGATATGAGGCCTAGCTTTTGAGCTATCTTGGCTTTGATAGGACTTCCTTACTAACGTAATCATTTCTAGCTTTGGATTTGGTGAGAAACATGTGACTCTTCCTTTCACTTGAACACTTAGAGGCCATTGTAGGATTTTTAACCCATTTGGCTTAATTTCAATATTGTTTTGTCTTCAGGCATAGGGAGGCCCAAGGAGAGGAAGAGATGGAAACAAACAGCTGGAGAGCAGTTAGAATACAAACAACTTTATTAATTTTATTTTCATCTCAGAAGGGCATGGTTCGTGGGACCACAAGACAATTAAAATAGTAATATCAGGCTGGGCATGGTGGCCCACGCCTGTAATCCCAGCACTTTGGGGGAGGCTGAGGCGGGCAGATCATGAGGTCAGGAGATCGAGACCATCCTGGCTAACATGATAAAACCCCATCTCTACTAAAAATACAAAAAATTAGCCAGGCGTGCTGTTGGGCGCCTGTAGTCCCAGCTACTCGGGAGGCTGAGGCAGGAAAATGGCGTGAACCCGCGAAGCGGAACTTGCAGTGAGCTGAGATTGCGCCACCGCACTCTAGCCTGGGAGATAGCGAGACTCCGCTTCAGGAAAAAAAAAAAAAAAAAAGTAACATCAAAGATCACTAATCACAGATCAACATACAGATACTATAATAATGAAAAAGTCTGAAATACTGTGAGAATTATTAAAACATGGCATAGAGAAACCGAATGAGCATATGCTGTTGAAAAAGTGGTGCTAATAGACTTGCTCAATGCAAGGTTGCTACAAACTTTCAATTTGTAAAAGAAGCAACGTCTGCAAAGTACAATAAAGGGAAGCACAATGAAATGAGTTTTATGCTTATACATTAATATAATATGTGATATTATAAAACATGATATATAATATATTAAGAGTGAAACTAAGGAATATAATATTAATGTATAATATATTAATATGGATATTAATAAAAATTGATATATTAAAATAGTATTTTATGTATACATACAGTGCCCATATATTTTAGAAAACATAGTCATTTGATAAAAGCACATATTACTCTGATTTCAAAATGTAATTTAATATTAAAGAGGGCAATAGACTTAGATTATTTAGTTGCTCACTCTTAGTTAATAATGACCTAGACGACCATTGAGTGAAGAATGGACCAATAATTTGATACATGGTAAATATGATTTTTTCCATATAAAATTATAAAACGTGTATACATTTGTGGCACCTTTAAAAATAATAAAACAATAATTTTATATTCTTCCAGTAAAATCACAAGAATCTCTTCTTAGTAAACAAAGATAAGTTGTTCCATTGCAAAAAAAATAAAAAGCAATAGCGTTTTATTCTTCAGGTTTTCCTTATTATAAATTTGCAAATAAGGTTACAGTTGGAGAGAAGTTTTCCTTTATTTTGGGAAATTTCTTTCTGATCAAATAATCTACCTAAAATAGACAGGTTTCCACAGATTTTTATGCAGTTTGCTAGATTTTTTTTTTTTTTCTATATAAATAATGTAATGTATCTGCTATAGGAGAGGGTTTCTAACAAGTCTTATATTATTGGTGTTTTTCTTGTGGACAAATGGTTTTTCTAAAGCCTGAGTGAATAATGGACTGGACTTTTGGATATAATAGTGTTGGCTTAATTTCATCTCTATTGTTCAATCAATCTATTATGCATAACAAGTATACACTTAGCTGGGTTCAGATTACATAGTGTAGTGGAGAAGATCATGCGATGGCCAAATGCCCTTGCAAAGGAAGACTTGCTACTCTAGCTGCTGGGAGTACTTCAGCCCCTTCTCTAGCTGCCTCAGCTACACAGAGCTGCCACGGAGCCTGAATTGTAACACAGCTTCTCCCTTGGCCCCTAATAATCATGACTGAGGGTCTCCTTCCCTGAAGAATCATCCGGCCTGCAATCCAGAGCTCTGAGAGCCTCAGAGGAGACAATAATTCCATTTTGGAATACATACATGTTACACACACACCCCCCCACACACACCCCATTTTAAAATTATTTTTCCCTTTTTATTCCTCCTGCTGTGTGTGCATGTGTGTGTGTATACACATATGTATATATGTGGTTTAGGCAAGCTTTTTTCCTCTTTAATATCACATGTGAGCATTTTCTGAGCTAAATAAGAAATCTAGGCAAATTTTGTGTGATTTTTAAAATAATCACTTTGCATAGCTGTACCACTATTTAATTTATATTATTTAGCAATAGTTTTTTATTCTTCAGGTTTCCTTTGTTATAAATCAAACAACACTAAATGTCTATAAATTTTTGTGTACAAGAGTTCATCTTTTTCCTCTGCCATGACAATTGTGATTATTACAAATTTGAATTTATGAAAAGCAATTCAATATATTTTATTTGTAGATACAGTGGTTTTATTTTAAAATATAAGTGGGTCCAATAAAATGTTAATGAATAACAAAAGTCAGAGCCTAAATAAAATTCAGTTTAATAGAATAGGCTTTTAAATTTTTGATGGATGTTGAATTAATCATGAGTTTTTCACCCAGGTCTTTTATTTTGAGAAAATTACAAAATTTTATAAACCACATCTCTTTTGTCTTCAATTATTTGTTCTCCATTAAAAAAATTACTGTGCCTTGGAAACTATAAAATTTTTAAGGCAAACTTTTTTTTCAAAACTTTTGAGTTAATTGTATCCTATTAAAAATTTTTATAACTTGTAATTGGATTCACTAGTTTTTATTACAATCTATAATACTTATACAGTTTACAACTAGATTTCATGATGTTAATCTGCTTTCCAGGATACTCTGTAATGCCTCTGCTTGCTTGTTATCTAACATTTATTAGATATATACATATATATGTATATGCATGTATATATGTGTGTATGTATGTATGTTTACATAAATATATATATACACACACATTTTTTTGCCCCAGCCACCTCTAGCCAGATGACATATTATTGGTTGTAGTTATGATGCAATATTATATTTTTTGTTGCACCTAATTAGTTACTGATGGAAAAGTTCATATAACTTAAACACCTAAGTCCATATTAAATACATGTGGATCATTAAGGAAAAGCTGCTTCCAACAAATTCAAAAAATACAAGTATACAGAGGAATTTCTGTACTCAAATATCCATGTTTCTTTTTAAATATTTGTTATTTGTTATCAAACTGGAACAATGTATGGAAATGTTTTGCCAAATGTGTTATATGTTTTTGTTTCATTTAAAGCAATCTTATGCTATCAATATTGAATTATATCATCCACTAATAAAACCAACTGCTTTATGTGTTACTTTTTAAACATTATTTTTCTAAAACATCTTACCCACCTCCTAGCCAATATTGTATTTAAGCTGGGATCAGTAGGCCAAGTATTGGGGGAAGGAATCTCTGTCACTGATGGGCAACTAAAGGTCAATATGTCCAAGATTACCCAGAATCTCAAACATCTAACAGGTTTTTACATTTTCCTTGGGAAATGTTTTCTATTTTTTCTACTTTTCCTTGGGAAAAAGTTTTCTACTTTTCCTTGGGAAATAATACCTTCATAAAATTAGGAATAAAGATATCATCACTAAATATTATGTTAGCTGCAGGGGTTTTTATTATTCAATTCTATTTAATTACAAAAATGCTGCTCATAACCCATGGAATTGATTTGTAATTCACAAATCAGTCATGACCCACAGTTTGAAAAATGCTAGTACAAATAGAACCCAAAAGCTAAGATCTCACTTTTGAAATGTTTCACAAAGTACATTAAAAAAGGAGAAAATATATGGAAAATAAAAATTGTTTATACCTGTATTTTTAGTAAGTGTTTCTTTCTTCTTTATGAGTTTTGTAGCAAAAGAAACCAGTCAATTGTTCTCTGACTTTGGGGAAGAATGTGCAGGCATTAGGTCAGAAGAATTTCAGACATGCATGCCCTGGTTGTGGAGATAGGAGACCCCTGAGCATGTGGCCTGCCTGGGCTTTGGACTTCCTTTTCTGGTGGTACGCCAGCCAGAAGGAAGCGGCTGTCACTGAGGTGTGTGTGTCCCTTCACTGCATCCTGTTCTGGGATCATTCATGTGAATAAATGCAGTCTTGTTCAGGCATCATGATGAAGTCTTTTCTGTTGTTCTTTTGGTGTGTGCTGCTTGTGGGACTTGGGACTTTGTCTGCTAAGTTTGGGCCGTAGTCTTACACGGCTGAAACATCCTCCATGGGTCTTGAGAATTATTTTACTGAACTGCCACAAATTACATAGTGAACCCTGGCATGTTTGGGGTTCATGGAAATGAGGGTCAACACATAAATACAGGGGCAAAGATAACAGTATTCTGCCATATATTGTGAGTTTATATATGTACATGAATATACATAAATGTTTATATAAATGTTTATATAAACATATGTTAATACACATACATTCATGAAACTTTGATTTATGAAGCAGGGCAAGTAGCAAAATATGTCCTGTATCTAATGTGATGGTTTTGGAGCCCCCCCAAAGTGTCAAAGTCACCTACCATGGGCTTTGTGGATTTTCTGGCAGCTGAGTTTGTCCAGGGATCAGCTAGGGAAAGGGGGAGATACCGGACCTCCAGGTGATCTTCCTCCCGTGTCCCCGTGTTCTTGCCTGGATAGAACCTAGGACTTTGTCTCTCCATGCCAAATTTTATCTCTCTAACAGAGACAACAAAGTATCCTTTTCCTTGGTTATACCCAGATGGATTGCAGGAAATCCATCAACGATCATTTGAAGATAGACAGAATAATCATCCAAATGCAAGGTATAGTTCCATGTGCCACTCTGGAGTGGGCAGGAATGCTACCTTTCTTGTTATCTGTAACAAGAAATATCCTTGGGCCATGTCCTGAAATGACTTATAGGAAGGCTGCAAACAACCAAACAGAATAATAAACAATTTATCACTAGATTGAAATTTTACCTAGTTTGTTCTTTTATTAATAACAACTAGAAAGGCATAATGAAGATACAGATGACAATAATCAGAACCAACATTTGAATAGTTTCAAAATAATAACCATATATTGAGCATTTGCTCTGTGCTCTGATAGGAGCTTTGTCTCAATATCTGTGTTACTGTAACACTGAAATGTACACATCCTTTTGTATGATTTCCCTTTGACAGGTACATCAACAACACAAGGTAATACTAGTCCCATTTTCTTTGGAACAAAATGTAGTTTTGCACATGAGGTGGATAAGTAATTTTAAAAGTATTGTAAGAAATTTTATCTTTTAGAAAGCTTTTAATTCACAGAAGAAATAAGTGGAAAGTACAGAGAGTTACTGTATAATTCCTGTCCCCGCATGGCACAACCTCTCCTGCTTTCAATATCCTGCACCACAGCGGGACATTTATTATATTAGATGAACCTACCTTGACACATCATTATCACCCAAAGTCTGTAGTTGAGGATTCACTCTCAATATGGCACATTCCTTGGATTTTGACAAATGAATAATGACATGTTATCTACCATTAAAGTATCATGAACAGTGGTTTTGCCGCCCTAAAAATCCTCTGTACTCTGCTTATTTATTCCCTCAGCCTAAGCCAACTCCAGGCAACCACTGATCTTTTTACTATTTTCATAGTTTTGCCTTTTCCTGAATATCATATAGTTGAAATTCTACAGTATGTAGCCTTTTTAGATTGACTTATTTCACTTAATAGTATGCATTTAAAGTGTCTTCACATATTTTTATGGGTTGATAGCTCATTTTTCAGCCATGAATAATATTCCATTGTCTGAATGTACCACATTTTATTTATCCTTTCACCTAACAGAAGAACATCTTGGTTGTTTCTAAGTTTTGGCAATTATGAATAAAACTGCTATAAGCATCTGTGTGCAGTTTTTTTTTTTGGGTGGGTACATGTTTTTAGTTCATTTAGGTAAATACCAAGAAGTACAGTGCTGGATAATATGATAAGAGTATGTTTAGTTTTGTAAGAAACAGCCAAACTGTCTTTCAAAGTGGCTGTGCCACCTGCATTCCCACAAGCAATACATGAAAATCTTTGTTGTTCCAAATACTCACCAGCATTTGGTGTCAGTGTTTTGGATTTTCACCAGTCTCATAGGTGTGCATTGATAATGCATTGTTTTAATTCGCAATTTCCTAATGACATATGATGTTGAACATATTTTCATGTGGTTACTTGCTATCTGTATATCACCTTTGGTGAGGAGTTCAGGTCTTTTGCCCATTTTTAAATTGGATTGTTTGTTGTCTTACTGTCAAGTTTTAAGAATTCTCTGTATGTTTTGGATAACAGCTCTTTCCCAGATGTATCTTTTGAAAATATTTTCCTCCAGTCTGTGGCTTGTTTTCTCATTGTCTTTTACAGAACAGAAGTTTTTCATTTTATAAAATTCCAATCTTGCCAGAAGTGGTGCCTCACGCCTGTAATCCCAGCACTTTGGGAGGCCAAGGCGGGTGGAACACCTGAGGTCAGGAGTTTGAGATCAGCCTGTCCAACATGGCAAAACTCCACCTCTACTAAAAATACAAAAATTGACCGGGCATGGTGGTGCATGGCTGTAATTCCAGCCACTTGGGGAGCTGCAGCAGGAGAATTGCTTGAACCCGGGAGCTGGAGGTTGCAGTGAGCCGAGATTGTGTCACTTCACTCCAGCCTGGGTGATAGAGTGAGACTGTCTTAAAAACAAAACAAAACAAAACAAAATAAACTCAGATTTTTTTTTAAATTTTTCGTGGATCATGGCTTTGCTATATATAAAATGTTATCCTCAAACTTAAAGTCATGTAGACTTTCATCTTTGAGCTGCAAGCTTTTGGTAGATGGTATTTAACAAATTGAGGAAGTTTCCTTCTATTTCAAGTTTGCTGGAAGGTTTTATTATGCATGAGTATTGGAGTTTGTCAATTGCTTTTCTGCGTCTGTATATGATCATATGATTTTCCTATTTTAGTCTCTTGATATGGTGAATTTCGTTGATTGGTTTTCAAATGTTGAACCTTGAATCCAGACTTATATAGCTATAATATCTCACTTTTGTAATGCATTGTTCTCCATTTTGTTGGATTTTATTTGCTAATATTTTGATAAGAATATTTACCTAAGTGTTTATAAGAGATACTGGTTTGTAATTTTTGTTTTCTTCTAATGTCTTTATCTGGTTTTGGTATTATGATAATTTTTCCTTCTTGGTAAGAGTTAGAAATTGTTCTTTCTGCTTCTAATTTCTAGAATATCTTGCATAGAATTCATGTAATTTTGTTCTTAAATCTTTATTAGAATTCATCAGTGAAACTATACAGGCATAATTTGTTCTGGTAGGTTATGAATTATTAATTCAACTTATATAGTAAATATAGGATTACATACCTTACCAATTTATCCTTAGGTGAGTTTTGATATTTGTTTAAGGAATTAGGTCCATTTCATCTAAGTTATCAAATTTGCAGGCATAGAGTTGTATATCATACATATTTATTATCCTCTTAATGTACATGAAATCTGATGACCCGTGCTTCACTTTTTTTTTTTTTTTTTTTAATTATACTCTAAGTTCTAGGGTACATGTGCATAATGTGCAGGTTTGTTACATATGTATACTTGTGCCATGTTGGTGTGCTGCATCCATCAACTCGTCAGCACCCATCAACTCGTCATTTACATCAGGTATAACTCCCAATGCCATCCCTCCCCCCTCCCCCCTCCCCATGATAGGCCCCGGTGTGTGATGTTCCCCTTCCCGAGTCCAAGTGATCTCATTGTTCAGTTCCCACCTATTAGTGAGAACATGCGGTGTTTGGTTTTCTGTTCTTGCAATAGTTTGCTAAGAATGATGGTTTCCAGCTGCATCCATGTCCCTACAAAGGACACAAACTCATCCTTTTTTATGGCTGCATAGTATTCCATGGTGTATATGTGCCACATTTTCTTAATCCAGTCCCAGCCATCCCATTACTGGGTATATACCCAAAGGATTACAATTCATGCTGCATGTGTTATATAGATACCCAATAAACACATGCACACGTATGTTTATTGCGGCACTATTCACAATAGCAAAGACTTGGAATCAACCCAAATGTCCATCCATGCTTCACTTCTGATACTGTGAACTTGTGGGGTTTTTTTTTCTTTTCTTTTTTTCTCTTGGTTAGCCTTCCTACAGCTTTAACAATCAGTGCTATTTTCAAAGAACAAGATATGGTTTTGTTTATTTTTTCTATTGTTTTAATGTTTACAGTTGTATTGATTTCTCCTTTAACTATTATTATTTCTTTTATTCTTTGTGCTTTAGGCTTAATTTACTTTTACCATATTCTTCAAATTTTGCTATGTTGTACTTTCATTGTCATCTAGTTCAAAATATTTTAAAATTTCTCTTAAGATTTCTTTTATCCATGTGTTATTTTAAAGAGTTTTCTAAAAGTTTCTGAATATTTGAGGATTATTCAGGTATTTTTCATCATTAATTTCTAGTTTAATTCAACTATGAGCTGCAAAATACTGTGTATGATCTCTATTTTTTTAAATTTGCTTAGGTGTGTTTTATGGCCCAGAATATGGTCCATCTTGGTGAATGACCTAAGTGAACTTGAAAAGCTGTTGTTGAATGGAATATTATATAAATGTAAGTTAGATAAAGTGCATTGATAGTACTGTTCAGCTCAGCTATATCTTTACTAACTTTTTGGCTGCTTAATATATCAAGTACTGACAGAGATATGTTGAAGTCCCCCATTATAATTTTGGATATGTCTATTTTTCTCTGCAGATCTACCAGCTTTTGCCTCATGTGTGTTGATCTGTTGAAGTACCTACATTTTTAGGATTGTTGTATCTTCTAGGAGAATAGTCCTTTATCATCACATAATAGTCTTATTTAATCTTTGATAATTTCCCTTTTTTCTGAATTTTGATTTATGTGAAACTATTCTGGATATTTTTATATTAATGATAGGATGATATATGGTTAACCATCTTCTTCCTTTCAACTTATCTAAGTATTTGTAATTAAAGAGAGTTTGTTTCTTGTAGAAAACATCTAGTTGATTATTACTGTTTAGTGATCCATTTTGACAGTATTGTCAGTTAATTAGTGTATTCAGATGGTTAATATTTATTTTAATTTTTATTTTTTACAGTTCAATGACTTTTTTTAATGTTTCAATAGCTTTAGGGGTACAATTAATTTTTTGTCACATGGATGAATTGTATAGTGGTGAAGTCTGGGATTTTAGTGCACCCATCTCCTGAGTAGTGCATATTGTACCCAGTTGCTCATCTTTAACCCCTTTCCTACCCTCCTCCTTTCTGAGTCTCCAATGTCCACTATACCACCCTGTCTTTGTGTACCCATAGCTTAGCTCCCACTTATAAGTGAGAACGTGTGATTCTTGGTTTTCCATTCCTTACTTCACTGAGAATAATGGCCTCGAGTTCTATCCAAGTTCCCACAAATACATTATTTCATTCTTTATTACAGCTGAGTATTATTCCATGGTGTGTGTGTGTGCGCGCGTGCGCGCGTGGGTGTGTGTGTGTATGTGTGTATGTGTATGTGTGTGTGTGTATATATATATATATTTTTTTTTCATGGGCTGATAAACACTTAGGTTGATTCCTTATCTTTTCAATTGTGAATTGTGCTGTGATAAACATATACATGCAGGTATCTTTCTGATATAATGATTTATTTTCCTTTGGATAGATACCCAGTAGTGGGATTGCTAGATTGAATGATAAATCTTTTAGTTGTTTGAGAAATCTCCATATTTTTTTTCCATAGAGTTTGTCCTAATTTACATCCCTGCAACAGTTTATAAGCATTGTCATTTCACCATATCTGTGCCATCTTTTTTTTTTTTTTGACATTTTAACAATGGCCATTCTAGCTGAGGTAAGTGGGGATATCATTTTGGTTTTAATTTGCATATCCCTGATGATAGTAATGTTGAGATTTTTTTCTTTTTTTTTTTGCCATTTGTATATCTTTTAAAAAAGGCTATTTGTGGCATTTGCCCACTTTTTAATGGGATCATTTGTTTTTATCTTGCCTATTTGTTTGAGTTACTTGTAGATCCTAGATATTAGTTCATCATTGGATGCATCATTGGCAAATATTTTCTCTCATTCTGTAGGTTGTCAGTTTACTCTGATGATTATTTCTTTTGCTGTGAAAAATCCTTTTAGTTTAATTAAGTCCCACTTACTGTTTTTAGTTTTGTTGCATTTGCTTTTGTGATCTTTGTCATAAATTCTTTGCCTAGGCCAACGTCCAGAATAGATTTTCCTAGGTTTTTTTCTAGAAATGTTATAGTTTCAGATCTTATATTGAAATATTTTATCAATCTTGAGTTAATTTTTGTATATGGTGAGACATAGCAATCCAGTTTTATTCTTCAACATGTGGCTATCCAATTTTCCTAGCACCATTTATGAATAGGGAGTCTTTTCTCTAACTTTTTATTAATTGTATGCTTTGTCAAAAATCAGTTGGTTGTAAGAATTTGGCTTTATTTCTGGGTTCTCTATTCTGTTTCATTGGTCTATGTATCTACTTTTATACCAATACATGCTATTTTAATGACTAGAGCTTTACAATATAACTTGAGGTTGGGTAATGTGTTGCCTCCAGATTCTTTTTGCTTAGGATTGGTTTGGTTACTCTGGACATTTTTGGTTTCATATGAATTTTGCAATAGTTTTTTTCCAATTCTGTGAAAAATATTGTTGGTTGATAGAAAATGCATGCAATCTGTAGATTGCTTTGGGTGGTATGGTGGATTTCATGATATTGTTCTTCCAATCAATGAACATGAAATGTATTTCCATTTGTTTGTGTTATCTCTGATTTCTTTCAGCAGTGTTTTGTAGTTCTCATTGCAGATATATTTCACTTCCTTGGTTAAGTGTATTCCTAAGTATTTTTTTGTAGCTCTTGTAAAGGAGATTACATTCTTTATTTTATTCTCAGCTGGAATTGTTGTATAGCAGTGCTATTAACTTGTGTATATTGATTTTGTAATCTGTGAATTTATGGAATTTATTTATCACATCTGGAGTCTTTTGAAGGAGTATTTAGCATTTTCTAGGTATGAGATCATATCATCAGCAAACAGAGATAGCCAGACTTCTTCTTTTCCAATTTGGATGCCTTTTATTTCCTTCTCTTGCCTAATTGCTGTGACTAGATGATTAATATTTAAATAATTGTTAGTGTATTTAGATTAATATCTACCATGTTTTAATAAATGTTCTACTTGTTGCATTTGTTCATTGGCCTTACCCTCCTCTTCCTTTGATCTTCCTTCTTTGATTTTGAGCATAATATTATGTTTCATTGTATCTCCTTTGTTAACATTAAAAGTGTATTTGTTATAAAAAAGAATTAGTGGTAATCTTAGCATTTCTAACATATACTTATAACTAATTTAAGGCCATCCTGCAAATACCACTATACTGTCTCAGGTGTACCACAGGTATCTTACATGATTTCCTGAATCTTTCATCCCATCTCGTCTGTCATTGCTATAATTCATTTCACTTTTGTAATAGTAATTTTGTTTTTATTATTACTTTAAACAGCTAACTTTTAGAATTATCACAAATAAGAAAATCAAAATTTTTATTTTACATTTATTTATTCTCCAGCACTCTTGCTTTATGGACATCAGAGTTTCCAATTTATATTATTTTTCTTCTCTTTGAAGAAAACTTCTTTTAACATTTCTTGTAAAGAATGACTTCAATGATAAATTCCCCCTAGTTTTTGTTTGTCTGAGTTAGGTCTTTATTTCTCCATCACTTTTCAGTCATAATTTAACTAGACATTCATTCTAGGTTGGTGGACTTCTTTTTCCAACACTTTAAGTATTTTATTTCACTCTCTTCTTGCTTGCATGATTTGTGACAAGCCTGCTGTAACTTCTATCCTTATTCTTTGATGTGTATTAGTTTCCTAGGACTGCCGTAGCAAATTACTATAAGTGACTTCGTATGATGTACTTTCCTCTTTGTGCCTATGCCCAAATTTCCCTCTTGACAAGGACATCAGTCATTTGACTAGGTCTCACCCTAATCTATTATGACCTCATCTTAAGCTGATTATCTCCACAAAGATCCTAGTTCCAAATAAGGTCACTTTAATGGGTACCAGGAGTTAAGACTGGAATACCCTTTTTTTGGGAGACACATTTAACTCACAACAATAGGTAAGACATTTTTTCTTCTCTGGCATTATACAAGATGTCCTCATTGTTTTTTGTTTTGGCTGTTTAAATAATATGATATGGCTAGCTCTTTTTTTTTTTTTTTTTTTTTAAACTTGCTTGATGTTTTCTGAACTTCTTACATCTGTTTTTTGTATATGATTGATTTTGGAAAGCCCTTGGCCATTATTACTTCAAATATTTCTTGTGCTTTGTTATCTCTTTCCTTGGTATTTTAATCATGTGTATGTTATGCACTTTGAAATTTTCCCCAAATTATTAAATTACTTGATATTGTAATCTCTGTTTTTTTTCTCTCTCTCTCTTTTCACTTGAATTTGGAAAGTTTTATTGGCCTAGTCCACTGTCAGTTCCCAGAAATTCAATTAAACTACCACTTAAATATTTATACTGCTTTATGATTAAAGTGATTTCTGCTCTAGGCAAGAAAATCTCGACTCTCTTTCAATTAACCTGTCTCGTCAGATATCATGATGGTCAATTTGTTCTAAAGCCTTATTTTTTTGATGGGTTTCAGAAAGGTCGTAGATTTTCACTTTTGTAAGTTGCTTTTTTCTTGTTTTAAGGACGAAAGCAATAACTTCCAAGCTCTTCACCTAGTGGAGTTGCAACTGTGAGTCTCTGTTGTTGTTTCTAAAAGTTTCTTTATTATTTCACTCCTTCTGTTTGAATACTCATTATTTTAATAAAATAAAACTATCGTCTTCCTGTACAACATTCAATATTAGTGGAGACACCTACTTCACATATTCATTAATCTTGTTTTTCCTCCTCTTGCTTCCTGCACTTTCAAGTATATTTGTAACTCTGTATTATTCATTCACGTACATTAAACTCTTCACATTCAACTTTTCAAGTTCAAAGTGAGTAATAGAAATTTGCAAATATATTTGTTCTAACCATTCCTGAACTTTCTGCTAACATAAAGGAAAGATTTCCTCATTCATTTCGCTTCCCATATGAAAGTATTATATACAACCCAAACCAACAACAAATAGCATCATAAACAAAAATTGCTAATGTCAAACCAATTAAATTAGAAACATGATAAAAATAGTTACTAGCATAATTAACTAACATTTTGAGGTTCTAACATAATACGTAAATATAATAAAATTATTATAAAAGCATTAAATTGCTACATTATAAAAATAAAACTAAACAGTTACCTCTCAACAGAAATTGTTATTATATAATTATGCAATTCTATACAAGTTAGCAGAAGAAAAATTAACCAGAAATATTAATGTCTGGTAGAAACAAGATATTCAAAAACTAGAAACTTACGGTTCCCTTCTCTCTCTGTCTCTCTCTATGTCTTTTATTCTTTCTCTCTCTTTCTGCCTCTACTAAAAATAACCAGTTAGTCATAAAGATGGAAATATTTTTTGTTTACAATAACAATAAAAGCACTAAGTATAAGATAAACAAGAAAATCCAAAAGACATAAATGTTAAAATATATATACAACTTTATGAGAGGAAATAATAACTTAAACAGAGTAATATATTCCTACAACGGTAGGTTCAAAATCATCACAATATTATTAATCTCTAAATTAATACATAAATTAATGCATTTCCAGTTGGAATCCAAACAAATATATATGTTTAACAATGTAATATAATTTGAAAATGTATATGTGAAAAGAGTATAAATTAAAAATGATAAAATTTAGGAATAATGGACACCTAGTCTTGGAAGATATTAAAAACTTAAAATAGGACTGATATAATCAATTCTTGGCTCAGAAACTAACAAATGCCAGGAGAACAAAATAGACAATCCACAGTTTTTCTATGAGAACTCATACGGCATTTCAACTTATAAAATACTGTTTTATTTAATTAGAGATTTTGGAACCATTGGTTGGCTGCTTATCTCATAATAGAAAGTTGGAATCCTAAAATTAATAATTAAAAATTAGAATATAACTTCTTTAGTAAAGTAGAAAACCCAAAATCTATGAAGTAAATGATAGACATATTGTATTATCAAACTGCAAAGTGTGTATGACAGATGCTGCAAACAATAAACAGAAAATTGAGAGACTGATGAAATATTTATAACTTATGTGAAACATTATGTATCAATAAAAATTTACTGATTTGATAAAACTTATTAGAATAAAATGGGCAAATTATATAAAAAGACATCAGAAAAAGGTACATGAAAGAAGATCTTCAATTTATCTTTTAGTTAGGGAAATGCAAATTAAATCTGTAATTTAATTATTTGTAAAGCCATTAGATTGTCAGTTGCATCACTGCTCAGCCTTAATAGGATATGAAATAATATATTGTATGAATTTCTGTTAGGAAGAAATATTGCTATTTCCTGGAAAGTGCTAAAGAAAAAAATACTTTTATAATTTTGATGATGACACAATAGAAGAAAGGCACTGCTAATTTCTAAACTAGTAATTTCTGAATCGGTTTATCTTGTCACCTATTTGATTTTCTTGGCCTCAGACCAGGGCATCTTACCCCGTCACCTCTTTGATTTGCTCGGACTAGGACATCCCTAATCTATAACGTGTATTTTGTTTGTTTATTTGGTTTTTTGTTTTTTTGAGACAGAGTCTCACTCTTTTGCCCAGGCTGGAGTGCAGTGGCATGATCTTGGCTCACTGCAACCTCTGCCTCCTGGATTCAAGGGATTCCCCTGCCTCAGCCTCCTGAGTGGCTGGGATTACAGGCACATGCCATCATGCCCAGTTAATTTTTGTATATTTAGTAGAGACGGGGTTTCGCCACCTAATCTATAGTCTTTAGTGGAAATATTGTTAAAATAAGAGTCTCCGTTTGAAGAATCTTAAATTAGAGTCAGTAAGAGTAAAGACGTGGAAAACCATTTCTGCAAACTATAATATACAATATGGGTCTTGAATGTTTGCATCATTATATACTGGGAATTCATTATATAGTACTCTGTCTGTTGAGGAATAACAATGTTTAATCCAGAATTGCATGTTTGGAAATTGTTCTCAGTTATAATGGTAACATTTGAAAGGGTGACAGATTTAGCTCTAGCAGTGCTGCAAATCCCCTTTTTAAGTATAAACAATCAAAGAACAGTAACAAACACTACCATTTTTGCTGCTTATATACCTTGTCTTAAAGAAGGAAGGAGTAGAAATAAAAAGATTTCAGAATTTGTGCCAAACATATGTTAGACAAAGTACTATACCAGGAAGTAATATAAAAAAAATAAATAAATTGCAGGCTTCCTGAAATAAGAAGAATACCAAAACTTTCCTAAATTCTGGTATATTTTAAAGTTATTTACTTGTTTATTGAAATAGACTTGTACTTATGCTTTATGCTTGTTTTGGAAAGGTAAATTAGCTCAATGTATTGATGCATTAGGGATCAGTTCGAGCATAATAAGTATTTCACATTTGTTTAAGCCTGATTCATTTCTTCAAGTAAAATTAGGTGAAAGCAGAAAATTGCACTCAGCTAAATCAACCTGTATAACAATAAACAAAATACACAGAGGCACACACTTCAAACATATACCAGTTCTCTTAATTCAATGCATTTAGGATCCTGCAAAATGTGTTCTGCTATTCTTCACATTTGTGAAGTTTTCTTTTTTTATATTAACACAAAAATACTGCCAGGCACGGTGGTTCACGCCTGTAATCCCAGCACTTTGGGAGGCCAAGGCGTGTGGATAACCTGAGGTCGGGAGTTTGAGAGCATCCTGGCCAACATGGTGAAACAATGTCTCTAATAAAAATAGAAGCATTAGCCAGGCATGGTGGTGCACACCTGTAATCCCAGCTACTTAGGAGGCTGAGGCAGGAGAATTGTTTGAAGCCAGGAGGCGGAGGTTTCAGTGAGCCACGATTGCTCCACTGCACTCTAGCCTGGGCAATAGAGTGAGACTTTGTCTCAAAGTCGAAAAACAAAAACAAAATAAAAGTAAAAGCACTCATTTATTATTCGAAACATGTTCAAGAGTCCTGGTTCAAAAATACCATGAAGTTGATGCAAAGAGAAGTTTAAAGTGTTGAAGTGAAGCTTGAAAAATAAAGTGTTTTTAAAAAGATAGAAAAACCAAAACCTGAGAGAACATGTGATGTCTCCAAGCAGTGGACATAAAGGAACCCATATGGTAGACTATGAAAGGCAAAACAATGAAAAGCAAAGAAACGTCAATAACTGTAACAATATCAAGTGCTGCAAAGTCAATAAGAAGAAAGCCTAAAGAAATGGAAAGGTTATCAACCATATGGCTTGAAACTCAAACAACCAAAGAATCAGAAACAAGCTCTTTACAACCAAAGAGAAAGCACTATATTTATATATGAGAATTTTAAATGGTAAGCACCAAATTCTACTAGAATGCTTCTTTTTAGTGCTAGTAGGATGTAAGAGTAGTAGTTTCAAATACAAGTTCAATTTCCAAACCCTTCAGCTACTGAGCAAAGCTTGGAGAACAGATGAGAAAGTTGCATAAGAATTACCAGTGGTGATGCAGAAGTTGATTACAGGAAAAGACTATATATTGGATTTTTAGTTTTTCAGTTTCAATGGACAAGTATCAGATATAAACATATACCTCCAAAACTGTATCTCAAAAACAGAAAAATATATCCTAGGGTTTAAGGCTGTGAAAGATTGCTTAACTGTCATATTTGACCAGAGGACCATGAGTTTACCCATCCACTTCTGGTGTTAAAACTTTCCATCTGTCAGTTTTGGCTTTTGTTGCCATTGCTTTTGGTGTTTTAGACATGAAGTCCTTGCCCATGCCTATGTCCTGAATGGTACTACCTAGGTTTTCTTCTAGGGTTTTTATGGTTTTAGGTCTGACATTTAAGTCTCTAATCCATCTTGAATTAATGTTCGTATAAGGAGTAAGGAAAGGATCCAGTTTCAGCTTTCTACTTATGGCTAGCCAATTTTCCCAGCACCATTTATTAAATAGGGAATCCTTTCCCCATTTCTTGTTTTTGTCAGGTTTGTCAAAGATCAGATGGCTGTAGATGTGTGGTATTATTTCTGAGGGCTCTGTTCTGTTCCATTGATCTATATCTCTGTTTTGGTACCAGTACCATGCTGTTTTGGTTACTGTAGCCTTGTAGTATAGTTTGAAGTCCGGTGCCGCACACCAACATGGCACATGTATACATACGTAACAAACCTCCACATTGTGCACATGTACCCTAGAACTTAAAGTATAATTAAAAAAACAAAAAACAAAAAACACTTTTCATCATATTTTGGATAACCCTTCTTCCATTGCCTCACAATAATTCACTACCATTCTGATAACTACTTCCACAAGCAAACATTAGGTCTTTTCAAGATCAAGTCCCATATTTTTGAACTGTTGATGCATTTCTTAACCATTTAACACATGTAAAATTATGTTACTCCTTTGAATGTAGTTCTCATCAATATTATTTAATATGTCATTGATGACATTTTGAGCGTCGTGCTCCTAATCTATTTTCTTCATGAGTTCCATACTTTTTATTGCACATATTTGCATAATGCAGTGATATTTAGGAGCACATATGCTGTGTTATAATTAAACGTTCTGTACAATTGAATCTCAGTTCCTCTCTGAATATTCTTTTGCTCCTCTCTCATGCACATTTTGTATTATCTTCCCCTTTCATCAGCAATGACCCTCCATTTGTTGACATTCTAAATTCCAAAGCAGCAACTGACTCAAATCTCTTACCTAATAAGTAAATATAGTCACTCTGGCAAACAACATATGGCTAAAACAGGTAGTTCTTCATTTTTATGTATTCAAGATTATTCACTTTAAGTTCATCAAGAAAACATTTTGTTAATTGGTTGTGGCAATAAGAAATTGTAGTGAATCATTATTCTGAGCCTTATATTAAAATGGAATATCAAAAAACTATTGAATTATAGCATATACTATTCCAAGACAAAAAAATGTTGGTATGGTCTTTATATAGTTTATATATGTAATACAAGAGGATACTTATGAAGACACTATTGAATGGAACATGTTTCAAAACTGATATTCCTATTGTAAAATGCTCACCACGAATATAAGAATTTTAAGTGGCACATTTTTGTTGTATTGTTGCCAAATACTTCCTGATATTTTATTGAAGGTATATTATGTTGGTTTGCATTATTAATAAAAGGAAACTTCACTATGTTGTTTGCATAAACAGTAAAAAAACTACAAAATGATGAATATTATTAAGTAACATGTCAAGTACATGACACAGGAAAAGGCACTGGCTTAAAAATTAGACACTTTTTCTGTCAACACTGAGAAAGTTTTAACAGTTGATTGGAGGATTTGGATTCACTATAAGACTAAACCATTTTAAAAATCAGTAATTCACGAATAATTATAAATATGTATGTTTTAAATATATAAGAGGGCATTCCAATAACTTGTGTACACATTTTCTAAACATGATGGATAAATTGGTTTTATGGTCTGTGGAACACAGCACAAAATGAGTGAGCAATGCAAATAAGAGTCTTATCTAAGTCTCTCCTCTGTCCCCAGGGAGACAGAAAATTTAATTAAATGGCTTGAATAAAATAAAATATAGCAGTTGCAATATATTATAAACAAAAAAGTAAGAATTGGGGAACTTGCTGTCTGCTAGGAAAGTGAGAATAAAAATAAGAAAAAAAGTCAGAATGAGGGCTTTTTGATTATAACAGTAAAACAGCAACAGAACTAACATAACTAACTCCATTTTTGTTTAAATAACCTTTACCCATTCTTGTACCTAGGCCAGGATAATTTTAGAACACTAAAATAATATACAAAAACAGCAGTCATGTAGTTTAAAAAACTAATTCTGAAATTAAAGGAAAAGTATATAAACAACTAACTATGTTTTGTTAAAGACTTATAGGAGCACTGTGACCTGATGAAGGACAGGGAAGTTGCCAACCTTCTTGGACACTCGCTGGTGCCCAGATGTCTGTGGTTGTTGGTTTCCTCTTGATCTCCATCTTCTTCTCTTCAAGCCCTGGCCTTAACATAAAAAGGCTCTAAATTTTGAACTGACTTAAGTTGATATTCTAGGACAATAATCCACCATCTTCTTTGGTTTGCTGATTCTCCAAATGTATCTGTTTCCTCCCTACCAACCCTTGTGTCTCAAATCTGGCTTTTGAGCAGTGAGCTGTCAATCTTGGGTTTGGTTACATAATGATACATATGACAAGTCAAGAAATTCCTATGCTTGTAAGTGAATAGATGCTGGATAAGTGATAGGCGGTTTCAATTATCCCTGTCTCCTATTATTTACATGATTCTACAGTCGCCTCCTTTTGAGTGTGGGCTGGACATAGTCACCTGCTTTGAAGAAATAGAATACAGAAAAAATTATTGTTCTATGTTCTATGATTAAGTTACAATAAAATTGTTACTTCCAATTTGCTAGTATTCTAGACATATGGCTTTTAAAGTACCTTGCAGTTTAGCCAGAAAAAATAGTTATTTGGTTTATTGTAACTGTTGAGAACTCTATTTAGAATTAAATAGGGCTTATCTCATGGACTGTCTGAAGTGTCTTATGTATGTGTGTTTCATAATACTGTAATAGTTTTGAAAATGTTAGGCATATTTTACTTCAGAAATCTTGAAAGCTTGAGGAGAGATTCATATACATTTTTGAGTGGGCCTTTCTATTCTTTTCTGTTATTGTGTATGGAAGACATGCACATAAACTCATTCTGTGATTAGTTTAAATCACCATGCTCTGTTTTTAGATACTGAAAGTATGTTTCCATGGCAGTTGATTGTAGTTAGCAGAAACAGAAAAGTCAGCTATCTATAAACTCCCATGATGAGATACCAGAAAAAGGCAAACTCTGGGAATACAAGGTAGTACAATGTATTGATAGACATAAACTTCTACAGTAATTCATCTGTTTTCCTGCCTGAATTTTTTCAAGCTGCAACACAGTGAACAAAAATATGATTTTATTATTTGAGTTAATTTATTAATTTATTTTAGAGACGTGGTCTGACTTTGGTGCTCAGGCTGATCTCAGACTCCTGGGCTCAACAGATCCTCCTGCTTCAGCCTTTCAAGTAGCTGAAACTACAGATGTGCGCCACCACATCCAGCTTATTTCTGGTTGGGCAATAATGTCTACTCTAAATGGCTCTGCTGGAAAGATCCGTGAATCTTATATTACTAATCTACCTATTTGTTGTTCCAGTATATTCAATCTGTATTTCAATAACTGTTGACTTTTGTCAGCCTTATATCTACTCTACCATTAGTAGCAAGACAATTGTGTAGATCAGGGCTATCCATAGCAGTTAAAAGGTAAGAATCACTTGGCATATATATTAATATAATAATTCTAAGGTATGTCTGCCAGAAATTCTGATTCTAAAAATTGGTATGGATACCCAGAATCTGCACAGTAGATGACATTTTAAGTTAGAAATACTTAAGCAACACTTATAAAAATGATCAGGAAGAATAAAAGAATAACAGAAGATACCATTTAAAAAAGGCATACATCTATTGGCCACATTCCAGAAATTTAGACTAAAACATTATGAATAAATAAGTGCTAAAATAATTTTATAAAATTTATGCTTCTTAAACTTCAAATTGAAAGCAGAAGAATATTTTAGAAACATTATTTTATTATTTTCATGATCTCTAAATGGAAATCTGAAACAAATCGATTGGAAAGGTTGAAATCATTGAAAGATTTTTCAATAAGCTGTATAAGCAAAAACAAAATTAAGAAAACAAAGAGTAATCCCAATTGCAGACCAAAACATCATCTTTCTTTTGGTTAGAGCCTGAGATAGAGCATGTTAACCAAATGGCATGGAATTGGGAACTAAATATGGGCAGCTACCCTGTGAAGAGTCACCTCTGCAGTTATAACTCAACTTGTGCCTCCTCCAGGAGAAATAAGGTAGACTTTGATATATTGTTCAGAACTGTTCTTCTCTAATGCAGCTATGAGGCCAATCACTGCATCTCCATAGAGACAGATTGAGGAAAAGGTCAGGAAGGCCATGAATGTGTTTAGGGGCAGTCCCTCCTGGGAAAGAACAGAAATGGGAAGAAAATAAAATATTTCCTTAAAAATGAATACATGGAAACTAGTCAATAACCTTGTTTGCTTACCAAAGGATTATCTGTTTTAGGTGTCCTTTCTCAGGATTTCTTCAGCTTCTACACTTCTCTAATCCCGAAACACTAGTTCTGAAAATTGAGCCAGACATAACAACATAATTATACACACAAAGGGAGCATAACCTCAAGTTAACATAAAATTATGTGATTGGACTAACATGCAGTTGTTACCACAATTATCCAGTTTGACACTGTGCATTATTGCATCTCACATTGTATTAATATGTATAAAAGAGAGAGGGTCAATAAATATTTAGCAGATGAATCAGAGTTGGTGTCTCAAGATTACAAGGGTGATTTACAAGTTATCTTAGATAATGTATAGAAGAAGCACTGTGTGGGTTTTGTAGAGAAAACAAAGGAAATTATTTACCATCCCCTCCTCATTTAGCATATTCAGGGAATATATAGTAGCTTTTTGATGAGGCATAGAGATGGAAGAGCATGGGGAGCTGCTTAAGAGGAGCCCTAAAAATGTGTCCAGGACAGCTTGCTGGAGCATTTATGACACACTTAAGAATGTTTCCCTCATTTTGTGTGGGCCAGTAGTCTTCAAAATCTTTCACACTTATTGTGAAAGTTTAAGAATTTAACCCCAATTATTTATATTTATATCTATATGTTTAAAAATACACATAACAAGTTATAAACATACTTGTGTGTGTGTGTATATATAAGTAATTCTGTATATATAATACTGTCAAACTGTCTAACATTGCTAATAATTAACATATTTTTCAGTCTTAAACATTAACATGGAAAGAGATTAAATATACAAACAGATGCCCCTTGACTTATGATGGGGTCCTGGTCCCAATAAACCCATTGTTAGTTGAAAATATTGTAAATCAAAAATGCATCGAATACAACTAACCTAATGAAAGTCATGGCTTAGCCTAGCCTACCTTAAACAAGCTCAGAGCATTTACAGAGCCTGCAGTTGAGCTCAATCATCTAACACATCTAACCTATCTTATAATGAAGTGTTGACAATCCCATGTAATTTATTGAATACTATACTGAAGCATGGTCTCTACTGAATGCGTATCACTTTTGTACCAGTTTAAAGTAAAAAATTGAAGTTAAACCTACATAAGTTATGGACCATCTGTATTGAGTTTGTCTCCCACCAGAACATGGGAAATAATAGTAAAGGGGTTTTTGAAAAGACATAAATCCGCAAATACAAAGAGAATAAAAGAGGAGTAAGCAACATTTTAGAAGTTAGAGAAGATATGGAAGAGTGGTAACTTACTCATTGAATCCATGGAAGACGAATCCTAAGCTACCATGGGGAAAGCCAAGAAATAACTTGAGTTTTGCCCCAGTGCTCATAAAAGGACCATGAACTCATGACACCATTAAATCTGTAAGTGTAAATGAAGACACTCAGCCATTTTAAGAAATGGTCAGAGTACAGGATAGACTACAAGACCTTTTCTCCACCTTACTTAGTGCAGTTGGAGCAGCACTCTTCTTCTCCATACCCATAGAAGACTGAAGAATTAATATTTGACAGGTTAAAATTGAAGGACTCTGATCTGGATATACTAGACAAGTTAAGAAGGATATTAGCCTGAAAACAGAGGTGCTGACTAATTGCAAAATGTACTGAGATTCCAAACTCCCTTTTGTCTCATCTCATAGATTACTGGCAAGCAGGGCTGATCCCCTGGTGCTTACCTGGGAAATATAATGACCCCTGAAAGAAAATATTAAATATATTTATATCATGGATTATCTAAGGAAACAGCTCTACCTCATAATCTATTAAGGCAAAATTTAAAAAGTTCCTTCAGTCATTCTGAAATTCCAATAAGGGAGGGGCTTCAACGTGGCTGACTAGAGGTATCTAGCATTTGCCTTGTCCACAGAGAACCAAAATAGGGAGTAGATGATCACACTTGAAATATAGTGCCTAAGAGAGAACACTGGAATTCAACAGATAAGTAACAGGAAGCAAGGAAGGCAAGGAAGGAGAGAGAAGTCAGGTAGGCCGGGCTTGACCAGGAGCCCTGGGGAGGGTCTGCAATGTGGGAAAAGGGCAACTCAGACATCTCCAGCAGTCCACATCCCCACGTAGACTCCTGCAATTCTAGCCACAGGAGGGCCCCTTGACAGTAGCAGGTCCTGAAACCAACATAGAAAGCTACCTAGAGACTACAGAAAGGCATTACTCCAGAGAGAGCTCATGGTGAGGCTCATACACTGCCAAAACCTAAGCAACTGCAGCACACCACCGTTTTGGGAGCCAAGATGTGCCCACCTGCATGGACCACCACTGTCACTGATAGCACCTGAACAAGTCACCTGTACCAAGTGCCAGAGCCTACTACTCTGGGGTCCGAGGACACACACACTAGCATTCCTGCTACCACTGGGGCCTGAGATTGGCCCACCTGATGTCACTGTCCTGAGCAAAACTTCACTACAGCTTCCACTACAGCTATACAATCACTAAGGGTTGCACAATAAAGTTTGGTTTTAGGCATATTAGTCTACTAATTTCATGGCACATGGATGGCCTCTAAAGAAATGAAAGTATGTATGAAAGAGAACATTTCTAGCTAAAATGGCCAAGATGACTTAAGGGAAGAGGTGAATTGCCCAGAACCTTGAGTGGTGGTTCATTTGTGTTGATGAATGGATTTGGGGGACAGGGAAAGCTTAAAGAAATCTGCAATGCTGAGAAAGGGGCCAAGACAACCAAAGAGAAACAGCTCCAATCTGCAACTCCCAGGGAGATGAACACAGAAGGTGGGTGATTTCTGTATCTCCAACTGAGGTACCAAGTTCATTTCATTGGGACTGACTAGGCAGCTGGCGTGACCCATGGAGAGCAAGAAGCAGGGTGGGATATCACTTTACCCAGGAGCTGCACGATGTGGGGCGACCTCCCTCCCCCAGCCAAGTGAAGCAGTGAGGGTCTGTGCTACCCACCAGAGATACCATGCTTCTCTCATGGATTTTTACAGTCTGTGAATCAGGAGATTCCCTTGTGAGTCTATACCACTAGGGCCTGTGTCCCAAGCACAAAACTGGGATAACCAACAATGCCACTCCTGCTAGTGGCTGTTAAGACTGGCACTGAGCAGGAGTTTTTACATAGTCCAGCAGTACCTGGAACTCCAGTGAGGCAGGAGAACCTCACAGGAGCGGAAAGGCTAAAGCCAGGGAGCCAAGTGGTCTTGATCAGTGGGTCCTACACCCACGGAGCCCTGCAAGCTAAGACCCACTGGCTTGAGACCCCTGCTGCCAGCACAGCAGTCTGGAGTCTGCATGGGAGGACTGAGTTTCTGGGGCAGTTGCAACTGCCATTATTGCAGCTGTAGTTGGTGGTTTTCCCCTGACAGTGCAAAGACGACTGAGAGGTTTGGACTGAGTGGAATTTTCCCACAGTGCAGCAAAGACGCTGTGGCAGATCATGGCCAGGCTGTGGGTAACAATGAATTTCTCTGAGCTAAAGGATTATATTCTAACTCAGTGAGAAGAAGCTAAACACCATGAAAAAAGATTACAGGAGCTGTTAACTAGAATAACCAGTTTAGAGAGGAACAAAAATGACTTGATGGAACTGAAAATCACAGCACGAGAACTTCATGAGTCACAGTATCAATAGTATCAATAGTCAAATCAATCAAGCAGAAGAGAGAATATCAGAGCTTGAAGAATATCTGGCTGAATTAAAACAGGCAGACAAGATTAGGGAAAACAGAATGGAAAGGAATGAACAAACCTCAAAGAACTATGGGACTATGTGAAAAGATCAAACCTACAACTAATTGGAGTATCTGAAAAAGATAAGGAGAATTGAACCAAGTTGGAAAACACACTTCAGGATATCATTCAGGAGAACTTTCCCAACCTAGCAAGACAGGCCAATATTCAAATTCAGGAAATCCAGAGAACCCCAATAAGACACTCCATGAAAAGACCTACCCTAAGGCACATAATTATCAGATTATCCAAGGTCGAAATAAAGGACAAAATGTTAAGGGCATCCAGAGAGAAAGGCCAGGTCACCTACATAGGAAAATCCATCAGACTAACAGCAGACCTCTCACTGGAAACCCTCCAAGCCAGAAGAGATTGAGGACCAATAGTCATCATTTTTAAAGAAAATAAATTCCAACGCAGAATTTTATATCCTGCCAAACTAAGCTTTGTAATCAAAGGAGAAATAAAATCTTTTTCAGACAAAGAAATGCTGAGGGATTTTGTCACTACTAGGCCTGCACTGCAAGAGCTTCTGAAGGAAGCACTAAATATGGATAGGAAAATCCATTACCAGCCACTGCAAAAACACACTGAAGTACACAGACCAATGACACTATGAAGCAACTACATTAATAAGTTTGCAAAGTTAACCAGCCAGCATCATGACAGGATCAAATTCATACAACAATATTAACTTTAAATGTAAATGGGCTAAATGCCCCAATTAAAAGACACAGAATGGCAAACTGGATAAACACAAAAGACCTATTGGTGTGGTGTATTCAAGAGACACATCTCATGTGCAAAGATGCACATAGACTTAAAGGGATGGAGGAAAATTTACCAAGCAAATGGAAAGCAGAAAAAATCAGGGGTTGCAATCCTAGTTTCTCAGAAAATAGACTTTAAGCCAACAAAGGTCAAAAAATATAAAGAAGGGCATTATGTAATGTTAAAGGGTTCAATTTAACAAGAATAGCTACCTATCCTAAATATATATGCACCCAATACAGGAGCACCCACATTCATAAAACAAGTTCTTAAGGACCCACTAAGATACTTAGACCTCCCCCCACACACACAATAATAGTGGGAGATTTAATACCTCACTGTCAGTATTAGATCACTGAGGCAGAAAATTAACAAAGACATTCAGGACTTGAACTCAGCTCTAGACCAAGTGGACATTATAGGTATCTACAGAACCCTCCACCTCAAAACAACAGAATATACACTTTTTCTGTGCCACATGGCACTTACTCTAAAATTGATCACATAATTGGAAGTAAAACACTCCTCAGCAAATACAGAGAACTGAAATCATAATAGTCTCCCAGACCACAACATGATCAAATTAGAACTCAAGAATGAGAAACCCACTTAAAACAACACAACTATATGGAAACTGAACAACCTGCTCCTTAATGACTCCTGGGTAAATAACTTAAGGCAGAAATCAGGAAGTTCTTTGAAACCAATGAAAACAAAAAGACAACATACCAGAATTTCTGGGATACAGCTAAAGCAGTGTTAAGAGGAAAATTTATAACACTAAATGCCCACATCAAAAACCTAGAAAAATCTCAAATTAACACTGTAACATCACAACTAAAACAAGTAGAGAACCAAGGGCAAACCCAAGAGCTAGCAGAAGACAAGAAATAACCAAGCTTAGAGCAAACTGAAGTAGATAGAGACACACCCAAAAACCTTCAAAAAATTGGTGAATCCAGGAGCTGATTTAAAAAATAATAATAAAAAAATAGACTGCTGGCAAGACTGATAAAGAAGAAAAGATTCAAATAAATACAGTCAGAAATAATAAGGGGCCACTGACCCCACAGAAATACAATCATCAGAGAATTCTATAAACACTTCTATGCAAATAAATTAGAAAATCTAGAAGAAATTGATAAATTCCTGGACACATACACCCTCCCAAGACTGAACCAGGAAGAAGTTGAATCTTTGAATAGACCATCAAGTTCAGAAATTGAGGCAGTAATTAATAGCCTACCAACAACAAGAAAAAAAATCCCAGTTCCAGTTGGATTTACAGCTGAATTCTACCACAAATACAAAGAGGAGTTGGTACCATTTCTTCTGAAACCATTCCAAACAATTGAAATGGAGGGACTTCTCCCTAACTCGTTGTATGAGGTCAGAATTATCCTGATACCCAAACCTGGGAGAGATACACCAAAAAAGAAAACTTCTATCAAATATCACTGATGAACGTGGATGCAAAAATCCTCAATAAAATACTGGCAAATAGAATCCAGCAGCACATCAAAAAGCTTATCCACCATGATCAAGTCAGCTTCTTCCCTGAGATGCAAAGACAGTTCAAAATACACAAATCAATAAATGTGATTCATCAAATAAACAGAACTAAAGACAAAAACCACGTGATTATCTCAATAGACGCAGAAAAGTCCTTTGATAAAATTCAACATCCTTTCATGTTAAAAACTCAATAAACTAGGTGTTGAAATAACATACCTCATAATAATAAAAGTCATTTATAATAAACCCACAGCCAATATTATACTGAATGGTCAAAAACTGAAACCATTCCCCTTGAAAACTGGCATAAGACAAGGATGCCCTCTCTCACCACTCTTATTCAACGTAGTGTTGGAAGTTCTGGCCAGAGCAATTAGCCAACAGAAAGAAATAAAGGGTATTCATATAGGAAGAGAGAAAGTCAAATTGTCTTTATTTGCAAATTACATGATCATATATCTAGAAAATCCCATCAACTGAGCCCAGAAGCTTCTTAAACTGATAAGCATCTTCAGCAAAGTCTCAAAATACAAAATCAGTGTGCAGAAATCAGAAGCATTTCTAAACACCAACAACAGACAAGCAGAGAGCAAACCATAAATAAACTCCCATTCAAAATGGCCACTAACAGAATAAACTACCTAGGAATACGGCCAACAAGGGAAGTAAAGGACCTTTTCAAGGAGAACTACTAACCACTCTTCAAGGAAATCAGAGAGGACACAAGTAGATGGAAAAACATTCCATGCTCATGGATAGGAAGAATCAATATTGTAAAAATGGCCATACTGCCCAAAGCACTTTATAGATTCATTGCTATTCCCATTAAACTACCATTGACAGTCTTCACCGAATTAGAAAAAATATTTTTTAAAAAACTATTTTAAAATTCATATGGAACCCCAAAGAGCTCACATAGCAAAGACAATACTAAGCAAAATTAACAAAGCTGGAGTCATCACACTACCTGACTTCAGACTATACTACAAGACTATAGTAACCAAAACTGCATAGTACTGGTACAAAAACAGACACATAGACCAATGAAACAGAACAGAGGCCTCAGAAATAACACCACACATCTACATCCATCTGATCTTCAACAAACCTGACAAAAACAAGCAATGGGGAAAGGACTTCCTGTTTAATAAGTGGTGCTGGGAGAACTGACTAGCCATATGCAGAAAATTGAAACTGAACCTCTTCCTAACACCTTATACAAAAATTAACTCAAGATGAATTAAAAACGTAAGTGTAAAACCCGAAAATATAAGAACCCTAGAAGAAAATCTAGGCAATACCATTCAGAACATAGGCATGGCAAAGATTTTATGATGAAATCGTCAATAGCAATTGCAACAAAATCAAAAATTGACACATGGGATCTAATTAAACTAAGAGCTTCAGCACAGCAAATGAAACTATCATCAGAACAAACAGACAACCCACAGAATGTGAAAATAATTTGCAATCTATCCATCTGTCAAAGGTCTAATATGCTTTGTCAGAATCTACAAGGAACTTAAGCAAATTTACAAGGAAAAACAACCCCATTAAAAAATAAGCAAAGGATATAAACAGACACTTCTCAATAAAAGACACACATGTGGCCAAAAAAACATGAAAATCAATGATCATTAGAGAAATGCAAATTAAAACCACAATGAGATAATATCTCATGCCACTCAGAATAGCAATTACTAAAAGGTCAAGAAACTACAGATACTGGTGAATAGGTGGAGAAATAAGAATGTTTCTACACTTTTGGTGGGAGTGTAAATTAGTTCAACCATTGTGGAAGACACTGTGGCAATTTCTCAAAGATTTAGAACCAGAAATACCATTTGACCCAGCAATCCCATTACTGGATATATACCCAAAGGAATATAAATATTTCTATTATAAAGATACATCTACGTGTATGTCATTGCAACACTATTCACAATAGCAAAGAAATGGAATCAAATCAAATGCCCATCAATGATAGACTGAATTAAAAACATATGGTACATATACACCCCAAAATACTATGCAGTCATAAAAAGGAATTAAATCATGTCCTTTGCAGGGGCATGGATGAAGCTGGAAGCTATTATCTTCAGCAAACTAATGTAGGAGCAGAAAACCAAACAACACGTTCTCACTTTTAAGTGGGAGCTGAACAATGAGAACGCATGGACACAGAGAAGGGAACAACACTTACTGGGGGCCTGTCATGGTAGGATGGGGTGGAGGCATGGAGAGCATTAGGAAAAATAGCTAATGCATGCTGGGTTTAATACCTAGGAGATGTGTTGATAGGCACAGCAAACCACCATGGCACACCTTGGCCTATGTAACAAACCTGCACATCCTGCACATGTACCCCAGAACTTAAACATTACAATAAATACAAAAGAAAGAAATGTGCAATGCTAAACAACACAAATGGCAAATGCATGCAAATGTCAGAGAACATAAAACATTTCTGTTTAATTTAAACAAGGTAAATAGACAAGCCAGACTATTCACTTATTATAACAACTTTAGAAATGAGGTTGGATTGTTCAGTATTATACTTACATAATTCCATACCTATGGTGCATCTCAATCTTTTATTTGGAATAAATACCAGGTTGTGAGCCATGTGTTTGGTGGAATTTCTAAATAACTCATCAAATTCAACGACAGACTTCTCCTCTCCCTTCATGATTAATTCCAGATAGTTTTTTTTTTTTTCTTCCCATGTTCCCGCAAGCCTTGACTTCTCTACCCAACCTAATCATTTTATTTATTTCCAACTTTTCCTCAGGCAATAAAAACCTAGGCAATTATAAGAGTTAATAACAAGCATAAAGGTTGTACTCATTAATGTAGTTTTACAGTTTTGAATTTTAAATGTAGAGAAACTGCCAGAGTGCTCAGTGGTAGGTTTCTGCTCATATAGAAAAGGGATGTGTTGAATTGAGGCATATGTTAGCCTCCTCCTTTATGACAATGCATGTTCTAAGAGATTACATGCATGCACTGCTTTATGCACCTTGCTGAGAAATTTATGGCATGTGTCTTCTGAACATAATTAGATCTTGCTATGTGATAAAAGCATTCTACTGCATTTATTTTAGCTTGTAACTGAATAAACTTGCTTTGTTAATTTTTCAACATCTGCTAAATTTAAGTATATTTTTGCTATAAATTGTATTAGTATGTAATTGACTCTGTAGTAAAATTAATTCATTTTCTATTTCATTTTAACTGATTGAAATATATTTACAATACCAGGAAGATCAACAGAAAGAACACAGGCCTTGAAAATTCTGATTTGATTACAAGTATTAGGTACTTTATGTTATCAAAATATATACAATGCAAGGGAAGGTCCTGGGACATCAGTGATGTCTTCAAACAGAATGTAGAAGGACATTATTTGTTGTGTAAGTGAAACTAATTTATCAACTCTCAGTCTCCCAATTTTGAAAATATGGAGAAGAATGTTCTCTTTTAAGGATAAATTTTTTGAAAGTTGAAAGACCTAAAAGAAAAGCAATATAAAATGGAAATCATGTAGATAGATACTTATAATTTTATGCCCTTCCTCTCACTGGTATGCAAGCTCCGCCTCCCGGGTTTATGCCATTCTCCTGCCTCAGCCTCCTGAGTAGCTGGGACTACAGGCGCCCACCACCTCGCCCAGCTAGTTTTTTGTATTTTTTAGTAGAGACGGGGTTTCACCGTGTTAGCCAGGATGGTCTAGATCTCCTGACCTCGTGATCCACCCTTCTCGGCCTCCCAAAGTGCTGGGGTTACAGGCTTGAGCCACTGCGCCCAGCCTGTAATGTGTATTTCATACATTGCTATTAATTTTGACATGCAAATATCTTTTTATTAAAAATTATCTTTCCCACATGAATTTTATGTACATTATATTAAAAATATACAAAACACATATACAATATGTGTATAAAACATGTTATTTTTTTCATTGAAGGGTTTTCTTATTTGCTAAAGGTAATTCACTATTTTAAACCAGTTCTACTTTACTATTCTTCAAAACAGGCAGTTTTTTATTAGTTTTGAGAATATTTTGCTATGTTTTATGACAACGTACTTATCAAGTTTGCGTGGTTATCCTAATTAGAGAATTAGATGCTAACCTCAACATAACTATGATGTACGTAATGTGTCATGAAAGTCTTATGTGATGGAAAGCTGACAATTGCAGAACAGTAGTCCTTGGCCTTCGTGGATCATGACCCATAGGTAGACTTTAAGTACTTTAAGTGTTTACAGTTTTCTTACATGTTAAGGCAAAAGATCTTATCAAAGGCAATTTATATGTCAATATTGATAGGTACTTATTACATGTCCAACACAGCATTCATATGGTAAAAATATTGTTTTATATAATTTGCTTTATGTCCAAAGTAATATTATTAATGGTACTTGTTAATGTCCTTCTAGGATCTCACTGTAACTGAAATAATATTAATGCTTTTCTATTAAGATTTAAAATCATATTTGAACTTCCAACATCTGCTTAGTATACAGAAAGCTAGAAAAGCACCACTCTCTGTATTAGGCTATTCTTACACTGCTAGAAAGAAATATCTGAGACTGGGCATTTTACAAAGAAAAGAGGATTAATTGGCTCACACTTCTGCATGTTGTACAGGAAGCATGGTGCTGGCATCTACTTCTTGTGAGGCCTTAAGGAGCTTATAATCCTGGTGAAGTTGACAGGGAGCCAGCATGTCACATGGTGAAAGCAAGAGCAAGAGAAAAAGGGAGAGAGGTTCCAGATATTTAAGCCACCAGATTTCACATGAACTGAGAGAGAACTCACTTATTACCAAGGTGATGGTGCTAAACCATTCATGAGAGATCCACGTCCATGATCCAATCACTACCCACCACACCCCACCTCCAATACTGGGACTCCTGTTTTAATATGAGATTTGCAGGGCACAAGCATGCAAGCCATATGATTCCATCTGTGCCTCCCCAAATTTCATGTCCTTCTCACATTTCAAAATACAATCATGCCTTTGCAATAACCCCAAAAGTCTTAATTTGTTCCAGCATTAACTCAAAAGTCCCAAGTCTCAAGTACCAAGTCCAAAGTCTCATTTGGAGATGGGTTACTTCCACCTATGAGCCTGTGAGATTAAATACAAGTTATTTTCTGTCTAGATACAATGGTGGTACAAGTTTTGTACATACATTCCCATTCCAAATAGGAGAAATTGACCAAACGAAAGGGTCTACAGGCTCCACTCAAGTCTGAAACTTAGCAGAGCAGTTATTAAATCTTAAAGCTCCAAAATATTCTCATTTGACTCCATGTCCTGCATCGAAGGTATACTAGAGCAAAGGGTGTGTTCTCAAGTCCTTGGGTTGCTCTGTCCCTGTGGCTTTGCAGGGTGCAGGCCCTGTGGCTGCTATCACAGGTTGGAGTTTAGTGCTTGTGGCTTTCCCAGGCTCAGGATAAAAGCTCCCAGTGGATCTGTCATTTTCAGATCTGGAGGATGGAGGCCCCCTTCCCACAGCTCCACTAGGCAGTGCCCTGGTGTAGACTTTGTCTGGGGGCTCCAATCCCACATTCCCCCTCAGCACTACCCTAGGAGAGGTTTTCTGTGAGGGCTCTGCCCCTGTAGCATGTGTCTGCCTGAGCACCCAGGCTTTCTCATACATGCTTTAAAATCTAAAGGGAAGATTCCAAGCCTCCTTCACTATTGCATTGTATGCACCAACAGACTTAAAACCACATGGAAGCCACCAATGCTTATTGTAGCCTGTGCTCTCCAAAGCAGTGGCCCAAGTAGTATCTGGGTCCAATCAAGCTGAAGCTGGAGCTAGAGCAGCCAGGATTCTGGGAGCAGTGTCCTGGGCTTGCCCAGGGCAGCTGGGCCATGGGTCTGCCAAATAAACCATTCTTTCCTCCTAGGTCTCTGGGTCTGTGATGAGAGGCACTGTGTGAGAGATTTCTGAAATGCCTTTGAGACTTTTTCCCCATTGTCTTAGATAGTAACACTTCACTCCCTTTTAGTCATGCTAATCTCTCTAGCAAGTGACTGCCTGGGTATCCTGTTTGTATTTCTCTCCAGAAAATGTCTTTTCCTCTTCTACCACATGGGCAGGCTGCAAATTTTCCAAATTTTGGCACTCCACTTCTCTTTTAAATATGAGTTCCAACTTTAAGCCATTCGTTTGCTCCCACATATGATCTTAGGTTGTTAGAAGCAGCTATGACCACTTATTGAACTCATTGCTATAGGAATTTCTTTTACCAGATACCTTACATCATCATTCTTAAGTTCAAACTTTCTCAAAGTCCTCGGATATGGATGCAGTGCAGCCAAGATCTTTGCTAGGGAATAACAAGGGTGACCTTTATACACGTTCCTGATAAGTTTCTCATTTCCATCTGAGATCTCCTCAGTCTGATATTCCTGCCCATATCTCTATCAGCATTTTTATCTCAAACATTTAACAAGTCTCTGAGAAGTTTCAGACTTTTTCTCATCATTCTGTCTTCTTCTGGGCCATCCAAACTCTACCAACCTTTGTCCATTACCCAGTTCTAAATCTGCTTCTACATTTTTAGTTATCTTTGTAGCAGTGCCCCACTCTTGAGTACCAATTTTCTGTTTTAGGTTGTTTTTACATTGTGTAAAGAAATATCTAAGGCTGGCTAATTTATACAGAAAAAATGGTTTAATTGGCTCACAGTTCTGCAGGTTATACAAGAAGCATGGTGCCAGCATCTGGTGAAAGCCTGAGGAAGCTTTCAACCATGTGAGAAGGCAAAGAGGAAGCAGGCACATAACATGGTGAGAACAGGAGCAAGAGAAAGGGGGTTGGGGAGAGGTCCCAGAATTTTAAACAACCAGATCCTGTGTGAATTGAATGAGAACTCACTTATCACCAAAGTAATGGTGATAAACCATTCTTGAGGGATCCGCCTCCATGAGCCAATCCCCTTCCATCAGGTCCCACCTCCAACACTGGGAATCACATTTTAACATGAGATTTGGGGGGGACAAATATCCAAACCGTTTCACTCCTACTCTTAAAAACAACAAAATAGCTAGAGTATCTACACGTTCATAATTTTTTTGAACACTCCATAGATTTAAGTTTATAGGTCAACCAAATAACTAAAAATTTAACAAAAACAAGTTCCTTCTGGAAAAATGAGATTCAGGTACTTGCTTACCTGAGGAAGATGCTATTGGACACTGGTAAGATTAGTCTGGATAAATTGTTTAACGGAATGCTAAAGCCTGAGTGTGGGATAGCAGGGAATGTAGAACTCCTGGTGGGTATAGCCTGAGAGGAGGAGACTTTTCTCTCACAGGATATTTTAATAGAACTCAGTAGCCTCACCAAAAAGATTATTGATCGTCTTAAAATCTATGCTGGGTTAAAGGAGACTCAGCAACTGAAGTAAAGGTCCAAAACAGGCTTCAAATTCCTTCACCGATGACCCCACTCCTGTTTTTTGTTTTTTGTTTTTTGTTTTTTTTTTCTTCTACAGGAAATAAAGAAGCCTTAAGCTGTTCTTGAAGAGCACTATGCAGCGTTTTTCTTAGGGAAATGGTGAAAATTGATTATAGCTGAGAGAGGGAGACAGAAAAATCACTCCAACCTAGAGGAAGTGGCAAAAATGTGCACTGAATAGAGTCTCCTGTTGAGGGAGGAGCACGGTCATTAGAAGGCCCTAACCCCGAAACCCAGGAAACGCAGTGTTTGCCTAGGATGAAAGCTTAATCAGAACCACAGTAAATGCCTTCCCCAAGCCCCCAGCTACCAACAGGTGAGCAAGCATCAAATAATAAGGAACAGCAGAATACTGCTGGAGAAGGAGCAAGAGCATAGAGAGAGACCTGCTTTGAGGCACAGCATGGAGGGAAGACCTAAAGGTGAGGGTGGGAAGGTCACATTCAAGGAATCTGAAACAGGTGGTGCACCAGAGGGTAACTATAGCAACCACAAATCCCAATACCAACTCATTAATACTTGGATTGACTCAATGCTCTGAACTAAAGCCAAAGCAGAAGGAAAGTCATGTCCAATATAAAAAAATAAAACGTAAACATATTATTTGCCTCAGAATCAATACAAGCTTTCTAAATTTCAACAAAACTATATGGCATATAAAAATACAAAACCCATACTCTTAAGAGAAGCAGAAGTCAACAGAAATTTAAGTCATCCATCAGAAAGTATTGAGTTGTTTAGACACTATAAGAACCTTGGACATTCTTGTTTCTCATTCTACACCACATTTATTAGATAGTAGAATTTAGAATTAGGAAAGTTAACAGAGGCTAATAGCCCAGTTTACAGGGAGTAAAATATTTGATTGTCATAATCTAAATCTTGTGTCAAGAGGACACTCAATTATAGACATTAGTTTCCATTTAGAAGTATGTAACACATTTCTGAGACATTGGCATTTTAAATGATTATATATTTAGGTACTTAAAGAAATAGGCTATCTAAAATATATAATTATAAGGATAGCTACCTCCCTCATTGATGATGGATAAATTAATTGTTTATGTCCCTTTGATTGTCCTTTAGATCTCATATGCAATAAATTGTAATAATTATTTGTAATGGCAAACTCACTTTTGCCCTGGCATAGTCCATTTTAATTTATCTAGTTAATTATTTAAAATAATGTAATAAGTACCTTCAAACATACCAACCAAAACATAGCTCTTTTCCATGAGATTTGCTACTGATTAGCTTAATACTAATCATTCAAATGGATGTTTTATGAAATTGCTGACTTCTACCAGCATAGTTGTAATGGTTTAGAAGAAATTCTCCTTTTTCAGACTGATAACATTTTCTTCTTAAAAACTGAGCACTTCCAAACTTAGTGACATGACTTCTTTGCAATTATTTTTAAACTATTGCTATTTTTTAACTAAATGGCAACACCATGATAATGTTAGAGATTTTAACTTTATATACATAGAGATTTATAAATAACCACATTGGTTACTGCTATTTAACATATTATATAACTTGTTGACTGGCATAAAGTCTTCAAATGCGGGAGATAAAAAATGATCAAATGAGATATTTTCCTAGTTAAGGATTTAGAAATTATCTAAATTGTTTCAATTTTTTGTATTAATGAATTTGGTGATAGATATGTTCCACTTAGTGCTTATTTTATCTTTTCTACTAAAACATTCAATGCTCATATTTTCCTCTAAAATGTAATAATGAAACTTTCCTTTAGGTTATCATTTCATCTTGTTGTTAAGCTGGAAAGTGACACTAAAGTAAACCAATAAAAACAAAATAGATTGTAAATAATATGTTCTTTAAAACCTATTTTTATCATTTTCCAACTCCAAGTTTTCATCTTTTTTCCTTTTTTTTTTTTTTTAAATTGTGGCTCCAGTAGTAGTTCAATTTCAGAATCAATTTCATAATATATGTTTTAATATAAACTCAGTCTTAGAAACCACTGCATTTAAAAGTAACCTAGAATAGGTTAGGTGTATATTGGGTAATATTTCAGATTCATTTAACCCTTCCCTGTCCTTCCAAGGTTGACTGAGTCTGTGTCAGCTACTTCTATGACATAATGAACAGTGATACAATCTATTAGACAAGTTAGCCTGTAAAATAAGGTGTGAAAAATATAAAGCAACAACTTATTTGGTGACATTCAGAGATAAGTGTTGTTGCAGTATGTAACAATGAATATGAAGTGGATAATATTTTGATGAGCATAAATAAATTTTTGAAAGTTTTCCAAGCTTTTATCTTGGTATAATTTGATCACTCTATTTTCTCCGTCATGACAGGAACCTTTCATGCTTAACAAGTAAATTATAGAGGTATATAGTAACTATATAAGCAAACAAAAGGGGAGGAACTAGTTTGGCTTTCACAAGGGAGAATCAGAAGATATATCATAGAAGTGTGATCCTCAGTTTGGTTATAAAAGGTGAGTATAATGGTAATAGATTGAGATAAAAAGAAACAAATGTGCAAAATCCCAGGAAAACAAAAGAACATGGTATGTTTGGAAAATAATGAGAATTTCAGTAAAGGTTTATAATACATCTCTGCTAGACATGCTGCATGGCCACTCCAATGACCCTTCTACTCTGATAGAATGTCCCTAAATTATCAGTGGAATTGAGTTGACAGTCACTGCAGGCACTATCTGTGAACGCAAATATCTCCCAAAAGCATATGTCACACAAACTGGAATATCAGCTGCATCTCATGCCCTCACGGGGGGTAATTTGAGTGACCTGTAGGTGAGACCAATAAGAGAAAGAACAACATTATTCTGGTTGCAGATCCAGAAACTATAGTGCACGTCCAAGGTATGGTTAAATTAAATTGTCAACTCAACCTCCTGCTACCTCTCAACTGTATGTATGCTAAGAATAATTGTCAGGCCCTGGGATTTAATTTTACCCTCCTTGTGAACACGTTAGCCTGTTGTTACTGTTTCATGGATGCTGGCAGTAGACATGAGACTCCTGGGTCAGAGGTAAAGAATTTCGTTACTCATGGCAGTATGAGCATCATGTTTACATTATTTTTTCTTATTCCACTGGTTCAGTGGGGCTAAAGCAGAAGGCCCAGATGGTTGCTGCACATGCAGTGGGTTGCATTACAGGAGAATACTGAGCATCGATAATTGACTAACCTATAGTAAGCAGTAAGCAAGCACACTCTGTTCTAGAGGGGTACATGATGTCATACCTCATGGTTACTCATTGTAAACACAACTCTGGCAAAGGAAAAGAGCTGTCAGGGCCTTGCATGTTTGGTGTACCCACTAAGACTAAGGAGCATGAGACTTCATGCAGGACTGTTACCCAACAAAACATAGATGAGATTGTTGAAGTAAGTTCACATCTGAAAGGTTATTCCATATAAGACTGTCCTACTTTCACTCATGTGTTCACTTAGTCATGTTATTAGTGCCCTACTTTTATTTATGTATTCACTTCATTGTTTATGGGGAAATAAAATTTTACTGTATCTTTTAGTGTTCCTGTAGAAATCTGTAGCCTCCTGAGACACAGGAACATTCTATTCTTCTTATACGTAAGAATTTGATCTCTAGCTGTTTGTTTACTTAATGGTCCTGATAGGAAAGTATAATAAAACTAATATTTCCTCAAGAGGACGAAATGGTTATATCCTGGAATAGTTCCCTAGATTAAGCTTCAGGATGTCAAGGAGACGGGAGCATTATCTCCCCAGTATTGATATTGCAGAAGAAACAATGCCTCAGACACAGGGGGCTACCTGCCTCATAGAGATATTTTATTTACATACCAAATGATTGGAGTAAGGACTCGGGCCCATTAGGATTCAGGGTCTCTAAGGAGACCCTTTTAGGAAAGGAGGAATATAGTGGCCTCTTTCCTCTTTATTAACAGAGAACAACAACAACAACAAAAAATGTACTTTGTTTCTCTCCTATGGAGTATCTGGATACTCAGTTTTGTTTTTTTTTTCCCCCTATCAGTTTTCATCATGTCACTGCAAGGATAAAAGAAGGGGAGTCGATGCATTCATTTTTTACTGTGAGATAATAAGAAATCTGTCTCTGACCCAGGACATCTCCTGGGAGCATTTAGGATACAATTTTTAAAAGATGAATATTAAAAAGAAACAATTGAGTAGTTGCTCCACAAATATCTATTAAAAACCTATTATGTGCCAACCCTGGGTTTTAACGCCAAAGATAAATTAGTGCTAAAAGAAGCATGGCATCTAACACATGGAGTTTACAGTACAGTAAAAAGATACTCTACACAGAAATAACATGAATACATGCACTGTTATAAATTCCTATAAATTCTATAAAAATAAATCAGGTTGTTAGGAAGGAGAACAAGGAAAATCCAATTTAGATTGGTGTTAGATAAGACCTCTCTTAGCAATTATTTCATAGCACTTAACATATATTGATAACAACAAAGATAGAGATTATATGTATGTATCTATCTTCCTCCCTATTCATCCTCATTTTTTTCTTTCCTTTCTCTTCTAGCTTTGTCACTAAGCTATCCCAGTACCTGGAATAAAGCCTTGTAAATAATAGGAAGTCAAGACATACTTGTTGAATAAATGAATGAGTGAAAAATTATTTGGGCATTGAAACTTAGACCTAAAGTGTGGTGATAAGTCAGGCCATAAATGAAGAAAAACCATCCCAGATTCAGGAAAAAGCATTTGAAAAATTTCACATTAGGAGTAAACAGTAACTTACTGGCCATGTTAAGGATGTTATATTTATCTCAAGATAATAATTTTTACTTTTTAACAAAGGGATGACAATACACAAATTTACGTATTTTTTAAAAGTCATACTGTCTATAGAGTGAACAATGGTTGTTCTAAGAGAAAGAGGAAGTAGAAAATTCATTTAAGTAATTCAGACTGGGTGCGGTGGCTCAGCCTGTAATCCCAGCACTCTGGGAGGCTGAGGTGGGCGGATCATGAGGTCAGGAGATGGAGACCATCCTGGCCAACATGGTGAAACCCTGTCTCTACTAAAAATACAGAAAAATTAGCTGGGCATGGTGGCAGGTGCCTGCAGTCCCAGCTCCTCAGAAGGCTGAGGCAGGAGAATCACTTGAACCTGGGAGGCAGAGATTACAATGAGATTGCGCGCCACTGCACTCTAGCCTCGGTAACAGAGTGAGACTCCTTCGCAAATAAATAAATAAAATAAAATAAAATAAAATAAAATAAAATAAAATAAAAGTACTTCATTAGGCTATGGTGGACAGGTGAGGAAGGTGACAGCAGATATAGGAATAAGGGCTAAAATTTAAGATAGGACTTTACTTACAATCATAGAGATTTGCTGATGAGGATAGAGAGAGATGCTGGTATGGCTATTGATCACTAGGTCACAGCTTGAAATACAGAGCACATGCTAGTGCTATGTGGAAAGATGGAGAAGTTTGAAGGAGAAGTATAAATGGAAGATCCAAAAATTAGGAGTTCAGTTTAGGACAAGTGAAATTTTAGATAAATGGAAGGTAACCAGATGGAGAGATCAAGATATACGGTTTTGAAAGATCAGCACTATATATATAGCTATCTTCACCATCAGTATACCTATGTGACATTTAAAGGCAAAGGAATGGATGAGATGATCTAGAAAGTGTTTAAATGAAAAGGGCAAGAGGAAGACAGTTAGAGGTTGGATAAGGAGTCTGAAAGGAAACGGAGGAGTGCCTAGAAAGGAAAAGGCAAACATGGTGAGTAGGTAGTGACTCTAGAGCAGAAAAGCCCTCACAAAGGAAGAAACAGAAATGGGGTGAATGATTCTGAGAACGCTGTAAGAAGAGTTTAAAAAAATGTCCATTGGATTTTAATAATGTGAAAGTTATAACACTAGTAGTAGCAGTTTTCATAGAATTTAGGTATAGAAGGCAGATAGGAATCCATTGAAATCTGAATGTGTGGCATTGTTCTGTAAGCTCTGAAAGGACTACTCAAGGATATGTGCAGCATGGAAATTAAATCCATGGCAAAGAAGTGAAATGTAAGTAACAGCAAATTAATCGGTAACATATTTTGGGAATTATTGACTGTAATACATGATTCGTTTTGTAGCTGATTTTAAAAATACTGGAACCAAATCTCCAGACAATAATGATTTGCAAAATGACAATGGAAGCATTTAAAGGATTAAACATAAGGTGCTTCCTGAAAAAATTTGGATCATGCTAGAAATACATACAGCTAAATATGTATATTGAATTTTAATTACTTAAAATAAAACCTATAGAATCCAAACCAGCAGATGAATTATAAAAAGAGGGAGAGAGGGAGAAATGAAAAGAAAGTGCCAGGATTCAAATGACTCAGAAGTTTTCAAGGCTAAATGATTGGGAAGATAACATTTACATAAATGGAAAAGGATATACAAGAATTTGAGCATAAGCAAAAGATTTAAAAGCACAGTTAACTAACTTGTCAAGGGTAATGAGCACCAATTTAAATTATTAATAACCCCTTAAAAGGTGCAGTCAGTGAATTGAAAAAAATATATATTACGAATTTGTGTTTCTACCTATGCAAAATTTACTAGTTCCTTACCACTGGAATGAAATGTGACCCAAAAAATGGCATACTGATTAAAATGTTGCTGTTAGGAATGCACTCCCATCACAATGAAAAGAAAAACCTCTAATTACTCGATAAGAGTAAAGAGGTGTTTGCTTTCTTAGCCTTCAAAAGAGAGGCCAAAGAATTTAAACAAAACAAAACAAAACAAAAAAACAGAGAAAGACTCCACAACATTTGAATAAGAACAGCTACTCCTTTCCTCAACCTAGTCGTAATAGAGCAAATTATAACCTTTGTGCAAATATTTACTTTTAGTGCAAACTAGACACTAAGCAAGTTCATTAGGAACACAAAGATCTCATATGTCGAGGAAGAGAATATTGTCAATACATTTTTTCTACATTTGGTAGGATGTAGTAGGAGACAAGTCCTTAATATCATCATCATGAAATTATGCTTTCATTCATTCCTTCACCAAACATGAGTTCCAAATTTGTTTCAACCTCATCCTATAGTTGAGCTTAGTTATTTAAGTAATTATAACCAATTATCTTATAACTGCATTATACTTTATATTATTTTATACTGAATTCTGTATTTTTTACACAATCCTAAGAGGTAGGTTGGTGTGGCTATGATGTCAACTTTACAGATGAAAAAATTCTGACTTGGAGTGATGAAATGGCTCCCATAGGTTTATAAGTCTCTAGAGGCAATTAAAAAATGCGGCAGTTCTTAGATTCCCTAATTTAAAGTTTGGTTTTTCTTTGTATTAAAGTACATTTTTAGATAATATCATATAATAAATGTTAGCTGTAAAGTCGGTTTGGTTAAAGCTCATTTGTAAAATAAATAATTTAGAGCATAATTACATTAGTGTATTTTAAATTAAGAAACCCATACTAAGTGGGGTCAATTTGATTTAAATTTGTACTTACAGAGATTTGCATAATAAAAAATTTCAGCCATAAACAGTAAATAAGAGCTGACAGAGTGCAGCCAGCATATGGACACAATTATTCTGAGCAGCCTTGTTGACACTAAGGGTATTAAATATTACAATCAGGCAGGGTTTTGTTTGTAAAACCTAAAGATTTCTTTTCTAGTATCTCTGCTTTGTGTAGTTTGGTTATTAATTTCATGAAAACTTAGATTAATTTATAAAATAAAGGATGATAGAATCAGCAACTGCTGTCACAGGACCTCGACCAAGCAAGTTGCTAAAACCTTAGGCAACTGCTGATATGCCTCTCTTTTGCCTAGTCTTCAAAGGTTTACAGTAGAGAGAGTGGCCTGGGCCAACTCTTATTCTTACATTTCCTCCAGTATGTCAGCCTAATACAGAGATTTGAAAGTAAGACCTAATTCTTCAAAAACTCTAGAGTAGTGATTTACAAACTTCATTGTAGAATCATAATTCACACATGAGCTATTAGAAAATACAGATGTGTAGGCTTCACCCCTTGAAAGTTTGGTTCTCTGGCCAAAGGATATGCTTTGGGCATCTGTAATTATTTAAAACCTCTCTAGATGATTTGGCTGTTAAGATGGGAATAAGTATTGTGCTTGTCAAATACCAGCTTACGAGACTGGGGACTCTCTTGCAGCTTCTAACTTCTGAATTCTCAGCTCACTGCTTTAGATACACTCCAATCTCAAAGGAAAGAGAGCAGCCTGTTTTATTGAAAAAAGGTCATGACATTCATTGGGACATATTTTCAAATTTGAGGAGGGTACTGTTATTTACAGAGGATACCTCATGATAGCATTATCTATTTGCTGCCTGGAACAGAGACATCAGGTCTTGCATTTTCCTTCTTGTGAGCATTATTAAGTAGCTAAATTAGATAGAGCCTTCTTTATAATCTATATCTCTCTTTCTACATTTCAGTCTGTCCAGTATTAAAACAAAAGGGTCACTGGTACATATACTGATATTTTTGAGTTTCTATGGCCACCTTCTTTTTCATTATTTTATTTATTTTAATTTTATTTTTTAATTGACTGATAATAATTGTACTGATTCATGGAGTACGTAGTGATGTTTCAGTATCTATAATATATAGTGATCAAATCAGGATTTTAGCATATCCATCATATGAAACATTTATTGTTTCTTCATGTGGGGAGCATTCAATATCCTTCCGGCTATTTGAAAGTATATAATATTTTATTGTTAACTATAGTCATCTTATAGTGGCATAGAACACTAGAACTTATTTCTTCTACCTAGCTGTAGTTTTGTACCTGAGGATAGGATTCCTACAGTTTAGATTTTGGTTAGGAGGAGATAGTTATCCATTTAAGCTTCAAGCCTAGACCATGTAACCAGTTTTATAAGAGCCCTAAATTGGGAGTTTTTGGACTCATGAATCACCTCTAATATGGCCATACTTCAGATACTCTCTTTGAAAGTTTCTTGCACTCAGTATGCCTGAGAGTATTTTCAGTCTCTTCAATTTGCTTCTGAGATTTTTGTCTGGCCTTATTGTCTATATCATGCAGTGCCTTCCATTATTAAAAAATAAAAACACTGTGCTTTCAAGGCACTGACCATCATGTATTCATTCCCATCTGTCATTTTCTCTCAGCTGTTCCATTGTTCCCAGGCCAGAGTCCTGTTGCTCCTCACTCTTTGGGGGAATTGAATAGAGAAACAGTTCTCACTTCTTTGAACTGTTTCTTAAGACCATAATGTGTGCATAGCTCCAAAGATGCAAGCTTTTCTAAGTTGACTGTAGCTCATTCTCTCCCAAGTGCATGTTGGGAGAGAATATCAAGGTTGGGTTATATCAATATAGTCATGACTAAATGAGTTGTTGATTTTGTATTTTATTGAAGTTCCCTTGTGACTTTGGGACAAATCTACTCCCAGGAGGCCCTTCTGTCCCTTATCAAACTAAATGCTCCAACCCAAACCTCTGTATCTTCAAAAATGACTGCGATTCTTGTCATAGGAGTCTCCATAATCTCATGGGGGAAAGTACAGTTGTAAATGGATCTAGTGAAATGTCACATTTTGTAACAAAATCTCAGTCTGACTGACTTGAGTTCCCTCCCATCCTTAGTACTGTATAATTTATATACTAATATTTGTGTATATCTATCTCTATCCCTCCACATATCCTGAGCACTGTATAATTTATATACTAATATTTGTGTATATCTGTCTCTATCCCTCCACATATGCTGAGTACTGTATAATTTATATACTAATATTTGTATATATCAATCTCTATGTATCCATCTATGTATCTATGAATCTGTCTCCATCCATCTATCATATATCTATCTCTACTAGCTACATATCATGTACTTATATCTACTTCCTGCTTATGAAGATACTAAGTTATTAGTTTTGTGTAACTACTGACCTGGAGTAAACTGAGACATATGGGAGATTTATATTTAGCATAAATTCTGCAAAAGATTTATATTCAACATCTCCTTTTAAAATGTATATTTTAAAATGAGCTTCCCAAAATACTTAGTTCAAACACCATGAAAGAAAAAATGGTATTTAACCCATTTAGAGTATGACATACATTTTTCTTATTTAACACATTTTTTATATAGCTTGAGGTTTCTTATTTGATATTTAAATTGTTGTGTTAGATTTTCATTGAAAGATTATTAATATAAAACAAGTCATAGCAATAATATAAAGATTAATTTTATATATTCACATTCCTCAGTAAAAGTTAATATGATGAAATTTCCATAGAGTTGATTTTTTTTAAACTTTATTCTTGAGTATGACCCAATAAATCTGATTTACAGGGCAATTATGCAAAACTGTTTTTGTTATCACTTTGGATAAAAGTACTATGTAAAATAATCTAATAAAATAGTTACTAAGGCACAGCACGTCCTCAAATGAAAACACAGGAGCTCTGGTCTTTTTATTCTTATACTGAGTCCTGTTCCTAGAGTTTTTATGAGCTCTGAAAAAAATTTCTCTTAGACCCCAATGACAGTATTCCTACTAAGCATACTCCCTCACCAGGGAAATATCTAGTGGCTGCCATGATTTTGAAATATATTCTGACTAGTGCCCCAGATTTGATTCCTTTGAAATCTAACTTTTGGAAACCATCAAACATGTGGACAATAGGGAATAGTGCAGAATTCTCTCCTGTAATTAGTACTGAATCATTCCAGATGAGCTGGAAAAATCTTTCATGTACCTGGACCCATGGAATTCAAGAGCTATCTAGCTAAAGAAAATGGGAATGAGATTTGTTTCCACTCTCAATGCAAGCAACTCAGCTATCTTCAAATTGTATTTTAGCCTCTGGAAGGTTTGACAAATGCTTGGTTAGTCTAGAAAGATGTTTGGGAAGGCTACATTACGCACATCTGAAACCTCTTTTTGTGTGTGTATTTTAAAAATAATGTAGAATATATATGTACTCACCATTAAGTCACCTTAAAATGTTTTATTTCAATTTTAAATAGTTAGAAAGAATAATTTGAGGCAGAATACTATGTCAATCTTTAAACAATATTAAGTGGCATAAAAATACATACTGTTATACATATTTTCATATATGTATATATATATACACACGTGCAAAACCTTTTAACAATCAGTTATTGTACGCCATTCTTTTTTCTTCTTTAATACATTTTTTATTGCATTTAGTTCACAGAATTTCATTCTAATCTAAACTTAAAAGTCATTCTTGATCATCCTATCTTACTCGTTTGCAATAAATAACCCGTATATAAACTTTGTTTTGTGTGAAGCAAAAGTTTCAAAGATAATGATTTTATTTTGAACTGTCTCGTTTAATATTATAACACCAAATGTCAGATTTAAAAATAATTATATGAAGATTTAAAAACAATTTATAAACATAAAAGTATAATTTTACTTGAAATATAAGTATGAGGTGGATAGAAAGTGATAAAAAATTTTGATTTATTATATCTGTGGACAGATTATTTCTTATTGGATATCATATGGATAAATGTATTTTTCTATTTCTGTCATTATTTTAAACTTTGAAAAGCTAATGAACATAAATTAGCAAATAAGAACAGAATGGTGTTCTATACCAAATCTCACATAGTAATCATGAACACTTAGTTTTGACTTTCTATATGCTATTAGTTTGAGTCCTGTGTCAGTTTTGTTGAAAATAAGACATTGGTAACAATCTTCCTTGCAAAATGATTTCTTACTCAGTCATTGATTTTTTCATTTTCTTAACACTAACAACCATATTTGTAATTCTCTTGGTACTTAACAGATAAGCCATCAGAAAGGTAAATCCATAGGACAACTTAATAACAGACACGTTCTCAGCCAGACCCGTATTAGAAAAGAATACATATGTTAATTGAAATTTTAAAATGAAAGTTTCTTAATAATCTTCATGACCATGTACTCCTAGGAAAGTTTTCATATATTCCAGTGTGTTCCTACAAATCACATCTAAGACTACTAGAGTAAAGTAAAGAACTGTCTTAAAGGCAGGAGAATCACTTGAACCTGGGAGGTGGAGGTTGCAGTGAGCCGTGATCATGCTGGCACACTCCAGCCTGGGTGAGAGAGAGAGACTCCATCTACAAAAAAAAATAAATAAAATAATAACAACAATAATAATAAAGAATTGGCCTAAATGATTATCTTGATTTCATTTCATGAATATAAACTAAATCAAATGAGGAAGAAACACATCTCCTGAGCCATAAGTATTGATAACAGATTGTACTTAGGTTTCAGCTATTTATGCTTCTCTTAAAAACAAAAACAAAAAGACGCTTGTCTTATGTTCCTTAGACCCAGAAAGCACATTGATTCATGACAATGCACTTCCAAAAACCCATTTCAATTTGTTTTTTAATGTACACAGGTTGCAGATTAAACATACTACATAACTTTCCCTGTGTATCTAATCAAGCTCAATGGTATTACACATTTGAGTTTCCTTTGTCTACAATAGACAGTGAGAACAAAGAGTCAAAGAGTCAAAGAGTCAAAGAGTTGAAAATTAAAGGGAGAGAGAGAGATTGAAATTATTGTTTTCTCTCAGCCAGTGTCATTCTACCCTCACAATGATGATGATACTATTCTGTAGTTTCATAATGTTTTATTCACTTTTTAGAAAAATGAATCTGCATCTAATTATAGAGGAAGGAAACTGGGAAAATGTTATTTTATGTTCAGCATACATATATATGACATAAAGAGTCTAATTAGAAACAAATAATTAAAATAAATAAGCATCATAGGAAATATTAAATTTGGGCTACTTCCTAAACATACTCATCCCTTGAAGGTTAGAGCAAAGATATCTAACTAGTGCTGCTGGTGCCATTTTGACTCTAAAATCTGTTTCTTTATCAGGAAAGCTCATCTATAAAAGAAATCTAAAAGATAAAAGTAATAAAACATCACGCTTCATACTGACCATCGATTGTGCAGATTTATTGTTATAAGTGCTACCAGCGCATAAGAAACCTGTAGATAACTTCAAGTTGAATAGGTTTAACAAAACCTATTTAAAGAAAGAATTGAGCTTAGAAGTATAGGGTATATGCAATTGCCCTTCTGAGCACAATTTATCTCACTTAATAGTGCAGTTAAATCTATACCATTCCCCTAGCAATAATCAGTGCTATGTATTTCAGAAATCCTAATCTCTAATGCATAATTCAAGAAAATAAACAGGTGCTTTTAGATTTCCTTCAGTGTAAAATCTAGATCTAGATTTACTGTTTTATAAACTTAATGTCCCCACTTCACTGATATATAAGAGCTACATTTATTTACCTGCAATTCAAGGCCTCGGTGCTTTACCCTTTTCTTCTTGCTTTATGATGTTGTAGTACTCTTTTTACAGAAATACCAATATTAAAGAGAGATAGACAATCTAGATTTTACCCCAACAAGTATGTTCATTTAGGTACTGATTAATCACACTTAAGGTGAAGTATGTTAAATTTTCTCCTCCAACATAGTAATATTAAATATATCAATTCCTTCACTGTCAGAATAACATAATAGACACGGAGGAGGACTTGGATTGAGTAAATTAGTTCCATTGCTGTCTTTTTACTGTATGTGTAATTTTGGATGAGTTGCTTGTGTTCTCTCAGGATCTCACTATTAACTACATTTATCAACAGGGTAATTAGCCCCTGCTCCCCTATAGGCTAATGGCAATTTTCAAATCTTTTGAAAAAGTCAAAAGTCTTTACATTTGATCCTGACCTATTATTACTCTGTGAATTAATCCTAAAAGTCAGTACTCAACAATGTTGCTTTTTAATCATGAGCAACAGTGGCTGCCCTTTCTGTCTGTCACTGTCTTCAAACTCACCAGTTCTCTCTGCTTGTTAGTGAGTTGGCTACTTACCAAGCTGCTACTAGGCAATTGTGTTTGGCACCTGGCCTCTTAGAGTTCTCTGCTTCCTACAATAGTGTAAGATGCTTAGGGTCTAGAAACCACATGGAGCAATCACCGTTCAGTTTCCATGTGGGGATGATATCGTTCTTTGCACATTCCTCAGTGTCAGTGGTTCTCGCACTCCCAAAGCCAGAATATCCATCAGCATGACTGATCTTGTTTTCGCCCTAGAAGAGTACTTGACCTCAATGGAGCTTTCAAAAGTGCTGACACTTTAATTAATCTGGATTGTGGCCTAGGCACCTTAAAGCTCCCCAAGAGCTATACAGATTAAGAACCACTAATCTAGAAGAATCTAGAGAATTCCTTAAGAAATTTTTTTAAAATTTGCATAAAATTCCTAATTTTCAAGCATGGGAAATTACTGGAAGATACCTACTGTTTTTCTTGAGAATTCAAGTCGATAGAAAATATTTAATAACTTAGAACTGTTCACCTTCTGTTTTCACTGTAATAAAAGTAATTGATTATAACTGCCCTAACAAGACAGACAAATACGTTATATTTTGACCTAGTGAAACTTGAAATCACTAGACAGAAAAACTACGTAAAGGAAAGATATTTCACAGGATACCAAACATTTCAAATACAGTTTTTGAAGCTAAGATATAGTATAATACATAAACATTTGTTAATAATGATATATGATAGTAAGTAATATTCTTTGCTGGTGTGTGTGTTGGACTGATGAGGTTTGTGAACAGATTTAGACTGAATAGTTTTTACCTCAATTTTCACTCATGCACTAAGATGTATTTAGTTCCTTATTGACATCTATTATACATACATTATGTTCTTAATACATATAAATATATATAGGGCATGTGGCAATGTGTTGAGTCTGAGGAATGACAATGTGATGAATTCAATAGCTGTCTGAGCCTAGATATCTTTCATTTCTTAAAAAAAGTAAAATCCTAAAATCTGAAAATTTTTACTGACAGGAAAAAGTATTTTTTTTTCCAGAAAAATTTGAAGAGCAGATATGTGTCATGTGATAACATTGATTATCATATCACTACCAATTGTTAATCACATTATCTAGGCTTCAAGTAAGCAAACAGTAGGATATGAAGGAATAGAGCATGACAGGGAGATATTTTAATTGATAGCATACAAGAAAAGATTCAGAATATGAGACAAACTTCAAAGAGAGTACTGGGTGTTACATGACAACAATCAACAACATCAGTGAGTAGGAGGGTAGGGGCAGAGATTAAGTTGTGGAGATGGGTGGGAACTTAGGAATCTGAGCAACCAAACTTCAGAATAAGAGTTGTGATCAAACAGACAAACAAACAAACAAACAGACACTTAAACCAATAGAACAGAATAAAGAACCCAGAAATAAATTCACACACTTACAGCCAACTGATTTTTGACAACAGCATCAGGAAGATACATTTGGGAAAGGACAGTCTCTTCAAAAATAGTGCTGGGGAAACAGGATATCCATAAGCAGAAGAATGAAACTAAACTTCTATCTCTCACCATATAAAAAAATCAAAATATATTAAAACGTTAAATGTAAGACCTGAAACTCTGAAACTACTAGAAGAAAACATTGGGAAATGCTTCAGGACACTGACTGGAAAAAGATTTCTTGAGGAAAATCTCAGAAGCACAGACAAATAAAGCAAAAATGGACACATGGGATCACATCAAGTAAAAAGCATTGCACAACAAAGGAAACAAGAAAGTGAAGAGACAAATTACAGAATTGGATAAAATATTTGCAAACTATTCAACTGACAAGTGATTAATAACCAAGATATATAAGAAACTCTAACAACACAATAGCAAAATAAAATAAAATAAATGATCCAAGTAAGAATGGACAAAACTCTGAATAGACATTTCTTAAAATAATACATACAAATGGCAAACAGATATTGATATTGAAAAAATCCTCAATATCAATAACATCTGAGAAATGCAAATCAAAACCACATAAGCTATCATCTTACCCTAGTTAGAATGGCTTTTATCAAAAAGGGAATGATAAATACTGGTGAGGACATGGAGAAAGGGGAATGCTACTAAGCTGTCAGTGGGAATGTAAGTTAGTACATCCACTGCAAAAGATAGTGGGGAAGTTCTAAAACAACTAAAAGTAGAACTACCACGTGATCCAGCAATCCCACAGGTGGATATTTATCACAAAACAAATGGACTTCAGTGTATTGAAGAGATATCTGCACTCCCATGTCTACTGCAGTACAATGCACATTAGCCAAGACATGGATTCAGCGTTAAGTGTCCATTGATAGATGAATGGATGAAGACAATGTGTTACATATAGACAGTGGAATATTATTCAGCCATGAAAAAGGATGATATCCTGATATTTGCAACAATGTGGATAGAACTGCAGGATATTATGTTAAGGGGAATAAGCCAAGCATTGTAAGATAAGTATCTCATGTTCATGTTCTCACTTATATGTGGGAGCTAGAATATTGATCTCATGTCTGTAGAGAGTAGAATGATGGTTACCAGAGGCTGCGAAAGGTAGAGGGAGGAAGAGAGATGCAGGGGAAGAAAAACAGTTTGACTAATGGGTACAAAAATATAGATAGAAGGAATAAAGTCCAGGGTTTGGTAGCACAATAGGGTTCTCATAATTAACAATAATTTATTGTATATTTCAATATAACTAGAAGATTGGATTTGGAATGTTTTCAACACAAAGAAATAATAAATGTTGGAGGTGAAGAATATCTCAATTTTGCCCTTTTTTCTTTTTCTTTTTTCTTTTGAGTTGGAGTCTTGCTTTATCACCCAGGCTGGAAAGTGGAGAGCAGTAGCATGATCTCGGCTCACCACAACCTCCATCTCCTGGGTTCAAAAGATTCTCCTGTCTCAGCTTCTGAGTAGCTGAGATTACAGGAACGTACCACCATACTCAGATAATTTTTGCATTTTTATTAGAGACAGGATTTCACTATGTTGGCCAGGCTGCTCACGAACTCCTGACCTCCAGTGATCCACCCACCTCGGCCTCCAAAAGTGCTGGGATTACAGGCATGAGCCACAGCGCCCAACCACAATTTTCCTCATTTGATTATTACATATTGTATGCTTGTATGAAAATAGCACATATACCCTGTAAATATGTACAACTATTTTGTATCCACAAAATATATATAATTATATATGATATATATAATATATAATTAAATGATATATAGTGTGATACATAATATATAATATGGGGTATGAGGTTAGAGAGACAAAAGGGAAATAATAATCTATTTTATGTTTAAAGGTGGCAGAGTATTGAAGGCGAGAAGAACATCAATAACAATAATGCTTGTGGTTGTTCTTGGTATCCATTAATGCCCTTAATAATTAATAATAATTTAACGACTAAAAATAAAGCAGCATTTTTCTGGGATGGTTGACTTTCGGTAAAGAAAAAAATTAACTTTGCCTCAATTAAGAAAGTTACTTTGCCTCTCTTTTAAACAACCCTAGTCCCTGCTTGCTGGCTGATCAATTCTTATCTTAATGTCTACTCCAGCTGATTCTTCTTTTCAGTTCTAGACTCTGATCTCCTTGAGAACAGCAGCATCACATTCATCTTTTGTTTCTCCCTTCTTTGCAGTATCCCTGGCATATAGAAGGCATTCAGTCAATATTGATATTAACTGAGCTGAAAGCACCCTATCTTTTCACCTTGATCTCCTGGCTTTCCAAGCTAGGTAAAATTAGACATAATCATTACATTCTTGTAAAAGCACAGACTACAGTACCTCAGAGCCTTAAGCAATCCACTCTCATTCCACAAAGAGGTAGCATTTTGCATACAAAAGAAATTAGCATATATTAATTTAAGATGGCTTAATTCAAGCAGCAAATATATTTGAAAGCATAGTAAAGCAACAGCATGAACAACTGTTTTGCACCTGACATATTGATAGAAAATGAGAAAGCTTTACCCCTGAAATAAAATGCTTAATCTCAGTGTCAGTGTTTTGTATATTAAAAATCTTGACTTGAATATTGAAAAAATTATATCATTGAAACTATTAGTAATCATTGTAACTATCAGACCATAGGAGAATGTGCAAGTTGCTGCTAAGTACATGGCAAGTTTTTATCGTTATAATCAGCTAAACTGCTTAAGTGAGTCATACCATTTAAATTAGGAAATTAAAGCTTGAATGATTTTTCTGAAAATTTTCTACTGCTTCTTAAAGAAGCTAAAGTCTTGTTCGATGCTGGAATTCTCCATAGCCACTGATTGTGTGCTGTTTACAATCAATCTACAATTTGCTTGGCTGCTTCCAATAAAATATTAATGCAATCAAACCTATAATGTTTTCGTTCACAGTCATCCTCTTCTCATGGTCAGACTATAAAGCTCTATTATTAAAATAAGCCAAGTATTTGCTGTTTAAATGCATACAGGTAACTTTGGAAATCTCATCCTAAGGAGTTCAAGATATTCTTTTTCCTTTGGACTAGGACTTCATTTTCTAGCTAGATAATTTTCAGCAAAGTATTTATTGTTAATATATAGTTGACATAGATTGTCTTAGGCAATATGGAAATTATTAAGGGGTATAGGATAAAGTTCTGACATTTATATATGACTACAAAGACAATAATACACATAAAAAGGTTGAGAACATAAGACAACATGTTCTCAAAACAATGCTACATGCTGTCATTTCGGAGGAAGGGGGTTTCTCATTGAGGGTAGTGTCAGAAGAGGATTAGAGACAGGACATCAAGATGAGTGACAATTGAATGTAAACAACCCTCCTACCAAGTGGCTCTTATCCTGTCCTTTACTCAAAACTAGATAGCCATTGTAAAAACAGCTTAAGACGGAAATCTCATTTATGTTGAAATAACTATGTATCAGATTAGAGAATTTGGTGTACTTGAGCTGAAGTCTTTAAGACTGGAAAGTAAACAGATGAAAAGGTAAAGAAAATAAAGAAAAAACAAAAACAAGAAACCTTGGAGAATGATTTTCTTAGAATAAACAATCAGGGGTAGGGTGAAATAAAACTGATGAACAGACTCTGGCACAGATACATTTACATTATTTTAATCAGAAAAGAGATTTTATCTCAAAAATAAATCCCACGAAGTTCTAGATGGTGATGGAAGAGCTTTGATTCTCAGACATATTTGATGTTATAGTAGTTCTAGGATTTCTTTATCCTGGATATGACTAGAGTGATCCTAAACTTCCTTGAGAAGTTTCATATTTAGTAGAAAGACATCCCAAAACTCACTTCATACTGGGTCCCACCATATGTAATCACTAAAGGGTGTTACAGGTTTCAACTTTCCATGCAGCTAATGGGTCACATCAGTTAAACAGTTTCTTGTTTCATTAAATAATCTGATTGATTTTGATGCAACAACTAATGGCTTACCATGCATTCTTTTGGCTTATGTCTCAAGCCAAATCACTATACATGCACTACCAGAACTGAATACAACAAACTGTGTTCGTTGATTATTGAGCAAGGAGGAGCTGTGTCACTTAAAAAACAAATTTTATGGTTCTCCCTGAGAAGAAATGTAAAGAGCTAGCTTTTGGTTTTTAAACAGAAGCACTATTGATGCTTTGTTATTTTTTGTTTTCGTTTTTGAGATGGAGTCTTGCTCTGTCACCCAGGCTGGAGTGCAGTGGCACAATCTGGGCTCACTGCAACCTCCATGTCCTGGATTCAAGCTATTCTCCTGCCTTAGCCTCTTGAGTAACTGGCATTACAGGTGCCAGTCACCATGCCCAGCTAATTTTTTAAAACTATTATTAGTAGATGTGAGGTTTCACATGTTGCCAGGCTGGTCTGGAACTCCTGACCTCAAGTGATGCACACACCTTGGCCTTTCAAAGTGCTGGGATTACAGGTATGAGCCACTGCTCCCAGTCACTATTGACACTTCAGACTGAGTAATTCTTGGTTGTGTCTCTGTGTGGTGGTGAGTGGGACTGTCATACATTGTAGGATGCTGAGCAGTGTCTCTGGCCATTACTCACTAGATACCTGTTACCCTGCTTGACAATCAAAACTCTCTCTAGATGTTTGCAAATTATTCCCCTGTGGGCTAAATCACCTGTGGTTGAAAATTACTGGGTGAGAGAATAGCAGAAAAAAGAAAAAACACCAATGTAGGCATTATGAGTTCAATTCTTAAGTTGACTTATAAAGCAGATTGTATACCCTTTTTTACAAATGATCTTACATTATTCGTCTCAAAAAGGAGGGTATAGTTCTCACAGGGGTCCAGGATAAGATGAATAATACCATAGTGGGTATTTGGGTGTGCATGCTAGAAGCTTGAAGAACTTTTTTTTTTTTAACGACCCACTTTCATGGGTCCCCATTGCCCCTTAAAATATAGAAGAAACCAGCAGTGAGTCATGTGTTAATAATTTCTGTCTTTACCACTATATGCATTATTATCAGCTGATAATCTCTGGATTTTTATGAAGCTTCTGGCATTTACTCTGAGTGGAGCAGAAAAAATTCATTTTACTTTTGTTGAAGAATGAGTTTTTGTGCCATGTGACAAGAAAGGAGTTATGCAGCATCATTTCAGAGTCTGCAGACCAGACATCTGAAGATGTGAGATGAATAAGAATAACTGCAATTATATAAGATCGGACTAGAAGACACTTCAGAGCCATGACAGGAGATCTCCCAAACTTGACAAAGGAAACAGGTCCCAGAGACCTCCAGTGTCTACTTTTATTTTTATTTTTTTATTTTTTTTATTTTATTTTTTTTTTTGAGACGGAGTCTCGCTGTGTCGCCCAGGCTGGAGTGCAGTGGCGCGATCTCGGCTCACTGCAAGCTCCGCCTCCCAGGTTCACGCCATTCTCCCGCCTCAGCCTCCGAGTAGCTGGGACTACAGGCGCCCGCCACCTCGCCCGGCTAGTTTTTTGTATTTTTAGTAGAGACAGGGTTTCACCATGTTAGCCAGGATGGTCTCGATCTCCTGACCTCGTGATCCACCCGCCTCGGCCTCCCAAAGTGCTGGGATTACAGGCTTGAGCCACCGCGCCCGGCCCAGTGTCTACTTTTAATAGTCAAGTTACTCTTCCCTTTGATTTGCATACGGATTATTCAGGCATCCCTGTGGTATTACTATATGTTTAGTAGAAAATGTTAGTAATAGCATATACTCTTTCTTGGCATACCAGCAGGAAAACTAGGGATAGTCTATAATCCAAAAGTCCTCAGGCCAAAGCACTCAGTCCTGCTTCTTGTGCTTTTTGGACTTATGCAGTGTTATTTATCACAAGCCAATATTAGAGTTACATTTGGATTGGTGGCTTTAATAACCTGGATTTCTCCCATTCATATGTAACCAAGTCCTTTTGGTAAGCTAAGGCAAAATGATATAAAAGTTAATATAATATGCAAAATCAACATTATGAATTTCTTCACTGTTTGAAATGATGTCATGATAAATCTCAATATTATAAAAGTATTTCTGGATATGTCTACTTTAAGTGAAGTCTTTTGATAAAAGGTAAAATGTCTTAGTTTAAAATATCATGTGAATATCTAATTTAATCTCTGCCTACTTGCCTATTCAATACATTTGCATATCACCATAGGCACTGTGAAAATGATTAGAACAGTTTGATCCACAAATTATTCCCTTCTTGCTAATGTATCTATCATGCTCAACCTCCCTGCTAGTTTCCTAAATTGAGTCCCATCCTGGTCAGCCTACTCATAAGAAATATGATTGACAGCTGTCTTCTCTCAAACTTCTACTGCTGGTCTGTTTACCTTCCCCCTTTCAAAAATGTGCTTCCTCAGTCTAAATTCCATTCAGTCTAGGGATTCCTTTCTTCCTCATTGACAAACTCCCCCTCCCTATCTATCTTCTTCTTTTCCTTTATTGACCCAGCATCTCACATTGAAGACATGTCCCGTTGGGACTCTGGTTGAAGGAATCCCATTCACTTCTTTAAAGCAATACAGGACTTTATGGTTACTCATCTACATTTCTGATTTTGATATCAATTCATTTACATCATGCTTTCCACATTCTTGCTTTAATCACTCCTACATTCAATGAATAAATCTCTCTGTAATAACAATTTGTATGGAAAGGAAAATGAAAACTTCTACCTGTTTTTTATGACAAATTTAATAACACAAATAATAAAGCTAATGTTTTTGGAGACTGCCCAAATAGACATACATTGTAAAGAAAATAGAAGAGTTTAAAGAACAGATATCAAAACCTCAAGAATGTAGACAAGAGGAGAGTGAGAGTAGTAGACGTATGTAGCATGTATGTCAAACAGGAAATATGTTATTTTAAATATTTATTTTAATTTTTTTTAATTTTTAATTTTGTGAGTACAGAGGAAGTGTGTATATACTTATAGAGTACATGAGATGTTTTGATAAACCCATGCAATGTGAAATAATAACATCATGGAGACTGAGTATCCATCACCTCAAGCATTTACTCTTTGTGTTACAAACAATTTAATGACATTCTTTTAGTTATTTTTCAGTGTACAATTACATTATTATTGACTATAGTCACCCTGTTGTGCTATCAAGTGGTATGTCTTATTCATTTTATCTAACTATGTTTTTGTACCCATTAACTATCCCCACCTCCCTGCCAGCTCCCCACTACCCTTCCTGGCCTCTGGTAACCATCCTTCTACTCCCTGTGTTCATGAATTCAATAGTTTTGGTTTTTAGATTCCACAAATAAGTGAGAACATGCAATGTTTGTCTTTCTATGCCTGGCTTATTTCACTTAACATAATGATCTCCAGTTTCTTCCATGCTGTTGTAAATGACAGAATCTCATTCTCTTTTTATGACTGAATAGTATACTTCCTTGTGAATATGTACCACATTTTCTTCATCCACTCATTTGCTGATGGACATGTAGGTTGCTTCCAAATCTTAGCTATTGTGAACAGTGCTACAACAAATATGAAATATATGGTATTCAAGTGTTATATATTTTTTATTTAGTTATATTTGTATCTATAAAATTCAGATCCAAATATTCCTGTCTGTAATTAAGAAAGAGAACTGTGAGTAGTCAGGGCAAAAGAAGAAACTGTATTAAGAACAGGAAGCCTTTTGTAGATGGCTAAGCGTATTTACCATGTAGAAAAAGGGTCTAACAAAGTGTTCTAGTATGAAGGGTTAGCAACATGCAGCAAGAGCAGCATTTACAGAACAGATGCAGTTTCTCCTCCTCTGAGACATACAACCTCTGGATGACCATGCTAGCAACAGTGCACTGCCAACCAGTCATACGGAGGAAAACAGTAAACTAAGAGATGACATTCCTTGAACAAGCTTTGATGGATTACATGAACTCTGAGGAAGTGCCAAGAAAAAAGTAGGAAGTGGGAAGTAAGGAAAAAAAAAAAAAGAACTTTTAAATTGTGTGCTAACAGTTGGAGACTTATGGCTGTCTATTATTTACTTCAAATCCCAGGTCAGGGTGTAAATCAAGCTGTTTAAGAGAAGACTTGAAGAAACTGGTAATGTACAGTTATAAAAATAGAAGACCTTAAGAGCCATCATCAAAGCTAAAGGACTGTCATAAAGATGAGAGGTAAGATCAATCAGTAGCCATCTTTCAAATCATTCAAGGGACTTTCCTGCTCTGAGTCATGTAATTTGGAGGCCCTGAATATCTCAAATACACAAGAAACAAATGTGTTAAAGAATACTCAGACACACCGGTACAGCTCAACCCATAAACCACACATCTATTCTGACTGAGTCTTTCAGGCCTCTAGGAAGTTCCTTACCACATCTCTTGCCCTATATCTTCAAAACAAAGAACAACTGTTTTTGGAATTTTTGAGGGTTTGGATTGTGCTACTAACTTTTTTTAGGGCACTGTTTTGAACTATAAGGAGCTTTTCAGCTTTGGAAACACTTGGGTAAGGGAAGAAAAAAAATTAACTTGTGAATCCTTCTTTCCAATGGCAAGGAGGCAATACATTCTTGAGTAATGAGGTATGTTTTGCCAGTCACATCATGCATTTGTTTCCTCCATGCTTCTCTTATTGTTCCAATTTTGGATCTAAGAGGTAATAATCACAATAAAAAATTCGATTTATTTTATACAATATATAAGATGCAGTTTTTAAAAAGGTAAAACAAGAGGTGATCTTCAAATGGAGAGTGAATTGTGGTCTTAGAAACTAAAATTGAATTTATATTTTCCACATTATTGAGTATAAACTAATTTACCTTTAATAATATCAGTGAAAACTTAGCAAAAAATCTAACAGTTCTGAATTATTTCACTATTAAAATGATTGAAATGTTTTTAAAATTTTAGAGAAATTTGTTTCCTAAATAGATACAGCATGGGAAAAAAAGGAATACAAATATTATTTCAATAAAAATAATATAATTAGAACAAGAAAATCAACACAATTTCTATGACTATGAAAGATAAGATTCATGAACATATAAGCTCAACACTTATTTCTATAGGGAATAACATTTTTGGGCAATTATAGATCAAAGTATATAAAGAAAAAACAAATTTGGCAGCATATGCTATTTCCATTTTTTAATACTCTACTGGCATTGAAACATTTGAAAGAAGAATGGAAACAATAATCTATGAAACTAGATATTGCTCTAAGTGATGGTGAAAACTGCAATCTGAGATAGCAATTTATAAAATGAAATTACAGTATTTTGTAATATTTTCTGTGATGATGACATTTTAGTACTTCCCACCTCATCACAAAATTTGAACAATATTATTTCAGTTCTGTGGTTTACATCTTTAACTACCAATTTAAGAAATTTATGGATAATTTTAATGGCTAGTGTCTCAGTGGGCTAAAATTTTCTATATTGAAACTACAAAAGTGAAATAACTAGAGCTATAATAGTAAGAGCTGTTGGAGGCTGAGAATGGTGAGAGGGATTATCTACAAAGAGGCATGAGGGAATTTTTAGATGATGAAAATATCTAACAACTTCATTGCTTTGGTGACTGCATGACTGTAAACATTTGTCAAATTCATCAACTGTACACTTAAGAAGGGTGAACATCACTATATGGAAATTATACCTCAATAAAGTTTTCTTATTTAAATAAATAACCCCATTAAATAAAACAACCTCATTAAAAAGTGGGCCAAAGAAATGGACATTTCTCAAAATAAAACAAAGTGCCAAGAAACATATGAAAAAATGTTCTACATTAGTAACCACAAGACAAATGCAAATAAAATTACAATGAGGTAATATCTCACTTCAGTCAAAATTGCTACTACTAAAAAGTCAAAGAACAACAGATGCTGGGGAAGATAAAGAGAAAAGGAACACATATACAGTGTTGGTGGGAATGTAGATTAATTCAGCCACTGTGGAAAGTGGTTTGGAGATTTCTCTAACTAAAAACAGAACTAACATTTGACCCAGCAAACCCGTTATTGGATATATATCCAAAAGAAAATGAATCATTTTACCAAAGACACATGTACTAACCACAGCACTATTCACAATAGCAAAGATATGGACTCAACCTAGGTGCTCATTAATAGTGGATTGGATAAGGAAAATGTGGTATAAACACCATGGAATAGCATGCAGTCATTAAAAAAAATTAAATCATGATCTCTCAGTCACATGGATGCATCTGGAAGCTATTATCCTAAGTTAATAATGCAAAAACAGAAAAACCAAATACCACACATTCTCACTAATAAATGGGAGCTAAACATTGGGTACTCATGGACATAAGGATGGTAACAGTAGTCACTGGGGACTACTAAAGGTGGGAGAGAAGGAGGGGCCAAGGGTTGAAAAGCTACCTTTTGGGTATTATGCTCACTATCTGGATGACAGGATCACCTATACGCCAAACCTCAGCAGCACACAATATACTCAGGTAATAAACCTGCACATGTACTCCCTGAATCTAAAATAAATGTTAAAAAAACAGCACCCCCCCACCAAATACCAAACAATTATCAGTTAGTCTATAGCTTAGCGATTCTAATATGCTGAGAGGAAGACATACATCCACAAAAATGGAGGACTAGCAAAGAAAATAAAAACAAGAGAAAAAGAACAACACCAAATTAATATTCACTAAGACTATGTCTCAAGAGTTATGTGCCACATATTATTATCTATGTACCTTGGGAATCTGTTACTGGTGCTTGAGAATAAGCTTTAGTGTAATGTGGTAATTACCTTGGCTTCCAATTTTTTTATTAAGAAGTTAGAAGAATTAAAAAGAAAGAAAATATTCTCTCTACCAAGTACACTTGGTGAAAAAAAAACTAACAAAATTACAGGCTATAACACCATACCCTCAAAATCCCCCAGAACAGACTTGAAAAGCGAAATCAGAACAACATTACCTTGGTATAGATTCTGAGTAGTACAGTGTGCCAATGTTGTGGGGATAAAGAGGTAATAGTTTAGATGTATACAGAAGTTTAATGTTAATTTTTTCATAAATGTTCTATGTCATGAATATTCATGTTGAAATAACTTTGGAAAGTAAATACAGAGAATAAAATCAGTCAGAGTATTATTTATTCTACCTCACATAATTCAATGGTACATAGTAGAGATTATAAATGCATATACTTCACTTTTTCTGTTGGTGTAAATAATTCAATCACCTTTCCTCATAGTGAGTACTTTGTATACTTCCTGGGTTTTGGCTCCAGAGCAGATAAACTTTAGCAGAAAGCTATGCTCCTCTGAAAAATTAAATTTATTTAATGAATGCTACTTTCTATCAGCTTTTTCATTTTGAGTTTATATGTTATCTGAAATATCTCCAAGGATATCGTTATTGTACCTTTCAATTTGCTACTAGCAAATTGTTGTCATTGTATGACTATTATTATGATTGAATTAAGGTGATAACTACTCTTTTTGTTAAAAAACTGATCTTAATTAATTGGTGTTATTTATTTCTTCTTTTCCTTCTCTGTAATATTGAATATTTATCCCTTAAAAATCTGTTTGTCTCCTCTAAATACACACACACACACACTCTTCTGCTACATCTGCCAGAGTGATAGAGAGGAAATAACAAATTCATCAAGATAATGGGAGAAAGTCTAGAATCTCTACAAGGCAGTATTTTTTCTAAGCATTAAAAATAACAAAAGTCTGAAAGGTTTATATCCACAGAAATTTATTTTTATTCTATATGTGAAAAAACCAGCATTGTATCTTGAAGCTGGTTGAATGTTTTCTTTGAATTTTGTGAAATATCTGCCTGAGTGGAAGCAGAGAGGTGAAGATTAATAAGTTGAGATAGCATCTGAAAAAGAATGGCTGGAATAATCAATAAGAAAATAAAGTACAGGTACCCAGGAAGGGCACTAACTAGACTGAGTTGAATTTCTTTTTTATATCTGATAGAGTGGAGCAATACAAAAATCACTCTCACAGTTAGTATTACTCCTGTCACTACCACTACTGTGGTTAATGTAAGCAGTATAACATAAAATTATAGCACTAAGGATGATTCTACTTATCATAATTACCATAATTCAATACTGAAGCAATTATGTATTCGTGGTACATCACATAATTTATTATTAATCCACATGACAACTCTATTAGACAATTTTCTTATCTGCTTTTAAATCTTGAGAAACCCGAGGTGACTTAAGATTCCTAGCCTCTCATCACTTGTAAGATGAAAAGTGTTTATTTGCCTCTTTGTAGTTGAAAATGTAATGAATCAATTGAAGAAGGCAGAGAAAGTTTATGTTCCTCAATGCTTTCAATATAAATCTGAGACCCAAAGAGCAGCTGATAGAAATTAGGAAGGACAAGAGTAATTAAGCACCTAAAATATATTTACAAATTTAATATCCACAGTAACCCTTTGAGGTAGGTACTGTTATTATCCTCATTTTAAAAATGAGAGAGGTGAGGCAGTAAATTAATAAAACTGTAAATTGAGCAAGAATAGGGAGATTTAAAAACACATTAGATGAATAATTTAAATCTTCCAGACACAGATATTTAACCCAGCAGTCTGGCTTCTTGAAATTACAAGTGAAAGATCGGGTACATGTACAATTCTGAAAAGCATCCATATCAGATTTTTCTCAGAATTGCAAAAATGACTTGTGGAAAGGCACTTCTAATTTCCAGGCTAAGACCTTTGACTTAAGCTAGCTCAATGTGGAGGTGCTATGTGCTACCTTGTGAACAGCACTGTGAAATTCTCTGACCTTGATTATAATGGTGAATGGTAAACACAAAAAAAGTCACACATGATCAAAGAGATGTTACTTTGCCTAAGATGAACCTTTTTTCTTTCTGGTTATTTTTCTCAGGACCTATTTCTCAGGGTACAATATTTGTGATATCTACCGGGATGAGGAAATTCAAAATATTATTTTATATCATTTTCTGCTGTTTAAAGGAAGATGCCAGAGCAACAGTCTGTTATCAAAATTAAAATGACTGGTCTATTATGCTGGGCCTACAGGTGTTCATATGCTGTAGAACTATATTAAAACATCATATGACATTTTCGTATCCTCAAATATGTCTCTTCAGTTTACCAGTTTCACCATTTTGCAATCTTAACAAGAAAAAAAATGGTAGTTTTATCCTAGAAAATAATAACAGAGAATTTTAAATAAAAGGAAGCAATCATGTCAAAAACTGAGCAAATGAATGGAAACAAAAAATGACAGGTGCCCATTAAACTTCAATATGATGTCATTGGTGATTTAGAAGTATGTAAAATCAACAAATACCAAGACTGAACAGAGAACAAGAGATAACGATGTAAAGAGAGATAGCAAATCTATATATTATATATTATATACTATATACTATATATATATTATATATATAGTATATGATCATATACTATATAGTATATAATATATAAAAATATATATAGATATATATATTTTTTAAGACAGAGTATTGCTCTGTCCCTTAGGCTGGAGTGCAGTGGCACAATCTCTGCTCACTGCAACTTCCGCCTCCTGGGTTCAAGCAATTCTCATGCTTCAGCCTCCTGAGTAGCTAGGATTACAGGAGTCCACCACCATGCCTGGCTAATTATTTTTTCATTTTTAGTAGGAACGGGGTTTCATTGTGATGGCCAGGCTAGTCTTGAACTGACCTCAAGTTATCTGCCTGCCTCAGCCTCCCAAAGTGATAGGATTACATGCATGACCTTAAGTCTATATTCTTCTTTAAAAAATTCTGAAGGGGTAAGAGGTGAAAGGGATCACTAGCTAAAAATAGCAAAAAAGCGAATATAGTTTAGTTTCTTGTTGTTGCTTTTGTTTTTTTCTTTCTTTTTTTGCTTTTAATGTTGGGAAAGTTCTGCACATAGAAGCAATAGAAGCTGCAGAGAAAAGAGACTGACTGCTGAAGACAGCCTGGAGGAGGGCAATGGGTGTCATCCACAGCAGAGGGTCAAGATAAATTTTGAATGACAAGAGGGGCATTATTTCCAAGGAAACTAAAGTAAAGCCGAGAAAAGATGACTGAATGGAAGTATATGGGGAAGTTTGTGAGAATGAGAGGGTTTAAGGGACTTAACATTTAATGGACTCAATAGTCATTGGGAAATAAGAGCCAAGGACATTTTCTGATGGTGAGAAGAAGGTGAGTTTGGGCAAGGCTGAAGGGAGTGGCAAAGGTATAAATTGCTTGAAGGGAAGGACTTCTAAAAAACAAAAAGGAGTGTTCAACTAAGGCTGGAGATAATGAACATGTAATGGCTTCAGGACAATTTATTTTTTTCTCCAGGACTTAGTAATCTGGCTATAAAAGAGGAAAGGAACAGTTGAGTTTATAGGAGATTGTTGTTTCTTCTTTGAATGCAATGGGCAAGTACTTTTAGGTTACCTGTGCTAAATATCGGTAAGGACAATGAATGAGAAAGATAAATTCAAGTACCTGTAGCTTTGGTGTCTAATGAGTGGTGTAGGGGCAGAAGCTGTGTTTGAGGAACCTTCTAGTTTCTCTGAAATCACACCTTGTACTTTTATACCTAACTAGCCAGAATTACAAAGTGGTTACCTGCATGGGCACTGTAGTCAGAATGCATTGTTTCAAGCTCTGCCTCTGACACTTACCAGCTGTGGAAAGCATGATCAGTTGCTTAAATTTTCAATTTCCTTACCCTTAAAATAATAAAAGTAACTGTACAAACCTCACAGAGATTCATTAAATTAATACCTAAAATATCGCCTGCTTGATCACATTAAGCATTCCATAATTATTGTTACTAATTAGATTTTATGACCATCTCTTTCTCAAATTCAATACAGTTTCCAAATAATAAAAGCAGAAAGTTAAAAATATGGAGAATGAAGACTTTAAATAACTATTTGAATTTTTCTATTAGTATTATAAATAGTACATGGAGTACTTCTTTTCTCAATTGCATTAACAATAACATGAGAATAAAGTTCAAGGTTAATTTTTAAAAAGCAGTTAGTTTGCTCCACTAGTGACAGAACCTATTATCGCCGCTGACTCCATTTCTTTAAATGTGGGCAAAATCTTAATTCATGTCTCTTGATCACTGCTCTTCCAATGGCTGAAAGTAGTTTTGTCACCAGCTCATTAGATTATTATTGGAAATTTCTAATTTAAATATAATATTTTAATGTCGAAAGGCCTGCATATGCTAGGTAGAACAGGGTAGTGAAATTTGAAGGGAATGCTTTTTCTTCTCTAATTAGAAGCAATGAAGTGCTTAGTGAAGGATGTCTCATTCATTCTTATGCACCCACTCATAGGACAAGTGAATATACAATCAGTTCGTAACTCCCCAGTGTTCCCTATTGTTTCATTTGACCACTGGTGTTGTGAAAGGGAATGGTTCCAAGGTGAGTTAAAGAATTGAAATCACACCCAGACTATATTCAGCAACTGTGCTTTGAATAATTGGCTTAGCAACCTTGGCATCACCAGTTAGAAATATAAAATCTCAGATCTCATTTTAGACCTATTAAAACAATTCTGCATTTCAAAAAGATGCCTGAGTGATTCACATGCGTAGTAAAGTTTGAGAGGCGTGGCCAATGAAGACATTCATATTCTCTGGGAAAATGAAGGCTGCATTAGGTCTCAGCATTCTGCCTTTTTCCATTCCTTTAGTCTCTGACTAACTAGAAGGACTGTTAAAGCAAATCTGGAAATTTTGAGAGTCAAGAAGGTCTCCTGCCTCTTTAGGCACTGTCCAGAGGGTATTTTTGTTAGTTCCTCCACATCTCCTCTTTTTTTCCAGAACTGAGTATAAAAGGCCCTGTGTGTTCATATACCCAACGCTTCGTTTTGTTTCTTCTCATAATATGATAGATTTTTGGTTGGAGAAATAGGATGCTCATGCTGTGTGTACCAGTGCAGCTCATCAATTTTAGCAACCACAGGTTTTGCAAACAAAATCATAAAATATGACTGAACATACAGTTTGAAGACCAGGGATAAATTTCCCTATGACAAGAACATTTTTTTAAACCCACAAATTTGTCCTGGGTGATATGTACTTTATCAATAAAGACAGTGGTTGTCAAGTTGTCTCGTTAAGTGGATCTAAGAGAAAAAAGAATGAGACAACAGCCCACATATTTGTTTAAAGTTATGAATTAACTATTTCTTGTTCCATGTGTTTCACTAACTTGTCTATTCTTGACATTTAGGAAAGAAGAGGAAGTAATATGTTTGGTTTTGGTACAGGATTTGAGATGAGAATTGAGTTCAGAGCTGCACTAATCGTCTGAAACCTTCTTAAATGATAAATCTACTTTTTGTTTTGAACGTATTTGATCAAACTAAAATCTCACAATTGAACATGAATAAAATTTTTCCTTCCTGAAATCTATATAACCTACATCAAGTAACTTTTAGATGATATTTTCCCCTTGAGAACTAGGTTCTTTAAACATAGTAAATGGTGGGTTTCCCATTACTATATCATATCAGTTTCTAGAACCAAATTATATTCTCCATATTACTGTGCAGATTAATTGCACACCTTTTAAAGGATGAATTTTTTGCCTGGATGTATCTTCTGTGGATTAATTTCCATCTGAAAACTCACTTTGATATTCAAGATAAAGGAATAAGTTGAGAAAAATAGTCAAAGTGGGTTACACAGAAACACTGCATGATTGTTAATAACTTGTAGTAGTTCATCTAAGACTGCAACATTGTTATCCTATCAATTCAGACTTTAAATACACGATCATCAGACTTTGGGAATTTAACAAATATTTGAGACTTGAGGTTGACTGTCCACATTATAAGGGTAATCCGAACGCTATGTTCCATGGTAAATTTGACCAGTGCTTCTCAACCCTGGGAGGAAATCCAGTGTCTAAGCTCATCCCAGCTCAGCTGAATCAGAATAATTTGGTGGCGAGTGGGGGTGGCCTATGTATCAATAATAAAAGCAAATAAAGAAACTCAACTCTGATTCTAATTGCAGTCAAGGTTAAGATATACTTCCCTCTACTGGAGGACACTCATGGTCTTAATATTTCATGGACATAAAATACAACCCAAACTGCAGATTTCTAACAAGGAAATTACACTTATGTATTACACGTATGCCTGAGTGTAAATTTAAAGTAATAAAAATCATCTTATAATACGGTAATCACAAAATCTCTAGCTAAGTGAAATACTGGTTTAATATATGAAAAATGCATCCTGATGAAATATATGAACACATGTCTTCTGTCAAAGATCACTGATCTCATTTTTTCTCACTCTTATTGGGGCAATTGAGATTTCATTGCCTTTTAAATTTTATACAAGGGAGAATATATTCTTGTAAACATTCTTCTAAAAAATTAGACTAGTTTTAAGCTTGGGTGGCTACATCCACAAAATAAATATATAGCTGAAGTTCAGGATTTAAAAAGAATTGTTATGTTTTGTTTACCATCATGGCCATTAACTAAAATATCATTATTTGTTTCATCTTATAATGCTCAGGGGTTCAAATGGTTCAGCAAATTTCATATTAAAGAATTGTCGGATGACATTTTCGATAGCTGAGATATTATCTCTGTTTATGACATTTTCTTTTTTTTTTTCTTTTGAAGATGGAGTCTCACTCTGTCACCTGGGCTGGAGTGAGATGGCATAATCTTGGCTCACGGCAACCTCCATCTCCCGGGTTCAAACAATTCTTCTGCCTCAGCCTCCCAAGTAGCTGGGGCTACAGGTGCATGCCACAATGCCAGGCTAATTTTTGTATTTTTAGTAGAGATGGGGTTTTGCCACATTGGCCACGCTGGTCTCGCACTCCTGACCTCAGGTGATCTGCCCGCCTTGGCCTCCTAGCGTGCTGGGATTATAGGCTCGAGTCACCACACCCAGCCTGTTTATGACATTTTCAATAGCTGAGCTATTATCGCTGTTTATGGAAATTAGTTTAGTGACTTATCCTATGTTCTTGAGGAAGCACTAGAGAAAATATGTACTTTGTCTATAAGTTTAGCAAATTATTTTAGGAACGCTAGCTTCTCTGCAAAGTAGGTTTTATTTGACATACACGGCAAAGGAAATATTAGGAAGTACACATACTTGCTAATAGACATAGAGCCAAAATAAATAAAGCAACACATTATTTATATTTAGGAACTTTGCTTTGAAGACTTAGAAAGGCAAACAAAGAAAAAAATCCCACTCGAAAAGAAGTTTTAAGACTGTTGATTGTGTATTCTACTTAAATTAAGTCACATGTAATACTTTCACTGATTTTAAATGAGTTAAAGGTGTTATCTAAAGTAAGGTAGGAAATATAGAGATTACTATTCTTTTTAAATGGGTCACTATAAAATCTAATAGTGCTAGTATAATTTAAAATCTATAGAAAAAGCAGACATTTTTAAAAAATGAGAATGGAGGTGGCTAAAGTACATACTGATATAAAGGAAAATATAGATACAGATCCAAAGCTATATATATATATATAAAATAGCAAACATTGTGTTTTTAATTTGTCTTCCAGTAATCATGTGTGTTTGCAGCCATTCCTCATTTATTCACAATGAAAAATTCAGGGAACATGGGGTGGCTGATAACCCTGGGGAAGAAGAAAGAGGCTATGACATTATGACATGTGGGGAGGTCTCTACTGGATAGGTAGTAAAAATTAGAGGCTTTCGGAACTGAGGCTGTAGGTTTGAAAGATAATAGAAATGGAGAGAAGGAAAACAGGCAGGAAGACATTGATGTTTTGACCCCTAATCTATGGGATGTTGCCTTGGAGGGGGACAAGGAGTGTACTGGATAGTTTGAGGGGAACCATATCTATGTACAATGCTGATGTGGTGACAAACGTCTAAATTGACCACACTCTTCAGGCCTGGGATGGCAGTTCTTTAGAGACGTCCAGCTCTCGTAAGGAGTCCAGGAGTTCCCACATGTCCTGTGGAGAGCTAGGGGAACCGGCTGATGGTGCTGACTGGCCAGCTAGCAGAGAGTGTCACAGTGGCTCAAGAGAAGGGATCCTGAAGCTCTGCTATACTAGGTAGCACATTCAGGTTTAGGATGAAAAAAAGTGTCCAGCAATTCTTCAGAGAAGCCAAAGCAAAAGAGAACTAGGTTGGAGCCTGACTGGCTGATGGATTATTAACAGTTAACCAGGTGCAGAGAACCAGCAGATGCTGGGAGCTGTAGCAGTGATTAAGAAGGCAAAGATACCACTGCTGCAGAGGACAGTGGGGATCCTATAAGCTCCTCCATAAACCAAAGTCCCTCTGTAAAAAGAGAAGGGAAACAGTCATAAAACAACACTGAAAATCAAGAAATTGAGCTATTCAGAAACAGTCTATTGAAACACAGAATTTACAACAAGACTGCTTACTAAGTTTAAAGTTTAATTTTCAATGCTCCAGAGGGTAGATGGTGAGGGGAAGAGGTGAGAGTAGTGAGGGTAGTAACAGCACTTATAGATAATAAAAATGCATATGTTATTTTGTTTGGTGAGTGACTTCCCTACATATTTTTTTCGTAAGCAAGTTTTTACTTCTTTTGAAGTCTTACGAAGTTAATTATAGGTATCTTTTCACATTTCAGCTTCTGATAAAGTCTTGCTCATAAGAAAACAGTGAGGTAACTGAATTTTGCTCCAATTTATTTTTTCTCCCTAATCACTTTGCAAGTGGGCTTTATCATTTCAGACCTCGTAATAATGATGACATATTTGTGCTTTATTGCTATGGCAACAATACTTCTCCTGAGACAAGGGCCATGTATTTTTGGTTCTCTGTTCTGAAATCACACGTTTCCCAACAGATACAGCTTTGTGATTTTGGCTTTCAATTTGATTGCCCCAAGCAATGTGTTGTGGACACTGCTGTATTGCTCAGGTCTTCCCATCAGGATTGAGGCTGTTTTCACCCAGTTTTGAGGAGTGCTGCTGTCAAAAACTTTCAACAGTCAACCCTGGAAAATTGCCTTCAGCTGAAAAAAAAGCCTCCTTGTACAATGTCACATTGCCATAGAAGTCACAGTTTAAATCCAGTGACTGGTAAATTCTGGGGTTTAAACTACCCCAAATCAAGACAACTCTGAAGATCAACCCAAGCTTCAGAGCTCACCAGAGTTCAACTAGGGCCCAAATTTTTCCTCCATTTAAGCCTAATTCGTTTTCCTCTTCCCAGTGTTAATTCTAAGAGCACTACCTACTAAACCTCCTGTGTGCTGATCTCCATTTTAGGGTCTGCTTCATCAATAACCTGAACTGCAACAGTTGCTTCTAGTAATAGCCTGAGAAATCAGATGGATTGGAACATTCTCCAGCCAGCTGACAATGAAGGCCAAATCACTGGTGGTAGACGGAACTTGGATAGGTTCTGTAACAAGATTTTAGTGCAATTGTTAAAATTTTTATCAGTGATAAACTAGAGACATAAACTAGGAGGAGCAATGTATCATGTGCTTAAGAGACATAGGATAAATAGTATTGATAAGGATAACTATTCTAGGGGTAATTGATGCTCTGGAGAAAGAAAAGGAAAGTCTGGGGGTTATTGTCTATTAAAAAGGTAACCGAATATCAGAGAGACTTCTTGGCAGCAAATAACAGTCCTTTATTTCCTGCATACTGAGGACAGAGAAAACTGAGGACCAGGAAGAGAGCCAAATGGAAATAGCACAGTTCTAATAAAGGTTTAACATTCAAGTTAGCCGGGCGCGGTGGCTCAAGCCTGTAATCCCAGCACTTTGGGAGGCCGAGACGGGCGGATCACGAGGTCAGGAGATCGAGACCATCCTGGCTAACACGATGAAACCCCGTCTCTACTAAAAGATACAAAAAACTAGCCGGGCGTGGTGGCGGGCGCCTGTAGTTCCAGCTACTCCGGAGGCTGAGGCAGGAGAATGGCGTGAACCCGGGAGGCGGAGCTTGCAGTGAGCCGAGATCCGGCCACTGCACTCCAGCCTGGGCGACAGAGCAAGACTCCATCTCAAAAAACAAACAAACAAACAAACAAACAAACAAAAAAACATTCAACCTAGACACATAGTATATGTCAAGTTCAAAGTCCTGATTGGGAAAAAATGGGACCCTGTCATAAGGGATGGGGTCACATGGGTACATGCCCTTAAAAATATTGAATCTCTAAATTCCTTTGAACTCTTTGGAGCTGTAGAAGTGGCACATTTCTCTCTGTTAAAGGCTAGGGTCCCATTTGCCTTAAAGAAGGCCTCTCTCCTGCAAGACATCATGTGCCTTCCTCAAAATCTGAACCTCCCTTTCCTCTTAAGTAAAAAGTCAATAAGCAGAGTTATGTCACACCATAATCTGGCCATGGGAGTGACAAGCTTGTGAAAGGAGGTAGGGAGCAATATCCCAAAGAGCTGCAGGACCAAGACAGCTGGTCCTGCAGAGGAACTGTGAAAACAAAATTCAGGGAGATGATGAAATTATATATGGAAGAGTTTGTCTTTACAGAGAAGAACTGTTGTTTTAAAAACATTCTGGCAAAACACTTTGGGAAAGACTGCAAAAGATAATGCTACGATGTTTCTTAGAAACTTGGAGAAAATGTGGCCCGCTATAAGTGGAATAGAAGTGTCAACATTGCTATGGTAGATAGTAGTAAAAGAGGGGAAATAGTTTCGAAAAATGGGCATGCCAGAGTGGACATCTCATGTAAGCCTGGGCAAATTGCTAGATGACTATGCTTTCAGGAGGGCCAGGAAAATACTTCATTTAACAAATGGTAGTGAAAATGTTGCCAGCATTAGAAGCTACAGCCTAACTGTGGAGTACAGTTTATGGGAGGAAAATGTTAGGGAAATGGTCTCCTTAATAACAGTGGGGATGGTAACATTTCACAATAATGGAGTCTAGGTGGTGGCTTTTAACAGTTTAAAACAAGACACTTTCAATTAGTGTTTAATTAGTGTTGAAAGTTGAAATAGTACCCAGAGGAGCATGGCAGGCAGAGAGCTGCAGATATGGCTGATAGAACACACTTTTCTTGGAGTCAAGATAGATGTGCATCCAATGATGGCATTGCCCAACATTTACAACAACAACTCCAGGAAGGCTGGTCAGGAGATTAAAGGCAGTTCTCTTAACAAAATGTCACAATCTCTTGTTCAATTTCCAGATGCAAGTCAGTGTTCCAACCCCTGAACCCACTGAATGAAGAACAAGCTTGGTTCCCAAGAGAAAGTACCGTGGTAGCATTCCAGCAATTACACACTATAATGATTACTTCTTTTCCCAAAGAGCACTGTAACCATTTGCTTAAATAACTGCACATTGGGAAAAGAATACCCAAACCTAATATTCTGAGGATTGTTGCATGTAAGAACCAAGTTGCCATTGATATCCATGAACACAAATTATCTCATCTTCATGGTTTGCATGTGAGGGTAGGAACATATGAAGGCCAGGTAATAATGGGATCTTGGTGCAAGTTCAGCTTAGAGTGTGTCTACTGGTTCCATGACTCATCAAAAGGAAGACCCCCATCCCCCTCCACCACTAATGCAGACACGATAGTGACAATATCATATTCCAGGTAAAATTGCAGAGACTGATACTACCTTAAAAATAGAAAGGAGACAGAGATGGCATCTTTGTCATATCTCCTTTCAGTTACCAAGTCTGGCCCTATAAAACCAAAGAGATCATTGAAAATACCGTAGATTACCACAAACTGAGCCAAGCAGTATCGCCACATCAAGCTGTTGTAGAAGATGTGTTTATCTTGGCTAGAGAAGATGAACATCACTTCATGTATATGGTATTTAGCCACTAATCTCCCAAAATGTTCTTTTCCATCACTACCAGAAAAGGATATGAGTAAAAGTTATATTCATTTGGAATAGATAACAGTATTAATTTTCAGTCTTGCATCAAAGCTTTGCTAACTCTCCTACTGTCTGTTATAATATGGTCTGAAGAAACCTGGATTATGCCTATATCATGTAGAATATCAGACCATTTTCACTATATTGACAGCATCATGGTAGTAAACATGTATAATCAGGAAATGGAAAGTACAGTAAAAGCCTTGGTAAGACACATGTGATTCAGAATATGGAAAGTGAGTCCGATGGTGATTCACAGATTTGCTATCAATAAATTTGTAGGGGTCTAGTGGTCCAGAACAGACTGGGACATTGGTTTCAAAGAACAGGATAGATTATTCCATCTCACGCTTTCACCTCAAAGAAAAGAAAGTTCAATTCCTGATAGGTTGATAAGTTTTCTTGAGTTTTGGCAGCAAAATATTCTACAGATGACGGCATTTTCAAAAGCTCCATCTGACGCACCCAGTGGCATAGGGAGCTTCCAACAGTGAATAGGACTCATATAATTCAGTAGACTCTAATCGTAGGTGGTATCTGTAGTGAAAGAGGTATCATGTGGAGTGTATGGCAATCTGTAACACAGGAGTCACAATATAGACTAAGAAGTTTCTGGAGAAAGACCATACCATCTGCATCAGACTTTTGATGTAAATATATAAGTTTTAAATAATTTAATTCAATAATATAAATATACTATATTTATATTATAGTAAATATAAATACCATATAAATTTAATACAGTTATTACATCTAGACCTAGATATAGTTATACAGATATCTCTACCTATTCATATATCTGTATCTACATATCTATATCTAGCAGGCTGTATTTGACCACCTACATCAAGTACGAAAACACCCTGATTGAAATACAAAAATCCTTTAGTTTGCCATTTATCCCACACTTGAGAATATTTTAGAGGTCTTCAGATGCAATTAATTCAAAGTGCTCACTTGCATGAAGAATGGTGGTTTATTAGAAAACTTAAAAGTTTGATTTATGAAAAACCCTGTGTGTAAGATGACCAGATGTTCTATTAATGGTAGCTGTTCAACCAGCTCCTAGGTGAAATTCAAATTACCCCTCTCACATGTACCCTAGAACTTAAAGTATAATAAAAAAAAAAATTACCCCTCTCAATGATCCTTCTTTCAAACAACATACTTTTCGTTTCCTATGTAGCTTATCTACCCTTGGACCAGTATTTGACTAGGGAACACTGACACTCATTGTCTTATCTCCCTGTCTTTTCTCTCCAATGCTCTGTCTACATTTCCATTTGTCTCTTTATACAAAGACCCTCTGTTCTCCATGCTTTTCTGGCTCTTCAGATGCTGTATCTGTAACTCATGTCATTACCATCAGAGAACTAGTTCCCCTTTTATTTTATGTCAAAGAGGGATCATTTTATAGAAATAAGTTTCTCCAAACCTACTGTTTGGAGGATGAGGGGAGATGTTTATTTTCCATTATGGGCAGCTGTCTCACCCCACAACATGACCCTTTACAATGACTTAAACAACTCAATATAGAAAAAAAAAAATGACTTTTCCATCCTTATCAGAAAAGATATCAGAAACAGTTATTTTATTTATCAACTTTATTTATTGACAAGAGTGAAAGATCACAGTCAACTCTACTCTTTTTCCAAAGAGCTGTTTACATCACACGGATATAACTAAAATACATAATTCCAGAGATTCTCCTCGGCCTTTAAACTTGTAATTCCCATTGCCTATCCAAAATGAAAGCTTTCTTCTCTATAACATTACAATAGAAGTATTTGAAAAATAGATGCTTGGGCAGTAAAAACATTCCCAGTTACTTCCCCCGGTAACTGTGAAGAGCTTCTGATTCCTCTAAGGCAAATACTCTTTTCCAGTTCATTTGCACAATAGGCTTCCTCTTAGCTTAGCTTTGGCCAAGCTGAGTCTCAAAGGTATTCAGCAGAGCTCTGGCTTTATTTGTATTCCTGCCTCTGTTAATTTATTCTTTCAATAGATCTTCCTTGTATGCACATTAAAAAAAAAAACACAAATAATCACTTTGAGTGCACAGAGAATAGAATGAATGAGATAGGATTTTAGTTTATATATAAACAGAAAATACCAACACATTTTTAAAAAAAGAATTAGAAAGACTAAGAAAAGAATATGGCAGAGGGGCAGGTGTTAAACGTTGTTGCACATTACAAAAATGTGATGAGTTTTTAAAATACCCATGCCTGGGTCCCATCTCTGGAGGCTCTAATTTAATTGGTTTGGAGATGCAACTCAGGAATCTAGGTTTTCCAAAAGATTACCAATTCTAAGTAAAGAACCATTTCTATACACCATACGATTACTCTCAAAGTCTCTTGCATGGCTTTTCTTCTTGCATGACTTTTCAGGATATCCTGAAGAGAGGATATTCAAATATAATTCAGTTTTCCCTTAACTATTTTCTTATTGTAACCATTCTCACTAAGGTCTTTCCCCATTCATTATGCCAAAAGAAACTCAGCATTCCCATATGCCTTGGGTTAAAAACATCAATTTTCAAGTCTAGTTTGGCTCTAATCTTCTCTGTGTAACTTTGGAGAACATATCAAAAGTATTACTTCTCTTTTGACTTTTTGCTAACCTATTATTTATACCTATTATTGCAGTTTGCCTAACTCAGAAGTTGTGGTTTACAACATTGCTATGGCACCTTATAAGGAGTGACTTATATTTTGGATTGCCTTCCTATACTCCCCAGAAAGACGTAACTGCATTCCTGAGTGTGGGTTTTTGTTCTCTCTCTCTCTCTCTATATATATATATCTATATAGATAGATATATAGATATATCTATATATCTATAAATATCTATCTATCTATATAGATATATATATATATTTTTTTTTTTTTTTGAGACAGAGTCTTGCTCTGTTGCCCAAGCTGGAGTGCAGTCGTGCGATCTCAGCTCACTGCAAGCTCCACCTCCCGGGTTCACACTATTCTCCTGCCTCAGCCTCCCAAGTAGTTGGGACTACAGGTGCCCGCCACCACACCCAGCTAATTTTTTTGTATTTTTAGTAGAGATGGGGTTTCACCATGTTAGCCAGGATGGTCTCGATCTCCTGACCTCGTTATCCACCCACCTTGGCCTCCCCAAAGTGCTGGAATTACAGGCATGAGTCAGTCACCACGCCTGGCCTAATACTTTCTTATTGGGCAGAGTCTCAATGGGGCCTTCAGAAGAGGTGGAGAAAGGTACTAAACACTTCGGCACCTACAAGCCTTTTTCCCCATAGCATTCTCTTATTTTCTTTCCCCATTCTACTTTCCTCCCTTCCTTCAATGAAGGCACCTCTCCCTTTCCTGCTTTTCTCTCAAGGACCTCAGATATTCTGAAAAGCCAGAAAGATCATTTGTTTGTGGACAGTCTCTGCTTTCATTCATGCTATCAAAATCTCCTTGGGAATAAAACAAAACAAAATGATGATAAGTTCTTAGTAAAGGGAAAGTAAAATATATGCAAAGTAAGGTCTCAATAAACTTAGGGTCATACGTTATAAAACATTTCTTCTCAATAATACTCTGAGGTATATATTAAGAAATAGAAACAACTTGGTGCCTAAATATTTATTGAGTATAAATATGAATGAACCCACTGACGAGAAATCTAACTCTGTAATTTGTGGTCACTTATCTGTGCCTTGGATTTCTTGCTTATAAAATGAGGGTGTTAAATCACGTGACCTCCAAGGACGCTACCAGCCCCAAAACTGCTTCTGTGTTATTGAAATTGTGTGAAAGAAACAGTGGGAAAGCAACTTATAAAATTTTTAACTTATTCCAGCCAGTGATTTTTCATCTTAGCAGGTTTTATGTCAGGATGGGAACAGATGCCGTTTGACTTTGTAATTTAGGTTTAATTGATTTACAGGCTCGTGGTACCCTGCAGTGCAGTGACTTCTCCAAGTAGGAGAAAATTGCTGCTCTAGAAAAAGTTTAAACTCTCTGAGATGAAGTTATGCTTCTGTTTCAAGCTGAAATCGCTTTTGCCTTCCTGATTATCCTAAGGTCCTGCGTGTGACCCGCTTTTTCTCTGCTCATATTCCCTGTCTTCTTATGCCCTTTGTCAGCATCCTTCATCTTCTCTTTTGAGAGAACTCTGAAATATGTTTCTCCAAATGCATTTTCTGAGTTCATCGTGCTTTTCTATTTGCTTACTGGAAATCTCTTCTTTTGTGATCCATAGAGACTAAAACCCAACACATACAAGATGGGACTCATTTTGTCTTCCTTCATTCTACTCTGCCATTTTTTCTGTGATTATTATCAGCATTTTTTCAAATCACAAGGGCTGGAAGACTTTCGTTATCAAGTCAGAATTCCACATTTCTCATGCCTGCCTATCAGTAATGAAGTTCCAGAATAGCACAAAAACTAAGAGTACCAGCTCTGGAATCATACTGCCTGGGTTCAAATCTCAGTTCCCCTGCTTCACAGCTGTGTGGTGTTGGGCCCCAGTTATCTCTCTGTGAAACAGAGCCAGTATCCCTTCTCTTAAGCTTGCCATGAGGGTAAGATTAAATAATGCATGTGAAGCCCTTGTCACAGAGTAGTCACTTAATAAATTAGAACTATGATCCTGCTTAACTACCAAATTTCTCAAATCTCCATTCCCAGTTGTACTAACATAACAAGAACTTCTTTGGTCTCACACATAACCTTTTCACTGGTTCCATTTTTCTTCATCTTAACCACATACTTATCAGTCTACAGCTTCTCATTTCTTTCTATTTTTTTTTTTAATACTTTAAGTTCTAGGGTACATGTGTACAAGGTGCAGGTTTGTTACATATGTATACATGTGCCATGTTGGTGTGCTGCACCCATTAACTAATCATTTACATTAGGTATATCTCGTAATGCTATCCCTTTCCCCTCCCCCCTCCCCACAATAGGACCCAGTGTGTGATGTTCCCCTTCCTGTGTCCAAGTGATCTCATTGTTCTATTCCTACCTACGAGTGAGAACATGTGGTGTTTGGTTTTCTGTTCTTGCGATAGTTTGCTGAGAATGATGGTTTCCAGCTGCATCCACGTTCCTACAAAGGACACGAACTCATCCTTTTTTATGGCTGCATAGTATTCCATAGTGTATATGTGCCACATTTTCTTAATCCAGTCTGTCACTGATGGACATTTGGGTTGATTCCAAGTCTTAGCTATTGTGAATAGTGCTGCAATAAACATATATGTGCATGCGTCTTTATAGCAGCATGATTTATAATCCTTTGGGTGTATACCCAGTAATGGGATGGCTGGGTCAAATGGTATTTCTAGTTCTAGATCCTTGAGGAATCGCCACACTGTCTTCCACAATGGTTGAACTAGTTTACAGTCCCACCAACAGTGTAAAAGTGTTCCTATTTCTCCACATCCTCTCCAGCACCTGTTGTTTCCTCACTTTTTAATGATTGCCATTCTAACTGGTGTGAGATGGTATATCATTGTGGTTTTGATTTGCATTTCTCTCATTGCAAGTGAGGATGAGCATTTTTTCATGTGTCTGTTGGCTGTATGAATGTCTTCTTTTGAGAAGTGTCTGTTCATATCCTTTGCCCACTTTTTGATGGGGTTGTTTATTTTTTTCTTGTAAATTTGTTTGAGTTCTTTGTAGGTTCTGGATATTAGCCCTTTGTCAGATGAGTAGATTGCAAAAATTTTATCCCATTCTGAAGGTTGCCTGTTCACTCTGATGGTAGTTTCTTTTGCTATGCACAAGCTCTTTAGTTTAGATCCTATTTGTCAATTTTGGCTTTTGTTGCTGTTGCTTTTGGTGTTTTAGACGTGAAGTCCTTGCCCATGCCTATGTCCTGAATGGTATTCCCTAGGTTTTCTTCTAGGGTTTTTATGGTTTTAGGTCTGACATTTAAGTCTCTAATCCATCTTGAATTAATTTTCATATAAGGAGTGAGGAAAGGATCCAGTTTCAACTTTCTACTTATGGCTAGCCAATTTTCCCAGCACCATTTATTAAATAGGGAATCCTTTCCCCATTTCTTGTTTTTGTCAGGTTTGTCAAAGATCAGATGGCTGTAGATGTGTGGCATTATTTCTGAGGGCTCTGTTCTGTTCCATTGATCTATATCTCTGTTTTGGTACCAGTACCATGCTGTTTTGGTTACTGTAGCCTTGTAGTATAGTTTGAAGTCAGGTAGCGTGATGCCTCCAGCTTTGTTCTTTGGCTTAGGATTGTCTTGGCAATGCGGGGTCTTTTTTGGTTCCATATGAACTTTAAAGCAGTTTTTTCCAATTCTGTGAAGAAACTCATTGGTAGCTTAATGGGGATGGCATTGAATCTATAAATTACCTTGGGCAGTATGGCCATTTTCACAATATTGATTCTTCCTATCCATGAGCATGGTATGTTCTTCCATTTGTTTGTGTCCTCTTTTATTTCACTGAGCAGTGGTTTGTAGTTCTCCCTGAAGTGGTCCTTTACATCCCTTGTAAGTTGGATTCCTAGGTATTTTATTCTCCTTGAAGCAATTGTGAATGGAAGTTCATTCATGATTTGGCTCTCTGTTTGTCCGTTACTGGTGTATAAGAATGCTTGTGATTTTTACACATTGATTTTGTATCCTGAGACTTTGCTGAAGTTTCTTATCAGCTTAAGGACATTTTGGGCTGAAACAATGGGATTTTCTAAATATACAATCATGTCATCTGCAAACAGGGACAATTTGACTTCTTCTTTTCCTAACTGAATACCCTTTATTTCTTTCTCCTGCTTGATTGCCCTAGCCAGAACTTCCACCACTATGTTGAACAGGAGTGGTGAGAGAGGGCATCCCTGTTTTGTGCCAGTTTTCAAAGGGAATGCTTCCAGTTTTTGCCCATTCAGTATGATATTGGCTGTGAATAGACCAATAGCAGGCTCTGAAATTGACGCAATAATTAATAGCCTACTAACCAAAAAAAGTCCAGGACCAGATGGATTCACAGCCGAATTCTACCAGAGGTACAAGGAGGAGTTCATACCATTCCTTCTGAAACTATTCCAATCAATAGAAAAAGAGGGAATCCTCCCTAACTCATTTTACGAGGCTAACATCATCCTGATACCAAAGCCTGGCAGTGATACAACAAAAAAAGAGAATTTTAGACCAGTATCCCTGATGAACATCGATGCAAAAATCCTCAATAAAATACTGGCAAACCAAATTCAGCAGCACATCAAAAAACTTATCCACCATGATGAAGTGGGCTTCATCCCTGGGATGCAAGTTTGGTTCAACATATGCAAATCAATAAACGTAATCCAGCATATAAACAGAACCAAAGACAAAAACCACATGATTATCTCAATAGATGCAGAAAAGGCTTTTGACAAAATTCAACATCCCTTTATGCTAAAAACTCTCAATAAATTTGGTATTGATGGAACGTATCTCAAAATAATAAGAGCTATTTATGGCAAACCTACAGCTTCTCATTTCTAACTCAATAGCTTCCCATTTCTGATTTCTTACTGAACACATTTTTTCTTTTTCTGTTTTTTTTTTTTTTTTTTTAGAATGCAAGATTCCTCATGACAGGGTCGCAATATCCTTTTTCAAATTTCTTTACTACAGATTATTGCCTGTAACTTCAATACAAACAATTTCTAATATTTGCTTTCTTCTAATCATGCTGACTAATTTGCCCATATTCTTGAATTTATTCTTGTATGTTCTCCCTGCCAATATCTCCCTACCCGTATGGTACCCATTTCATTTAGGAGCTCAAATGCCACTTAAGTCTTTACATCCCTCATCATCTGGGAATTTTTTTCCCACTGTAATTCCCGTAATTAACCTTTCACTTACAATACTCATCATCTTTCTCCCTTTCATTAAACTTGCTCATGTACCTAATTCATCTCCTGATGTAATTACAAACTACTTCAGAGAAGAAACCATTTCTTTTCATATATGTGTACTCCATGTTAATATTCATTGAAAATGTAAATAGGCAATATTTTGAAGAATGAAGAAAATAAGGAAGTAAATAAACAATGAATGAATAAATGAATTAATGAACTATCAGACAAAAATTATTTCCCAGCATGTGCTTCATTAATGGGGAAGAAATTGGCAAGGCAAAACACCAAAAAATTATAAAGGATAATTTTTTTTTTTTTTCTTCTGAGATGAAGCCTCGCTCTGTGGCCCAGGCTGGAGTGCAGTGGCACAATCTCTGCTCACTGCAAGCTCCACTTCCTGGGTTCACACCATTCTCCTGCTCAGCCTCCCAAGTAGCTGGGACTACAGGTGACTGCCACCACGCCTGTATAACTTTTTGTATTTTTAGTAGAGATGGGGTTTGACCATGTTAGCCAGGATGGTCTCAATCTGACCTCATGATCTGCCTGCCTCAGCTTCCCAAAGTGCTGGGATTACAGGCATAAGCCAACGCCCCTGGCCACAAAGGAGGAATTTTTTAAAAGTGAACATTAATGCAAGAAGTTATAATATAAATATTATCACTGAAGGAGTGAGACAAATGGTAAAAGAGAGAAAGAGTAATTAAGACTGATTAAGCTTTCAATCTACTACTCGTCAGTTTTGTTGTGTTCCCCACTATATGTACATGCAATTTTACCCTATTTCAATACCTATTGAATTCAGCTATAAACCACTCTACATAATAAAATACTGATTTGCCGTAATATAATACATTGCTTTGTAGTTTCCAAGTGTTTTTATGTATTCTGGCTTATCGTTAATTCTTCACAATGATATGGTATTTATATTTTCTATATTCAACCAAGATAAATGACTATCAAAATGATTAATTTGCCCACCTACATGGTAAACTAAGATCTGAGACTCAAATCCAGGACTACAAATTGAAATAGAAGTTGTTTGATTTTTTTTCATTCCTGCAACCCATTTAGGGTAGATGTTACCTATCCAAATTCAGCAAAACGAAATGATAGACCTGCATATTGCCTCTGTAAAAATCCACTCTTACTCTGACCAATGCTATTTTTAAACAGTGTAGCAAGTTCAATTTCTCAGGGCTGAATATCAACGTTTTACATGCTGCTCATGCTATCACTGACAAGAAATAATGGCTTCTTTACAGATTTCTCACCTGAGTATAACAAGTCTGGGATGGAGAATCCGTACTGCCAACTTGCTCTGAGGAATTGTGTTCTTCCTCTATAATTTGTTTACTTCCTCCCTGGAGTCCATTATCTCTGGCTGATTTTAGTCTTGAAAAGAAGACAGAGGTAGCAGCAAGCATATGAATGTTTGCTGACTAATGTTATTTTATTATTCTGGAACACAAAACAATACATGCAGGAGCTGTATATTGAAATACAATGCAATAAGTCATTATTTTTTTAATGTAAAGAATATTGGAAAATTAAAGTATTTAGAGTTTCTTAGTCTAGGTGAAACAAACATAATTTACTAATGAACTTGATTTTGTCTACATAAAATTATGCATTTTATTTGCTTGCCAAAAGAGATGAACTTTTCTCTCTGTACTAAATGTAGAATTATGTAAATCAGACACATTTTTATTTACATATTCTTAAAATATCTAATCAAAATTAAACGTAATTAAATTGTATAACTGAGCATACTAAACTAATAATTTGAGAATCTTGAAAATGAAAAAATTTCAAATACATCACAAGAAATTTAGCCAAAAGGTGAAAAATCTGTACATTGAAAACTATAAAATGTTGATGAAAATAGTTGAAGAAATAAAAAGACATCCTTTGTTCATGGATTGAAATAATTAATATTTTTAAAGTATCCATTCTATCCAACATAATTTATAGATTCAATATAATTTCTATAAAAATTATAATGTAATTTGATACAGGAATAGAAAAAACAATTCTAAAATTTGTATGGAACCAGAAAAAGCCTCAAATAACCAAAGAAATCTTGAGCAAAAAGAATTAAGCCAGAGTCATCACACTTCCTTACTGCAAAATATATTATAAAGTTCTTGTAATCAAAGCACATGGTGATGGCATAAAAACAGACTCATTGGCCAATGAACAGGATAGGAAGTTGAGAAATAAACCAAGATATTTACAGTCAATTGATTTTGACAAGGATGTCAAGAACACAAAAGATGATATGCAAGTGGCCATGATATCTGAAAAAATGCTCAACACCTCTAATAATCAGGGAAATACCAATTAAAACCACAGTGAGATATCACCTTGCACCTGGTAGTGTGGCTACTATTAAAAGGATAGATGATAACAAGAGTTAGCAAGTATGTGGTTAAAAGGGAATCCTTGTACACTGTTGATGATAATGTAAATTAGTACAACCACTTTGGAAGATAGTATGGACGTTACTTAAAAAACTGAAAATATAATAACCATATGATCCAGCAATTTCACTTCTAAGTATATATCCAAAGGAATTTAAAAATTGGTATGTTGAAGAGATATCTGCGTTCTCATATTTATTTCATCATTCACAATACACAAGATATGGAAGCAATCTAAGTGTCCATTAGGTTTTGAACGGATAAATAAAATTTGGTAAATTATATAATGGAATAATATACATCCTTAAAAAGGAAAGAAATTCTGTAATTCTGTAATTTGTGACAACAAAATGGAACTGCTGGACATTATGTTACGTTAAATAAATCAAGCACAGGAAGACAAATACTGTATGATCTCACATATATGTGGAAAATAGAAACAGAGAGTAGTGGACAGGTGCTGATAAGAGGCTGGGGGTGAGGGAGAGGTTTGGAGAAAAATATGTTGATTGAAAGGTACAAAGTCTCAGATTGGAGGAATAAGTTTTATTGATTAATTGCACTGTATGGTGACCACAATTAATAATAATTTATTGTATATTTCAAAATTGCTAAAAGAACAGATGTTTAACATTCTTACCCCACAAAAAAAGATAAATTGGTCAGATGATGAATATGTTTAGGTTGATTAAACCTTTCTACAATGTATACATAGTTCAAAATATCACATAGTACCCATCAACATACACAATTTTTAAAAAGTAAGGAACAAGACACAATTGTGAAAGAGTGAAGGAATAATCAATCTGATAGTCAACCTCTCAACAAAGAGTCTCTCATTTAGGAGATGTATAAAACTAAATTTAAAATTGATAGCAGAGGCGACCTGCCTGGAGTGGCCACTCCCAAGATGCCGCAGACTGCAGTGGGGGAGGCATGGCTGGGCTGCATGCTCCATGGAGCCCACAGGAGCTGGGACCAGACAGGAGTCTTACCTTCCCAGGTACAGTTGCAGCTGCTCAAGTTGTGGCTGCAGACCCAGGCCTCCTGTTCCTTTGGAGGCCAGGAGCAAGGAGGAGCCCCACCCTCCCAGGTGCAGCTGCAGCTGCCCAAGCCACAGCTGTGGAATGGGCCTCCCTGTGTGCTTGGGGGCCAGCAGCAGGCAGGCGCTCCAACCCCCAGGCATGGTTGCAGCTGCCCAAGCCACAGCTATGGACCTGGGCATCTCTGTACTCTTGGGGGCCTAGGAAGGTCCCCACTATACCTGCAGGCTCAGAGGTGCCTGCTCCTGCTGCCTGGCCTCTCCCTCCTCCTGGCACCTGCTCTCATCCTGGGGCAAGTTTGGGGCCAAGCCCAGGTGCTGTCATAGCCAAGCTATGTATGTGCATGCTCAGGGCAGTGATAACATGCCAGCCCCCTACCACCTCAGCCTCCTCTGAACTCTGGGCACTGGCAAGCATGGGAGGGAGATTGAGGGGGTGCTAAAGGCAGCTCAGTACTAGCCTGCAGGTGCCCCTGAGCATTAACAGCCTGAAAACCATGAACAGAGATAGGAGGCAAACAGCCTCCTGGTGGAAAGGGCCAGGTCCCAGTGAAGTCTCACCTTCAAGCTGGGGAAGCCCTGAAGCCTGGGGGCCAGGCTGCCAGTCCTGCAGATTGGAGTGGGAACTTATGGTGCTTTTTCCAGGCATTCCCATGGCTACCCATGGACCAATCAGCACACACTTTCTCCCCTCTGAAGCCCATAAAAACCCTGGACTCAGCCAGACATGAGAAAACAGGATGACCAGCTATGGAGAGAAGTTACCCACTCCAGGGTCTCCTTTCTGCTGAAAGCTGAAGAGACGACAGGACGACCAGCTTCAAAGAGAAGCAACACACTCCAGGTCTCTTCTCTGCTGAGAGATGAAGAGATGACAGGATGACCAGCTGTGGAGAGGAGGAGCACACTCTAGGGCCTCTTCTCTGCTGACAGCTGAAAAGATGACAGGATGACCAGCTGTGGAGAGGAGCTACCAACCCCAGGGTCTCGTCTCTGCTGAGAGCTGAACACTCATCAGGACACCCTGCCTGAGGAGAGGAGCTACCCAATGTAGGTCTCCTCTGAGTTGATCTGTTGCTCAATAAAGCTCCTCTTTGCCTTGCTCCACTTGTCCATATACATTATTCTTCCTGGATGCAGGATAAGAACTCAGGACCCACCAAATGGTGGGGCTGAAAGAGCTCTAACACAAACAGGCTGAAATACACCCCTTGCTTGCAACATTGTGGGTGACAAAAAGGAGGGAAGAGAGAAGGAAAACAGAGCTGTGACCCTTTGGGGAGCCCACACCTAGGAGCTACCTGAGTGATGGCTGTGACACCCACTTTGGGGCTCTGCAGTTGATGTCACCTCCAAGATTCTGAGAGCCACCATGTTCTCCAGTGCCAGCCATGGAAGCTGCTTGTGATTCACCTGATCCAGTCACAGCCTCACAGAGAGACAGCACCCATACTGGCACCTGGAGCTGACCACCCTGCCCCAGCTGGCATGTCTGGCTTTGCAGAGTGGCCAGACCCCGTGCTTGCTCACATACCCCTTGCTGCTCTGTGTCTGGCTCATTCTTGGCAGGTGTGGAATCCAGGCCAGTAGCTTACGCCAAGTGCAGCCTGCCTGCCCGAGTGGGCAGAACAAGCCCAGCAGGCCAGAGCAAAACCTAGGCAAAGGCACCTTGGCAAGGAGGTTTCAGGTTGGTGAAGTGACATCCCCAGAATCCTGTTACTAAATCACATCCTGTGAGAAACATTTGTTTTGCCCCTGAAAGAACTTAAAATTGTCAAAAATAGAAAAATATCTTACTGGCAAATTTTGACCTTACTACACATCCTATTTTCCAGTGTATAGTCTCAGAATTATCAATGGCAAGAGAACTGAACAATGGTTCTTATTGTCTCCTTCTGTGCTTTTTACTTTTAAACGTTTTCCCCAACCATTGTCCATTGCTTCAGGCAGCCACAACATTAAAAGACTTGTCCGTAATTGTTGTTGACAAACACCCACCCAGGGTTCTAATTTTTTTTTTTTCTGGTCTCCTCTTAGAAAAATTAAGTACTGTCACATCAGTTCTCCAAATTCTTTCTTCCATATCACTTTTGTCAAGATCTTAGTTTGGTTATTGGTTTATAGTGTCTTGCAACTTTTTTATGCCTTTTGTCTGCCTTTCCTTGACATTCTGTTCTCTATTGTTTTTTTGTTCCAGTTTCACGATATTAATAATGAGACATTCATAATAGTAATCATTCTGTAAACTGTACCTATTATTTGTAAGCATTCTGTAAACTATAACTATTATTAGTATCATGAAACTGGAACAAAAAAAAATAGAGAACAGAATGTCAAGGAAAGGCAGAGAAAAGGCATAAAAATGAGACAATCATAGGGGCTTTGAAATGCTCCAAAATGTTTGTGGGGATTTTATAAATCATTTGCATGTGCATTTTGAGGAAACACCTGAAAAGACCCTAAGTCCTCACCTTTGGCTAACCTTCAAACTCTGTGCATGCAGAAAGTGGAGTTTACATCAGAGGTCTGAACTGCTTGACTGAGGGTTGAAATGTACACCAGTACACACAAACAGTCCCTCAGAAGATAATGGGAAATTTATTGATTCCATGCATTTAAGAAAGTTTATGTCAAATTATTAGCTGAGCGCTACAGTAGAGACTTCAGTGGTCATGCACAATAAATAATACAGATTTTATAAAATTAGTTTAGAAAATTCACTAAAAAACAGTCATCAGTTCAACAAGTAGCAATTATAGCAAGCCCCCAGGAGAGAATGTTATTTTCCAGAGTTGCCACAATTCATTATTTAAAATATCCAGCTTTCAACAAAAAATATAAGACATGCAAAGAAACAAAAACTACAGCCTATACACAGGAAAAAAAAATCAATAGAAACATTCTTTGAAGAAGTACAGACATTATACTTACTCATCAAAGTCTCTCAATCACTGCTCATATATATATTCAAAGAGCAAATGAAACTTTGTCTAAATAACTAAAGAAAATTAAGAGTATGATGTCCCATCAGAAAAGACATACCAATAAAGAGATATAAATTATAAATAACAATCAAATAGAAATTCTGGAGTTGAAAAGTACAATAACTGAACCAAAAAAATGTATTAGAGGGTCTCCACTACATATTTGAATAGGTAGAGGAACAAATCAGCAACTTGAAGAATGGTCAATTGAACTTCTTCAATCAGAAGACTAAATACTAAATGCTAAATACTGAAGAAAAATGAACACAGCCAGAGACCTATGGGAAACCATCAAGCATACCAGCATCCGAAAAAGAATGGGCCTCAGAAGCAGAGAAGGAACAGAAATAGTGTTTGAACACAGGATGGACGAAAACTTTCCAAAACACTAATCTGTACATCCAGAAGCCTCTACTAACTTTATATGCTATAAACTTGGAGAGGCACAACTTGGCACATCATGATGATACTGTGAAAACCAAAGACCAATGTGAATCTTGAAAGCAGGAATAGAATTGACCCCTAACTTTTGAGGGATCCTAAATAAGAATAACTGCTAATATTTCAACATAAACCATGGAGACTGGGACACATCCAAAGTGCTGAAAAAGAAAATCAAAAAGCAAAATTGTCAACCAAGAACTACATGTCCAGAAAAACTCTCTCTCAAAAATAAAGGAGAAATGAGGTTATTTCCACATAAAAACTGAGAGAATTTAAGACTTGCTGAGCAGCTTAAAAAGAACTACTAAAGAAAGTCCTTCATGCTAAAATAAAAGGGCAATAGTAACTAGAATCCACACTAAAAAGTAATGAAATAAAGAATGTCAGTACAGTTAACTACATATACAACAAAGAAAAAAATTATATTTTGTCTGAAATTACTTTTTCTGCCTTAAAAGGCAATTTCATAAAACAAAAATTATAAATCTGTGTTAATGTACACACAAGGTATAATTATGTAATGCCAAGAATATTGCTTTGGGAATGTACATTCTGCTGTTGGAAATAGTTTGACAATGTCTCAAAAAGTTCAACATATATACATTTATCGTATGACCTAGCATTTCTACACCTAGGTATTTACCCAAGAAAACATATGTTCACACAAATACTTGTACATGAAAATTCATGCCAACATTATTCATAATCATCAAAATGTGAAAACAATGCAAATGTCCATCAACAGATGAATATGTAAAGAAAATATGGGATATCTATACTATATTAGTTTCCTGTGGCTGTTGTAAGAAATTACCATAAATTATGGTGTTTTAAGACAGCAGAAATGTACTTTCACATTTCTGGAGGCCAGATATCTGAAGTTAGCTTCAGTGAGTCAAAATCGAAGTGTGGGCAGGGTTTTACTTTCTCTGGAGAAATCTGTTTCTTGCTTCTTCTTGCTTCTAAATAGCTGCCAATATTCCTTGATTGTGGCTGCATTACTCCAATATTCTCAGTTTTCTCACATCACTACATCCTCTCTCTCTTTCTCTCTGTCTCTCTGTGTCTCTGTGTGTGTGTGTGTGTGTGTGTGTCCAATTTCTTGCTGAAACTCTCCTAAAAGGAAACTTAAGATATTATTTTGGGCTCGCCTGGATAATCCTAAATACTGTTGTCATTTTAAGGCCATTAATGTAATTACATCTGCAAAAACTCTTTTTCAAATATGGTAATAGTCATAGGATCTTGGGATTAGGACATTGGTGTATTTGTGGGTGTTATTACCAGTCTACCACAGTAGTATCTCTTACAAATGGTTTGGGAATATTTTGACATCTATATGCATAGGAAGGAATCTGGATCCTTATTTTTCATTACATAAAATTTAATTAGAAATGCATCATAGGCCTAACTATGAGTTAAATCTAGAAAACTATTAGAAATCATAGGAGAAAACACTATGAACTTGAGTTAAGCAAAGATTTTCTCAGAATCCAAGAAGCACTAATCCTTAAAGGAAAAAACTGATAAACTGGACATCATCAAAATTATAATCTGATGGTTTTATAAAACACTGTTAAGAAAATGAAAATACTAGGCTTGATTGGAAGAAAATATTTGCAAAACACATACGTAATACATGATTTTATCCAGTGTGTGTGTGTATGTATATGTGTGTGTGTGTATATATATATATATCCGGACAGATTAGATAGATAGATATTATCACACCATATTAGGACAAACAATCCCCATAAAATGGAGAAAGTAATTGATCATATACTTCAACAAAAAAGAGAAATAGATGGTAAACACATCATTGATTGTTAAATAAATATAAATCAAATCAGAATGAGATACACACCTAGTATAGTGACTCAAACTGAAAGGAGTGACCATACAAATTATCAACTAAAGGGTGGAGACTTTTTAAACTTTTATTCTAAGTTCATGTGTACAAGTGCAGGTTTGTTACATAGCTAAGCTTGTGTCATGGGGTTATGTTTTAAGATTGTTTCATTGCCCATATATTAAGCCTAGTACTAATTAATTACTTTTCCTGATGCTCTCCTTCCTCCCACCCTCCACCCTCCACCCTCTAAAAGGCCCCAGTGTGTGGTGTTCCCTTCTGTGTGTCCATGTGTTCTCATTATTTAGCTCCCAATTATAACTGAGAACATGCAGTATTTGGTTTTCTGTTCCTATGTTAGTTTGCTTCACCATGTATCTAAATGACAACCCCAGTGGATGAATGGATAAACAAATGTTGATATTCTTCACAATGGAATATTGTTCAGCATTAAACAAAGAATGTAATACTGATAAATGTAACAACTTGAATGCATTTCAAAAGCACAGGAAATGAAAGAAGCTAGATTGAAAAAAGTAATATTGTACAACTCCATTTATGTGATATTCAGGAAAAGGCAAAATGTTCTATCTCACTTTTTAAGGAGTCCAAAGTGTTAACAGAACTTACAAGATTATCACAGTTCTGGTCCTACTGTCCTGGTCCTATATCTTGTTTTTAAAAATTGAAGTATCTAGTTTAGTTACATTTAGCACAATTGCTGATTTATTTAGTAATTACTTCCCATTGTTGTGCTATTTCTTTTCTACTTGACTCTTATATATTGTGTTTTTTTTCCACCTATTTTATGTATTGACTACTCTGGATTAATCAAATATTTATTTCCATTATACTTCCCCTCTTTTAACTTGTTATAGATTACAATGATTGTAATGGCTTCACCAAAAGATAATTAAATCACAAATTCTCAAGTTATTTAAACCCTTTATATATTATTTACTTTCCTATGTACTCAATAATTGTAGAACTTTAGAGTATGTCATTCAATTTACCATTCTCTTAAATTACATGCTATTTTATCATCTCTTCTAATTCTACTTATGCTGTAAAACACAAAATACATTATTGTTTTCTTCACTCAGTATTCATTTTTGTTTACTCACATATTTTCTGTGTTACTATTTCTTCTAATATTTATGCCTGAAGAACTCATGTTAGTATTCTCTGTCTCAAAGCATATTTTTTATCATCATCTGTTAGTACAATGACAATCCTTTTTTAATTTCAGGAATATAATCCAATATATTTATATTTTATATTTTTATGAATATTAATCTAGTTTTCAATTACTGACTAAAATAAAAAGTGATTCCTGAATCCTGAATTACGTATACCCATTCTGGCCTGAGATAGAATCTGAAGTACCTATACCCATTCTAGCCTGAGACAGAACCCAGGCTAAAGGTGATTAGAGATCTACGTCAATTCAGACATAAATAATTCATCTAATCGAGCATAATCAGGTTATATAATTGCTTGGAGTACATTTTTAAGCTTTCGCTATTAGAAATTTTAACTCATAATAGCAAGACAATGGAATTTTTAAATTTAGTTTGATTTTTAATATCTTTAGACATTAATTTGCAAGAGGATTTAATTTTTGCTCTTCAGTATATACCAAGAACTTCATAATGGGAAAGGATTTATTTTCAAATCTAAAGCATATCTTTGTTGTTGCTATTCTTATGTATATGTCTACATTTATTTAATTTTAAAGTATATTTTATATTTAATATATTGTATAACTTCAGTTGAACCATAATAGACTGTATCTCAATCTAATTTGGGGTGAGAAAAAAATGGAATAGTATTTATAGCATTGTGGATAGAGTGCCCTTCTACATTATTTAATTAAGGTACTGTCCTGATAGATAAAAGAGTCATCCAGGGGATTGGAAAACCTCCAATACACGTTAATGATCCCAAAAAGATACCTAAAGCAACAGTAGCAAATAATTAGAAAATAGGTTAATAGAGTGCAAGCCACTCATGATTTCTTGTTCTGAGAAAGACTAGACTAGTTTTGACTGGGAAAGAGCTTAATGACTAAACCCATTGGGGAAAGCAAAATGTATACACTACAGAAGACTGACTAGGGAGAGAATTTCTTCCTCTGACATTATGATACCGTGTAAAGCAAGAGGTAACAATCTTAATCTTTTGCTCTTTTATGTACTCCTTCCCAGAAGTCATTTATTTCTCCATTGGTGCATTTGGGAGGTATGTTAGACTTAATAATGCCTTTTAAAAATGTCTGCATCCTAATCCTGTGAATATGTTGTCTTATGTGTCAAAAGGAAGTTTGTCCAATGTATTGTTAAAATATTAGCAACCCTACTTGGTTAAGAGACCTGATGCTATGTTCTTCAACATACACATTATAAATAACAAGTTGAATATACAATATATATATATTCAACATTATATATATAACATCTATTTTTCATATTGTTTCCAATTTAGAATGGTGGAAAACAGGTGCCACATATTAACTCACAAACCCCTTCAATAGCCTCATAGGTTACTGTCACGCGCGTCCGTGTGAAGAGACCACCAAACAGACTTTGTGTGAGCAAAAAAGCTTTTTAATCACCTGGGTGCAGGCAGGCTGAGTCCGAAAAGAAAGTCAGCAAAAGGTGGTGGGATGATCATTAGATCTTACAGGTTTGGTATGGGTAGTGGAGTTAGGAGCAATGTTTTGCGGGCAGTGGGTGGATCTCACCAAGTACATTCTCAAGGGCATAGAGAATATTACAAAGTACCTTCTTAAGGGTGGGGGAATATCACAAGCACATTATCACAAGGGCAGGGAGGGTATATTTTCATAAGGTCAATTGATCAGTTAGGGTGGGGCAGGAACAGATCACAGTGGTGGAATATCGTCTTTTGTGGTTCTTCAGTTGCTTCAGGCCATCTGGATGTATATGTGCAGGTCACAGGGGATGTGATGGCTTAGCTTAGGCTCAGAGGCCTGACAGTTACTAACTGCTTATATAGCTGGTAACCATGGACAAGTTAACATGTCTTCATCTCTCTGTCCTTATTTGCTAAATGTGGCTAATAATAATACTCACCTCTAATGATTGCTATAAAGATTAAGTACATTAATATTTATAAAGTGCTTAGATCAGCACTTGCTATAATAACTACTCAATCAATGTAAACTACCTTCTCTTTTATACTATAAGGCTCTTTTTACAATATAAAAGAGTGTAATAAAAAAGGGCTTTTTAAATAACTACCTTCCACTTTGCTTGTACCATAACACATGAGCAGAGTATGCGGTAAACAAGATTGAAAGATGACTTCCTTTGGCAGTCAAATATTTCTAACAGCTGAATTTCTCAGAAAGTGGTTTTATATTATAAAATGTTTCAAATAAATATTTCCCACCTGCCAATTTAACTCACTTAAGGTTAAAGGTAACTTTAAAAGTATCAAGCCTGAAGGAATACGGTCCAATTATTGTTTCCTCTTCACTGCCATAAATGCTCAGAGACTGCCTTGAAAATAGTGATTCATTGGAAAACACTTTCAACTTTGAGCATGTGAGGGGAAAAAAACAGCAACAAAGGCTAAACGTAGCTGAGAAATTATACTAGGAGAAAATCTGTTGGAAAAAGAACAAGCCAAGTCTCTTCACATTGTCATGAGCTCATATATATTCTTGAAAATGTTAAACGATAAATTGTAAAATCAGTTATCTGTTTGAAAAATAGAAAAAAAATTTTCTCTCTACCTTTATGGTTTTTGACATAGCAATTTGAAAATCACAAGATAGAGATAATATTTTAATCATTGAAATTGTGATTTTGAACTATCATTGAACATTGCATGACATATAGAAGGTTCATTTCCAGCAAATCTGGCTAAAACTGTTAAGGGGAAGTTTCCTTAAAATAGCCTAATTGCTCTGGATAGCTGTCTCTTTGCATATAAATCATAGATGTTTATCAACCTTCTCAGTCCTCGTCATGTTGATACTACTGATGGCATGACATTAGTATATACATTCAAGGTCTTAGGGTTGCTTGAGAGTGAGTTGCAGACCTGGAAGGACTTCACAAAATCATCTTAAGTAAAGTTTTCTTTTATTTTATCTATAGCTCTTGCCTTAGGAAAAAACTTACTTACAACTTACAAACTACTTACATTTCTCTTGTTTGCACTCAACATTTGATAGGTCAGGAAATATGCACATTTTTCTCTTCCTACACCCATAAAGAGGACTCTGGTTCCTATTTTACAAGTAAGAATTCAAATTATTTTGATAACCTTTTTTTTTTCCCCCATCTTTTTTTAAATTTTTTATTTTTTTAATAATATATATATATATTTTATTATACTTTAAGTTCTAGGGTACGTGTTATTTTGATAACCTTTTTAATACAAGTTGGGGAATTTCGTTTATGGAATACTCTAGAAATTAATTACCCATTGATTATTGTATACTTTTTCTTTCAAGATTTATTTCAGTACAGTAAGAGACTGACCAAGTTTGAAATGGCTCTAGAATTTTCTTCTATTGAAAATTCATTTAAATAGAGGACTGCATGTATCTATGTCTATATCTATCTATCTATCTATATATCTTTTTCTAAAAAGGTATTTTTTTTTATGGCACAGTAACTATATTTGCTAAAGCAGAAATTAAACCAAGGCACTTAAGATGAATAACTTTTCTCATCTATACAAAGTAATAAAATTGTGTAACAGTGTTGCCAATAGTTAACAATGACCTATGGCCTCTGTAATTGGGCAATGAAACTGAATGTTGGTAGATGGGATAAATGAAATATAAATGTCTATTCATTTCCTGTTTTGTGGAGCTTGAATTCCTCTTTCTTATTGTTGAACTGTCGCAAAACACATTAGAACATCTATTTTTCCTACTTTTTATTATTATTATTTTTTGGTCTATCAACTTCATTCACACATCTAATGTTTGAGAATTGCAACAATCCCAATTTTTTTCTGTCTCATCTTGCAGAGTGTACTGTCTCTTTAAATAAATACTGCTACTACTATTTGTCCAGCTGGATCAGCCCAGAAATTTTTTCCACTCCTCTGTAGGAATGTACTTTATCATCCTTTAATTAACTCTGCTACTTAACCTTTGCTATGCATCTCTTGGCTGAATTGTTTATTCCAGGTTAGACAAGAACCAATGATTCCCACACTTCCCAGTAACATAACTAATTTCACTCTGTGACACATCCTTTCCTAATTCTCCTTTCCTTACATTTATTTGGTATAGCTACTCTTCCATGATATTGAGCCCTTTAGACCCTAATCTATCCCTTTTCTTCAGTATAATACTCATTCCTTTTTATGCCTGTTTTCTTACTGTTTACTTCTTATATTAACTTATCCATTCAGTTTTTATTGGTAATCACTCAATCCAGTATGACCTGTTTTCTTGATATCTTGGGTTTCATGCAGGACTCACTTTGGAAATTATCAAACCTGAAAGACATGACCCATCTACATATTAGTACCCATAAAATGAAAAATTTCAAATGTAGCCCTTGGTCAAACTATGACCATAATTCAAAACCCATAATTTTATTTGCCTACTGAACACTCCCATATTTATATTTCATAGACATTACAAAATCAATATGTTCAAAATGTTGCCCCCTCACATCTCCTTCTCCTTCTGTATTTCTACTCTTGGTAATTAGAAATAATATTATTTCCAGTTTTAAGTCACCACAAACTATTACCCATCACAGTAAGCTCTTATTAAAGAAATTGAATTTTAAAGACCCCTTATTCTGAGTTTTATGTGTAAATGTATATACTTTATTAAAGCTCTTATAATACTTGTGCCATTATATAAATATTCTGAATGTATTTCAATATAAATTTCCAATGAATAATAGCAAGAGTAATGTAATAACATGTATGTATGAAAGATAAAAATAAGGAATTGCATTTAAATAAGAGAGTCAGTTACATTAAGGAGTTTTTTAAAACAGCTACTTGATCTTACAATAACATATTTATCATAGATATTATTTACATTTTTCTCTTCTCACACAATTTCAGATGACAGGCCTTACACTGAAACATTTGTTTTCTAGACAAAGCCATATATTAGTTTTGACAAACCAGACTTAGACATTTTCAGAATTTTAAAGAACAAATAATAAGTAATTTTCCAGCAGGTTATTATGAAGTGTGTCTCCAAAATCTCATTTCCCTTGCTTAAGATTAGTCTTCCCATGAAGCTGATACTCTAAAATATTTATTTAAAAATTCTGTTTAATTCATGTTTTGATTAATAGTCCCATAAGTGAAAAAGGAACTAGCTTTTATCTTCAAAATAAAATTATAGTACTAATATGTATACCAAATATAACTATCAACTGGTGCCATATTAAACTTAGGAAGCCTTCTAATTCTTACTCTGTTAATAAAGAGACTTCAGCAAGACCAGGGAAGAGGACTTTTCACTGCTTATCCTCTTAAAAACCATTAGCTTAAACAACTATTCATGCACAAAAATACCTTCACAAAGAGCAAATGAAACAGGGTGAGAGATTACAGCACCCAAGTGTAGCATGGAAATAAGAAAAGACTCATTGGAGAAGTTAGAAAGTACAGTTTTACATCACCCATCTCATTCCTTCTTGAGCCCAGCCAGTGTAATGTGTAGAAAGATACCCTCTGCTTGGGAAAAGGAGACAAAAGAACCACAACACAGGGCCCATTCTAGTAAAAGGAAGTTCCTCATGGTCCCAAATTCTAAGCTACTACTAGTGGACTGAGCATGCAAGCGTGTCCTGGTGCCGGACCAATGCCAGTGAACCCAGGGTAGTGTCCACGCCCAGCACTTAGGCCTTATCCCCATCCCCAATGCCAGGCAAACCCTGCAGATTCAGTTTCCAGGTACACCCAGGATCCAGGCCAGCCTCAGCAGCCTAAGGTTTCAGACTGTCTAAAGCACTGGGATTTTTTTTTCTTTTTCTTTTTTTTTGAGATAAATATAATAGGACACACAACATACCACAACTTATGGGATGCAGCAAAAGTAATTCTTAGATGAAAGTTTATAGCAGTAAGTGCCCACATCAAAAAAGAAGACACCTCATGTTATATCTCAAGGAACTAGAAAAAGTACAAACTAGGCCCAAATTTATTAAAAGAAAGAAAGTAGTAAAGATTAGAAAAAAAATAAATAATACAAAGGCTGGGAAAAAAATAGAAAAGATCAGCAATATTGAGGGTTTTTTTGAAAATTGACAAACCTTTAGCTAGACTAAGTAAAGAAATGGGAGAAGATGCATATAAATAAAATCAGAAATAAAAGAAGAAATATAACGACTGATTCCACATAAATACACAGGATTACGAGAGTACTATTAATAATCATATGCCAACAAATTGAATAAGAAGAAATAGATAAAATCTTGGATGCCTAAAACCTACCAACATTTAGTTACAAAGAAACGGAAAGTATGAATGGACCAATAAGGAGAGTAAGGGTACTTAATCAGTAACAAGGGTAAATATACTATATACATGTCTGTAAGTGGTGTGCCATTATGACTGTCTTTAAGAGCTCTGTATTCAATTGGCTAGCTGGTTGTGCTATTCACTAGCTGGGTGATGTTATGCACATTGATGAACTTTTCAGTATACAGTTGGCATAATAATAGTGTCTATTTCATTGAGTCTTTTGAGTATTAATATGTGTTAATATACGAAAAGTGTGTAGAACTGTATATGACATATACATGCTCATTATTATCAATTCTAAAATTCTAAATAAAGAAAAACTACAAGTTATAGCCATATTCATACTTCTATAATTTCTCATTTACTCTACTTCAAAGAGAAATTTTAAATCAATTAATTAAAATTTTCTATGAATCTGTTTATTTCATCTGAGTTACCTAATCTATTGGCATGCGATTATTCATAGTATTTATGATCTTTTAAAACTTTCTGTGATATCAGAGTAATGTCCCTTATTTATGTTCTGACTTTATTAATTTGAGTCTTTTCTTTTTTCACTTGGTAAATCTAACTAAAGGTTTGTAATTTTTGAAAATTTTTCGTAAGTATTAGCTGTCAATTTTTTTAAAAGACAAATGCAGCAAACAAGCATGGCACATGTATACCTATGTAACAAACCTGCACATTGTGCACATGTACCCTAGAACTTAAAGTATAATACAAAAATAAATTTAAAAAAAGACAAATATCTAATGACATGTGCCCGCCATTAGAGTATTATACCAGAATACTGCTCTGCCCTAAGCATACTCAGTGCTTATTCCTCCCTCCTTTCAAACCCCAGGCAACCACTGATCATTTTGCTGTCTATAGTTTTACTTTTTCCAGTATGTCATGTCATGGGAACTACAAATATGCCTTTTCACATTTGGCTTCTTTCACTTAACAACATGAATTTCAGGTCCTTCCATGTCTTTCATGGCTTGATGGTATACTTGATTTAGTGCTGAATAATATTCCATTGTCTGGATGCATTATAGTTTATTCAATTACCTACCAAACGGCCACCTTGTTTGCTTTCAAGTTTTGACAGCTATGAATAAAGTTACTATAAATATCTGCATGCAGGCCTTTGCATTGACATAAGTTTTCATATCATTTGAGAAATTATTAAGAGGCATGACTGTTGAATCACATGGTAAGAATATGTTTAGTTTGGGAAGAAACTGCCCCATTATCTTCTAAAGTGGCTTAACTAGTTTGTATTTCCATGAGCAATGAAGGAGAGTTGCTGTTTTTCCATATGCTCACAAACATTTGGTGGTGTTATTGTTTGGATTTGGTGGTGTTAGTGTTTGGATTTAGACCATTCTAGTAGATGTGCAGTCGTATCTCATTGTTGGTTTAATTTACAATTCTCTAATGACGTGATATTTAGTATATTTTCACATGTTCGTTTGCAATCTGCATATCATCTTTGGTGATGTATTTCTTTAGGCCTTTGGCCCATTTTTAAAATTTCAATGGCTTTAGGAGTACAAGTGGTCATTGGTTACATGGATAAATCATATAGTGGTGAAGTCTGATCTGCCTCAATTTTTAATTAGGTCTTCCATTTTATTATTATTAAATTTTAAGAATTCTTTGTACATTTTGGATAAAAGTTCATCAGAAATGTCTTTCAAAAGCATATTTTCCCATTCTGTGGTTTGTCTTCTCATTCTTTTGCCAGTATTTTGTAGGGTATAAGTTTTTAATTTTAATAAAACTAAAATTATCAATTATTTATTTCATGAATTGTGCCTTTGATGTTTCATCCAAAAAGTCATCACAATAACCAAGGTTATCTAGGTTTTCTCCTATGTTATCTTCTATAAATTTTATACGTTTGTGTTTTACATATAGGGATGTGATCTACTTTGAGTTAATTTTTGTAAAGGGTATATGAGCTATGTCTACATCCATGTTTTTGTATGTGGATGTCCAGTTGTGCCAGTACCATTTGTTAAAAAGATTATTTTTGCTCCATGTATTGACTTTACTCTTTTATCAAAGCTAGCTTGATTATATTTATGTGAGTCTATTTCTGGGCTCTGTGTTCTGTTCTACTGATCTGTCTATTTTTTCAACAACACCACACTCACTTGATTACCATAGCATTATAGTAAGTCTTGAAGTTGGATCGCGTCAGCCTTCTAACTTTGTTCTCCTTTAATATTTTGTTTGCTATTCTAGGTCTTCAGCTTCTCCATATGAACTTTAGAATAATTTTGGTGATATTTACAGAATAGCTTGCTGAAATTTTTATCAGGATTGTATGAAGTCTGTGGATCATTTTGGGAAGAACTAATGTATTGACAATAACCAGTCTTTCTATCAATGAGCATTAAATAGCTCTCTGTTTATTTAGTTCTTATTCGATTCATCAGTGTTTTGTATTTTTCTTCATATAGATCTTGTACATATTTTGTTAGAGGTGTATTCAAGTATTCATTCTTTGTTGCTAATGTAAATGATATTCTTTTTAAATTTCAAATTACAATTGTTGATTACTGATATATAGGGAAGTAATGGATTTATGTATATTAACCTTCTGTCCTTTAACCTTGCTATAATAACTTAATAGTCCCAGGAGAGTTTTAGTGTTGTTGTTGAGTCTTTGTGGTTTTCTGCATAGACAGTCATGTCAGCTGCAAACAAAACAGTTTTATTTCTTCCTTTTCATTTTGTATACATTTTATTTCCCTTTATTGTCTTATTGCAATATCTAGAACTTTCACTAAAATACTGACAAGGAGTGGTAAGCAGGAACATCCTTGCCCTTTTCCTAATCTTAGCAGGAAAACTTCTAGTTTCTCAAGACTGATGTCCACTAGGTGTGGTGGTTCATGTCTGTAATCTCAGAATTTGAGAGACCAACATGGGAGGATTGCTTGAAGTCAGGAGTTTGAGACCAGCCTGGGCAACACAGGGAGACTCTGCCTGTACAAAAACAAAATAAAAATAAAAGAAGTAGCTGAGCATAGTGGTGCATGCCTGCAGTCCTAGCAGCTATTCAAGAGGCTGAGTTGGGAGGACTGCGTAAGCTCAGGAGTTCTAGGTTACAGTGAACTATCATCATGCCACTGCACTGCAGCCTGCATGACAGAACAAGACCCCATCTCTAAAAGTAAAAAAAAAAAAAATTAATGAAAAGACTGATATTAGTTGTAGATTTTTACAGACATTATTTATCATTAGGGATGTTTCTCTCTATTCCTAGTTTGCTAAGAGTTTTTATTTTGAATGAGTATTTAATTTTGTCTGATGCCTTTTCTGCACCTATTGATAAAGTTATGTGATATTATTTAGCCTTTTGATGTGATGAATTACATTAATTGTTTTCACACGTTGGACCATCCTTGCTTACCTGGAATAAATACCATTTGGTCATAGTGTACAATTTTTTAACTGTTGCTGTATTTGATTTACCAATCTTGTGTTGAGGATTTATACATCTGTGTTCATGAGAGATGCTGGTCTTTAGCTATTTTTTCTAGTTATTTCCTAGTCATTTCGTTAGGTTTTATTATTAGGGTAACTGTGGCCTAATAGAATGAGTTAAGAAGTATTCCTGGGGGGCGGAGCAAGATGGCCGAATAGGAGCAGCTCCAGTCTTCAACTCCCAGCGCCAGCAACACAGAAGACCGGTGATTTCGGCATTTTCAACTGAGGTACTGGGTTCATCTCACTGGGGAGTGCCGGACGATCGGTACTGGTCAGCTGCTGCAGCCCGACCAGCGAGAGCTGAAGCAGGGCGAGGCATTGCCTCACCTGAGAAGCGCAAGGGGGAAGGGAATCCCTTTTCCTAGCCAGGGGAACTGAGACACACAACACCTGGAGAATCGGGTAACTCCCACCCCAATACTGCGCTTTGAGCAAACAGGCACACCAGGAGATCATATCCCACACCTGGCCGGGAGGGTCCCACACCCACGGAGCCTCCCTCATTGCTATTACAGCAGTCTGTGATCTACCAGCAAGGCAGCAGCGAGGCTGGGGGAGGGGCGCCCACCATTGCTGAGGCTTAAGTAGGTAAACAAAGCTGCTGGGAAGCTCGAACTGGGTGGAGCTCACAGCAGCTCAAGGAAACCTGCCTGTCTCTGTAGACTCCACCTCTGGGGACAGGGCACAGCTACACAACAACAACAACAACAACAAAAAAGCAGCAGAAAGCTCTGCAGACGCAAACGACTCTGTCTGACAGCTTTGAAGAGAGCAGTGGATCTCCCAACACGGAGGTTGAGATCTGAGAAGGGACAGACTCCCTGCTCAAGCGGGTCCCTGACCCCTGAGTAGCCTAACTGGGAGACATCCCCCACTAGGGGCAGTCTGACACCCCACACCTCACAGGGTGGAGTACACCCCTGAGAGGAAGCTTCCAAAGCAAGAATCAGACAGGTACACTTGCTGTTCAGAAATATTCTATCTTCTGCAGCCTCTGCTGCTGTTACCCAGGCAAACAGTGTCTGGAGTGGACCTCAAGCAATCTCCAACAGACCTACAGCTGAGGGTCCTGACTGTTAGAAGGAAAACTATCAAACAGGAAGGACACCTACACCAAAACCCCATCAGTACATCACCATCATCAAAGACCAGAGGCAGATAAAACCACAAAGATGGGGAAAAAGCAGGGCAGAAAAGCTGGAAATTCAAAAAATAAGAGCGCATCTCCCCCGGCAAAGGAGCGCAGCTCATCGCCAGCAACGGATCAAAGCTGGACGGAGAATGACTTTGACGAGATGAGAGAAGAAGGCTTCAGTCCATCAAATTTCTCAGAGCTAAAGGAGGAATTACGTACCCAGCGCAAAGAAACTAAAAATCTTGAAAAAAAAGTGGAAGAATTGACGGCTAGACTAATTAATGCAGAGAAGGTCATAAACGAAATGAAAGAGATGAAAACCATGACACGAGAAATACGTGACAAATGCACAAGCTTCAGTAACCGACTCGATCAACTGGAAGAAAGAGTATCAGCAATTGAGGATCAAATGAATGAAATGAAGCGAGAAGAGAAACCAAAAGAAAAAAGAAGAAAAAGAAATGAACAAAGCCTGCAAGAAGTATGGGATTATGTAAAAAGACCAAATCTACGTCTGATTGGGGTGCCTGAAAGTGAGGGGGAAAATGGAACCAAGTTGGAAAACACTCTTCAGGATATCATCCAGGAGAACTTCCCCAACCTAGTAGGGCAGGCCAACATTCAAATCCAGGAAATACAGAGAACGCCACAAAGATACTCCTCGAGAAGAGCAACTCCAAGACACATAATTGCCAGATTCACCAAAGTTGAAATGAAGGAAAAAATCTTAAGGGCAGCCAGAGAGAAAGGTCGGGTTACCCACAAAGGGAAGCCCATCAGACTCACAGCAGATCTCTCGGCAGAAACTCTCCAAGCCAGAAGAGAGTGGGGGCCAATATTCAACATTCTTAAAGAAAAGAATTTTAAACCCAGAATTTCATATCCAGCCAAACTAAGTTTCATAAGTGAAGGAGAAATAAAATCCTTTACAGATAAGCAAATGCTTAGAGATTTTGTCACCACTAGGCCTGCCTTACAAGAGACCCTGAAGGAAGCACTCAACATGGAAAGGAACAACCGGTACCAGCCATCTCAAAAACATGCCAAAATGTAAAGACCATCGAGGCTAGGAAGAAACTGCATCAACTAATGAGCAAAATAACCAGTTAATATCATAATGGCAGGATCAAGTTCACACATAACAATCTTAACCTTAAATGTAAATGGACGAAATGCTCCAATTAAGAGACACAGACTGGCAAGCTGGATAAAGAGTCAAGACCCATCAGTCTGCTGTATTCAGGAGACCCATCTCACACGCAGAGACATACATAGGCTCAAAATAAAGGGATGGAGGAAGATTTACCAAGCAAATGGAGAACAAAAAAAAGCGGGGGTTGCAATACTAGTCTCTGATAAAACAGACTTTAAACCATCAAAGATCAAAAGAGACAAAGAAGGCCATTACATAATGGTAAAGGGATCAATTCAACAGGAAGAGCTAACTATCCTAAATATATATGCACCCAATACAGGAGCACCCAGATTCATAAAGCAAGTCCTTAGAGACTTACAAAGAGACTTAGACTCCCATACAATAATAATGGGAGACTTCAACACTCCATTGTCAACATTAGACAGATCAACGAGACAGAAAGTTAACAAGGATATCCAGGAATTGAACTCATCTCTGCAGCAAGCAGACCTAATAGACATCTATAGAACTCTCCACCCCAAATCAACAGAATATACATTCTTCTCAGCACCACATCGTACTTATTCCAAAATTGACCATATAATTGGAAGTAAAGCACTCCTCAGCAAATGTACAAGAACAGAAATTATAACAAACTGTCTCTCAGACCACAGTGCAATCAAACTAGAACTCAGGACTAAGAAACTCAATCAAAACCGCTCAACTACATGGAAACTGAACAACCTGCTCCTGAATGACTACTGGGTACATAACGAAATGAAGGCAGAAATAAAGATGTTCTTTGAAACCAATGAGAACAAAGATACAACATACCAGAATCTCTGGGACACATTTAAAGCAGTGTGTAGAGGGAAATTTATAGCACTAAATGCCCACAAGAGAAAGCAGGAAAGATCTAAAATTGACACTCTAACATCGCAATTAAAAGAACTAGAGAAGCAAGAGCAAACACATTCGAAAGCTAGCAGAAGGCAAGAAATAACTAAGATCAGAGCAGAACTGAAGGAGATAGAGACACAAAAAACCCTCCAAAAAATCAATGAATCCAGGAGTTGGTTTTTTGAAAAGATCAACAAAATTGACAGACCACTAGCAAGACTAATAAAGAAGAAAAGAGAGAAGAATCAAATCGACGCAATTAAAAATGATAAAGGGGATATCACCACCGACCCCACAGAAATACAAACTACCATCAGAGAATACTATAAACACCTCTACGCAAATAAACTGGAAAATCTAGAAGAAATGGATAATTTCCTGGACACTTACACTCTTCCAAGACTAAACCAGGAAGAAGTTGAATCCCTGAATAGACCAATAGTAGGCTCTGAAATTGAGGCAATAATTAATAGCCTACCAACCAAAAAAAGTCCAGGACCAGATGGATTCACAGCTGAATTCTACCAGAGGTACAAGGAGGAGTTGGTACCATTCCTTCTGAAACTATTCCAATCAATAGAAAAAGAGGGAATCCTCCCTAACTCATTTTATGAGGCCAACATCATCCTGATACCAAAGCCTGGCAGAGATACAACAAAAAAAGAGAATTTTAGACCAATATCCCTGATGAACATCGATGCAAAAATCCTCAATAAAATACTGGCAAACCGGATTCAGCAACACATCAAAAAGCTTATCCACCATGATCAAGTGGGCTTCATCCCTGGGATGCAAGGCTGGTTCAACATTCGCAAATCAATAAACATAATCCAGCATATAAACAGAACCAAAGACAAGAACCACATGATTATCTCAATAGATGCAGAAAAGGCTTTTGACAAAATTCAACAGCCCTTCATGCTAAAAATGCTCAATAAATTCGGTATTGATGGAACGTACCTCAAAATAATAAGAGCTATTTATGACAAACCCACAGCCAATATCATACTGAATGGGCAAAAACTGGAAAAATTCCCTTTGAAAACTGGCACAAGACAGGGATGCCCTCTCTCACCACTCCTATTCAACATAGTGTTGGAAGTTCTGGCTAGGGCAATCAGGCAAGAGAAAGAAATCAAGGGTATTCAGTTAGGAAAAGAAGAAGTCAAATTGTCCCTCTTTGCAGATGACATGATTGTATATTTAGAAAATCCCATTGTTTCAGCCCAAAATGTCCTTAAGCTGATAAGAAACTTCAGCAAAGTCTCAGGATACAAAATCAATGTGTAAAAATCACAAGCATTCTTATACACCAGTAACGGACAAACAGAGAGCCAAATCATGAATGAACTTCCATTCACAATTGCTTCAAGGAGAATAAAATACCTAGGAATCCAACTTACAAGGGATGTAAAGGACCACTTCAGGGAGAACTACAAACCACTGCTCAGTGAAATAAAAGAGGACACAAACAAATGGAAGAACATACCATGCTCATGGATAGGAAGAATCAATATCGTGAAAATGGCCATACTGCCCAAGGTAATTTATAGATTCAATGCCATCCCCATCAAGCTACCAATGAGCTTCTTCACAGAATTGGAAAAAACTGCTTTAAAGTTCATATGGAACCAAAAAAGACCCCGCATTGCCAAGACAATCCTAAGCCAAAGAACAAAGCTGGAGGCATCACGCTACCTGACTTCAAACTATACTACAAGGCTACAGTAACCAAAACAGCATGGTACTGGTACCAAAACAGAGATATAGACCAATGGAACAGAACAGAGTCCTCAGAAATAATACCACACATCTACAGCCATCTGATCTTTGACAAACCTGAGAAAAACAAGAAATGGGGAAAGGATTCCCTATTTAATAAATGGTGCTGGGAAAATTGGCTAGCCATAAGTAGAAAGTTGAAACTGGATCCTTTCCTCACTCCTTATATGAAAATTAATTCAAGATGGATTAGAGACTTAAATGTCAGACCTAAAACCATAAAAACCCTAGAAGAAAACCTAGGGAATACCATTCAGGACATAGGCATGGGCAAGGACTTCACGTCTAAAACACCAAAAGCAACAGCAACAAAAGCCAAAATTGACAAATAGGATCTAAACTAAAGAGCTTGTGCATAGCAAAAGAAACTACCATCAGAGTGAACAGGCAACCTTCAGAATGGGATAAAATTTTTGCAATCTACTCATCTGACAAAGGGCTAATATCCAGAACCTACAAAGAACTCCAACAAATTTACAAGAAAAAAACAAACAACCCCATCAAAAAGTGGGCAAAGGATATGAACAGACACTTCTCAAAAGAAGACATTCATACAGCCAACAGACACATGAAAAAATGCTCATCCTCACTTGCAATGAGAGAAATGCAAATCAAAACCACAATGATATACCATCTCACACCAGTTAGAATGGCAATCATTAAAAAGTGAGGAAACAACAGGTGCTGGAGAGGATGTGGAGAAATAGGAACACTTTTACACTGTTGGTGGGACTGTAAACTAGTTCAACCATTGTGGAAGACAGTGTGGCGATTCCTCAAGGATCTAGAACTAGAAATACCATTTGACCCAGCCATCCCATTACTGGGTATACACCCAAAGGATTATAAATCATGCTGCTATAAAGACGCATGCACATATATGTTTATTGCAGCACTATTCACAATAGCTAAGACTTGGAATCAACCCAAATGTCCATCAGTGACAGACTGGATTAAGAAAATGTGGCACATATACACCATGGAATACTATGCAGCCATAAAAAAGGATGAGTTTGTGTCCTTTGTAGGGACATGGATGCAGCTGGAATCCATCATTCTTAGCAAACTATCACAAGAACAGAAAACCAAACACCGCATGTTCTCACTCATAGGTGGGAACTGAACAATGAGATCACTTGGACTCAGGAAGGGGAACATCACACACCGGGGCCTATCATGGGGAGGGGGGAGGGGGGAGGGATTGCATTGGGAGTTATACCTGATGTAAATGACGAGTTGATGGGTGCAGCACACCAACAAGGCACAAGTATACATATGTAACAAACCTGCACGTTATGCACATGTACCCTACAACTTACAGTATAATAATAATAAATAAATTAAAAAAAAAAAAAAAAAAAAAAAAGAAGTATTCCTTCTGCTCCTATATTCTGAAAGGGATTATAGAGAATTGGTATAATTTATTTCTTAAATGTTGGGTAGAATTCACCAGTAAACTCATATGGTCTTGATGCTTCCTGTTTTGGAAGGCTATTATTGATTCAATTTATTTAATATGCACAATACTATTCAGTTTGCCTGTTTCTTCTTCAGTGAGCTTTTTCAGATTGTGCCTTTCAAGGAATTGTTTAATTTTATCCTGGTTATCAGATTCGTCGGCATAAGGTTGTTCACAATATTCCTGCATTATTTTTTAATGTGCATAGGATTGGTCATTGTATCCCCCTCTTTCATTTCTGATATTATTTATTTATATTCTGTCTTTATTTCATAATTGGCCTGGATAAAGTCTTAATTATTATTTTTTTATTATACTTTATGTTCTAGGGCACGTGTGCACAAGGTGCAGGTTTATTAGTATGTATACATGTAAGGCTTAATATTTTATTGGTCTTTGCAAAGAACCAGCTCTTGAATTTGTTAATTTTTGTATAGATTACCTGTTTTCAGTTTTATTGATTTCTGCTCTATATTTTAATTCTTTTCCCATATGCTTACTTAGGATTTACCTTTCTTTTTCTAGTTTCCTAAAGAAGAAGCTTAGATTATTAATTTTAGATGTTTTAAGTATATAAATTCAATATTATAAACTTTAATCACTACTTTGCTGCATCACACAATATTTAATAAGTTGTGTTTTCTCTTCCATGTGGTCCCAAATGTGTTTATTTTTAAAATATTTCTACTTTGATCTATGTGTTATTTAGAAGTGTCTTGTTTAATCATCCAGAATTTTGGTATTTTACAGCGATTTTTCTGTTATTGGTTTCTAGTTTAATTCCATTGTGGTCTGAGAGCATACATTGTATAAAATATAGTCTTTTAAATTTTTTGAGATGTGTTTAATGGTCCACAATGTGACCCATTTTCATGCTCAATTTGAACTAGACAGAAATGTGTATTCTGTTGTTTGGGGAGTAAATAAGTTGATAGATACCAATTATATTCAGCTAATTAATGATGTTGTTGAGTTCAACTCTGTCCTTACTGGCTTCCTGACTGCTAAATTAGTTCATTTCTGATAGAAGGGTATGAAGATCTCCAATTATAATAGTGGATACTATTTATACTTTGAAGTTCTATCAGTTTTTGCTTCACATATTTGACACTCCGTTGTTACTTGCATACACATTAAGGATTGCTATGTCTTCTTGAAAAAATGACCCTTTTATCATTATATAATGACCCTTTTCATCCATGATAACTTTCTGTCCTCCAAAGTCCGCTCTATCTGAAATTAATACAGCTACTCCTTCTTTATTTTGATTAGTTCTAGAAATGTATATCTTTCTCTGACTCCTTACTTTTAATCTTTGTATTTAAAGTGGTTTTCTTGTAGACAACATAGAGTTGGATCCTTTTAGAAAATCTGCTCTAGCAATCTCTGCTTACTGTTTGGTACATTAAAACGATTGATATTCAAAATGACTATTGATATATTGGGATTAACATTATACCTTTTACTGTTTTCTATATTGGGATTAACATTATACCTTTTACTGTTTTCTATTCATTTTCTATATTTTATGTTTCTATCTTTGTCTTCTACTCTTTGTTCTGCCTTTTGTGGTTTTAACTGAGCATTTTATGTTTGGTTTTTGGTAACATTAATAGGGAATTAGTGGGCAAATTACAAGTAATAAAATTCCTATTCTTGAACTATTCGAGTAATCATTACCAGTTCTTCAAATAAATAGCCCTAACTTAGTTTCTATGTATTTATCCATGATGTGAGTGCATGTACACGCGCGCACACACACACATACACATGACCTTTATGGAGATGTTCTAAAATCATAGAACTGAAAAAAGTTACCATTCCATTCTCTGAATCCACAGAAATTAAATATACAAGCCTACAGAATTATATTCTTTGATGTATGAACACTCCTGGGAAATTTATATTAATATCCAGGTATTAAAACATTTGCTATCTTCAGTTATACCTGGTAGGACTATAATTACTATCAATCATTTGGTGGGTGATATAACTTCGAGGAGATTCAGCAAAGTGATGAAACTTGAGAAAAAATATTTCAGTAGTAGCAAGGATTCCAGCAAGTGTATAAGCAGTCATCACAGTTGTTAACACTACCATAGCTTCCATTTCATTTCAAAATGGAGTTACCTTATAAAAAATAATTTTCCAAGGAAATAATTCAACTATTGAATTCTTAGTTGAAAGGCTTTCTCCTATCTTCTCCTGCATTCTAAACACACCATCTGTCTACCTATAGCCTAAACATGCTTTCACGATAATCACTGTGAAAATAAGTATGCACAAAGCTCTGAGATTGGGGCTGGAGTGTGCACTGGCTTCAGCTGAGAAGGTTGCTATGAAGGAACTTACATGAAGGTATGAAAATAGGCTGTGTAAATCAGTAATGTGAGGAAAGAAGCAGTGCCAATAACAATGATATTAATGATAAAAGCTATCATTTATGTAGTGCATTCTAAATATTTCAGAAACAATATTTAATAAAATTCAAAAACACCTTTAAGTACCTATTACAATTCTTCTTTTGCAACTGAGTAAATCAAAGCTCAAAAAAAAAAAATGAAATAATTTGCCTAAATTCACACAGCTAATAAATTGCAGAACTTGGATTCAGATTCAGTGTGTTTGTTTCTGTAGTATCCTGTCATTAAGAGCTAAGTCTTCTGATTTCTCTACTCTTTGGTTTATAATTTCTGGACTACTCTTACTAAGTTCCTACATTTTGGAAAATATAATGTCACTTTGAGGTGAAACACTGTAAAACATCTTCCTAATCATTTCCTATTTCCCACCCAAATCTCATCTTGAATTGTAATCCCCATAATCCCCACATGTCAAAGGAGAGACCAGGTGGAGGTAATTGAGTACATGGGGGAAGTTTCCCCCATGCTATTCTCATGATAGTGAGCGAGTTCTCACAAGATCTGATGGCATTATAAAGGGTTCTTTCCCCTTTGCTCAACACTTCTCCTTCCTGCCACCTTGTGAAAAAGGTGCCTCTTCCTCTTCACCTTCTGCCACGATTGTAGGTTTCCTCACGATTGAAGCCTCCCCAACCATGCTGAAGGAGTCAATTAAATCACTTTTCCTCCTAAATTACCCAGACTCAGATATTTCTTTACGGCAATGTGAGAATGAACTACTATGGTAAATTGGTACCACATTGAGTGTGGTGCTGCTATAAAGATACCCAAAAATGTGGAATCAACTTTGGAACTTGGTAATAGGAAGAGATTGGAAAAGTTTGGAGGGCTCAGAAGAAAACAGGAAGTTGTGAGAAAGTTTGGAACTTCCTAGAGACTTGTTGAATGGCTTTGACCAAAATTCTGATAGTAATATGGACAATAAAGTCAAGGCTGAGGTGGTCTCAGATGGTGTATGAGTCCATTTTTATACTGCAATGAAGAAATACCCAAGACTGGGTATTTATACAGAAAACGAAGTTTAGTGGACTCATAGTTTTACACTGCTGGAGATGCCTCAGAACCATGGCAGAAGGCACAAAAGGAGCAAAGCCATTTTATTACATGGATGCAGACAAGAAAGCATGTTCAGGGGAGCTGTGCCTCATAAAACCATCAGATCTCATGAGAACTAACTCACTCAATATCATAAGAACAGCATGGGGGAACCACCCCCATAATTTAATCATCTCCCATGAGGTCCCACCCCAAAATGTGAGAATTACAATTCAAATTGCAATTCAAGATGAGATTTTGGGTTGGGACACAGCCAAACCATATCATTCCACCCTGACCCCTCTCAAATGTCATGTCCTCACATTTCAAAACACAGTCATGCCCTTCCAACAGTACCCCAAAGTCTTAACTTATTCCAGCATTAACCCAAAAGTCCAAGTTCACAGCATAATCCTTCTGCCTATGAACCTGTAAAATCAAATGCAAGTTATTTACTTCCTAGATACAATCGGGGTACAGGCATTGGGTAAATACACCTGTTTCAAATGAGAGAAATGGGCTGAAATGAGTGTCTACAAGCCCCATGAAGTCTGAAATCCAATAGGGCAGTCATTATACCTTAAAGTTCCAAAATGATCTCTTTTGACTTCATGTCTTATATCCAGGTCATGCTAATGCAAGAAGTGGGCTCCCACAGCCTTGGGCAGCTGCACTTCTTTGGCTTTGCAAGGTACAGTCCCACTCCTGGCTGCTTTCATGGTTGTAGTTGAGTGTCTATGGCTTTTCCAGGTGCACAGTGCAAGCTGTCTGTGGATCTACAATTCTGGGTTCTGGAGGATGGTGACCCTCTTCTCATAGCTCCATTAGGTAGTGCCCCAGTGGGGACTCTGTTTGGGGGCTCCAACCCCACAATTCCCTTCAGCCTGCCCTGGCAGAGGTTCTCCATGAGGACTCTGCTCTAGCAGCAAACTTCTGCCTGGACAGTCAAGTGTTTCCATACATCCTCTGAAATCTAGGTGGAGGTACCAGAATCTCATTTCTTGTCTTCTGCTCACCTACAGGATGAACATCACGTGGATACTGCCAGTGCTTGGGGCTTGCACCCTCTGAAGCCACAGCCCAAGCTGTACCTTGGCTCCTTTGAGCCATGGCTGGGATGCAACGAACCAAGTTCCAAGACTGCACAAAGCAGCAAAGTCCTGGGCCCAGGATACGAAACCATTTTTTCCTCCCAGGCCTCCAGGCCTGTCATGGGAAGGGCTGCCGTGAAGACCTCTGACATGCCCTGGAGACATTTTCCCCATTGTCTTGGTTATGAAAATTTGGCCTCTTGTTACTTATGCAAATTTCTGCAGCCAGCTTGAATTTCTCCCAGAAAATGGGTTTTTCTTTTTTTATCACCCCTTTTAGCCACTCCAGCCCTGGCTAAAAGGGGCCAACTTAGAGTTCAGACTGTTGCTTCAGAGAGTGCAAGCCCCAAGTTTTGGCAGTTTCTTTTTTTATCAGGCTGCAAATTTTCTAAACTTGTATGCTCTGCTTTCCTTTTAAACATAAGTTCCAATTGCAAACCATCTCTCTCAATTTCAAAGTTCCACAGATCTCTAGAGCAGGGGTAAAATGCCTCCCATCTTTTTGCTAATGCATAGCAAGAATGACTTTTGCTCCAGTTCCCAGTAAGTTCCTCATCTCCAGTTGAGACCACCTCAGCCTGGATATTTTGGTCGAAACCATTCAACAAATTTCTAGGAAGCTCCAAACTTTCCCACATCTTCCTGTCTTCTTCTGAGCCCTCCAAACTGTTCCAACCTCTGCCTGTTACCCACTTCCAAAGTCGCTTCCACATTTTCTGGTATCTTAATAGCATCACCACACTCTACTTGTACCAATTTACTGTATTAGTCTATTTTCCTACTACTGTGAAAAAATACCAGACTGGGGAATTTAATTTAAAAAGGAGATTTACTGGACTCACAGTTCCACATGGCTAGGGAGGCCTCACAGTTACGGAAGAAGGCAAAGAGGAGCAAAGGCACATCTTACATGGCTGCAGGCAATGGAGCATGTGCAGGGGAACTGCCCTTTATAAAACCATTCAGATCTCATGAGAACTAACGCACTCACTATCAAGAACAGCAGAGGGGAATTGCCTCCATGATCTAATCGCCTCCCACAAGCTCCTGCCCACAACACGTGGGGATTACAATTCAAATTATAATTCAAGATAAGATTTTGAGTGGGAACACAGTCAAACCATATCAGATAGAAATGAGAAACTCATTGGGAACTGGAGCAAAGGTCACCTTTTGCTAGGCTTTAGCAAAGAGATTGGCAACATTTTGCTCCTGCCCTAGAAATCTGTAGAACCTTGAACTGGAGAGAGATGATCTTAAATTGGAACTTATGTTTAAAAGGAAAGCAGAGAATAAAAGTTGGAAAACTTTGCAGCCTGATAATGCGATAGAAAAGAAAAATCCATTTTCCAGGGAGATATTCAAGCTGGCTGCAGAAATTTGCATAAGTACGAGGAGCCTAATGTTAATAGCCAAGACAATGGGGAAACGTCTCCAGGGCATGTCAGAGACCTTTGTGGCAATCTCTCCTATCATAGGCCTGGAAGCCTAAAAGGAATGGTGTACTGGGATGGGACAAAGGCCTCACTGCTGTGTGTAGCCTGGGGACTTGGTGCCCTGCATCCCAGCCACTCCAGCCCTGGCTAAAAGGGGCCAACTTAGAGTTCAGACTGTTGCTTCAGAGAGTGCAAGCCCCAAGTTTTGGCAGTTTCCATGTTGTCTTGGGCCTGTGGGTACACAGAAGTCAAGAATTGAGGTATGAGAACCTCCCCCTAGATTTCAAAGGATGTATGGAAACACCTAGATGTCAAGGCAGAAGTTTGCTTCAGAGGCAGAGACCTCATGGAGAATTTCTGCTAAGGCAGTGCAGAAGGGAAATTGTGGGATTGGACCCCCCACACAATGTCCCCCCTGTGGCACTGCCTGATGGAGCTGTGAGAACAAAGTCACTGTCCTCCAGACCCCAGAATGGTAGATCCACCAACAACTTGCACCATGCATCCGGAAAAACCACATACACTCAATGCCAGACCATGAAGTCCTGGAGTCCCAACTCCAAGAAGTTGGGAGTGTGGCTGTATCTTGCAAAGCCACAGGACAGAAAGGCCCAGGGCCATGGGAGCCCACCTTTTGCATCAGACCTGGATGTGAGATATGGAGTCAAAGGAGATCATTTTGGAGCTTTAAGATTTAACTGCCACACTGGATTTTGGACTTGCATACAGCCCATAGCCCCTTCTTTTTGGTCAATTTCTTCCATTTGGAATGGGTATAGTTACCTAATACCTGTACTCCCATTGTATCTAGGAAGTAACTAACTTGCTTTTGATTTTACAGGTTCATAGGTGGAAGGAACTTGCCTTATCTCGGATGAGACTTTGGACTTGGACTTCTGGGTTAATGCTGGAGTTAAGACTTTGGGGGACCTTTTGGGAAGGATAATTGGTTTTGAAATGTGAGGACATGAGATTTGGGAGAGCCCAGGGGAGGAATAATATGGTTAGGTTTTGTGTCCTCCTCACCAAAATCTCATGTTTAATTGTAATCCCCAAAATCCCCACATATCAAGGGAGACACCAGGTGGGGTAACTGAACTATGGGGAAGTTTCCCCCATGCTGTTCTTGTGATTGTGAGTTATCATGAGATCTGATGGTATTATAAGGAGCTCTTTCCCCTTTTCAGTACTTCTCCTTCCTGCTGCCTTGTACAGAAAGGGCCTTGCTTCGCCTTTGCCTTCTGCTATGATTCTAAGTTTCCTGAGGCCTCAGTAATGCTGAACTGTGAGTTAAACCTCTTTCCTTTATAAATCACCCAGTCTCAGTATTTCTTTATAGCAATGTGAGAATGGACTAATACATTTTATATTTCACATATTCTCCCAATTTATTTTTCACTGAATAGCAGTGATGCCTTCTTAGGACTCCTAACTAGATATATTGTAAGAACATGGTAAAATAATAGATTTAATGATTTATAATAAGCAATCAGAAGCCCTTAGCTCTCTTGAAACACATGTCATCATGTATTCCAAAATTTGTTTTAGAAAACAAATTAACCATTTCCATGTAATTTATACTATCACTATTTTTCTTCCTTTCTGCTTTCACATCAGTCCATTTCTTCTCATTCCTACTGCCACCACCTCTTTTGTCACTACATAACACACGGATGGTGACAATTGCTATGCAACTAGATTATATTTGTTTCTAATTTCTCCTCATTACAATTTATCCTGAACATAATGTGTATTAGTCGATTTTCACACTGCTGATAAAGACATACTAAAGACTGGGCAATTTACAAAGTAAAGAGGTTTATTGGACTCACAGTTCTGTGTGCCTAGGGATGCCTCACAATCATGGCAGAAGGTGAAAGGCACGTTTCACATTGTGTCAGACAGGTGAAGGAGAGCTTGTGCAGGGAAACTCCCTTTTTTAAAACTATCAGATCTCCTGAGACTCATTCACTATCACAAGACCACTGCAGGAAAGAACTGCCCCCATAATTCATTCATCTTCCACCAGGTTCCTCCCATAACATGTGGGAATTGTGGGAGTTACAATTCAAGATGAGATTTGGGTGGGGACACAGCCAAACCTGTCATAATGCCACAACAATCTTTCTAATGCGACAACCTGAGGTGGGAAACAGTGTTCCATAGCTCTCTATTACATTCAGCATAAAGTCTGAACTCTTGACTTGGTAGGAGATCAAACTCAAATGTTCAATTAGCATAAAAGAAAAAAGAAATGACTTTAAAAAACAGATGGGGAGATAACTGAAAAAACTTCTGGTTGGAATAAAATGTGTGCCACATCGTTGAAGCAAAATTGGCAAATTTTAGCAAATAATAAAAACTATACAAAGCATCTGATCAAGAGTTTTATGGGCTGAATTGTGTTGCCCTAAAAATGTATATGTTGTATACATTTTGTATACAAATATATGTGTTGGAGTCCTACCACCTATTACCTCAGAATGTGACTGCATTTGAAGATAGGTTCTTTAAATGGGGTAAATAAGTTAATATGTAATCATTTATAGGTTTTAATTTAATATGAACCTTGTTCTGGTAACAAGAGCAGTTTAGGACACAGACATGCACAGAGGGAGGATAATGTGAAGACACAGGGAGAAAAAAGGATGAGGGGCCTCTGAAAACGTCAACTCTGGCAATAACTTGATTTCTGATGTTCAGCATTTAGAATTGTGAAAAATAAATTTATATTGTTTTAGTATCCTAGTCTATGGTACCTTGTTATGGCACCCCTATCAAACTAATGCAAACATGTTCTCCTTTAAGGAATTCATTAATATTTACAAAAATGGAAAACGACAAATGTGGTTAGGATTGCCAATTGAGTTTTGAGGGTAATGTCTAAAAAATATAAAATAATAAGCTTTATACATAAAGAGATGTATTTAGTGCCACAAATAGAAAAAAATAAAATATATGGGAAGAGGTTCTTATTAATAAAAGAAACAAACTTCAGAATAATATATAAAATATCTCAGTTGCCTACATTACAATAATAAAATGCCTTCTAAGGTTTTTTGTTTATTTTATTTGCATGTTGTCTTGAATATAATGGTTTTTAATGGTGCCAAAGCTTACAACTCATTTTAAAACAGAAATTTACTCTATAAAGTTAATGTTCCCAGTTGTATTGGCTCTTTCTACTTTTAGCCTCTAGAAAGAGGTGAGTTTTTAAAAATCTTTCTGACTGTATGATATTTTTAATGTATATAACCTTTTAAAGCCTCATATACATTCTTCAACATTTTATAATCTTGTCTAAATATTTTACTCCTATGTTCATATTCTCTTTATTTTGACCAAGATCAGTTTATTTTTCTCTTACTGCTGAAATGCTCTGCTTCTTCTACAGGTGAGGTGTTTGTAAGAAACTAAAACATAACCTGAGGAAATCCAGAAGTGTATGTCTACTTTAATGTGTTTTCAGCACAGTGGGTGATGCTTGAGTTACTGGTGCAATCAAAAACCGTTTAATAACCCATCTACTTACAAGTTTAAACTGCAGACTACTACCTCTATGAGTACAAAGACCCTATCTGTTTCCTTAGAAAGCTTTCCCTAGCATCTCAAACAATATTTGACACATTATTAGTTAAATGAAGAAATAAATAAACTTTGTTGATTTATTTTCAAATTGTCCACAAATTTTATTAAGCAAATATTATATGCTCAGGACTACAATAGTGGATGCAGGAATATTTTTAAAACAATTTCTACGATTTCAATACAAATAATTTGTTATTTCAATTGAGAGGGGTTTTTTTTAATGGATATGAAACAATGGCTGAAAAGAAAAAAGGAAAAATTTTGTCATTCAGGCTATAAATGCTGAAGGACCTTTGTGTTTAAACTGTGGTCCATGAACCAGCAACATCAACATCACCAGAGAAGGTGTTAGACATGAGGACTTTCAGGACCTATTCCAGTCCTATAAAAATAGAATCGGTATTTCATAAGACCTTGAAGTTATTTGTATGCACATTAATGTTTAAGAAATATTCATGGAGGATATAAAATAATATAAATATTAAATAGGTGTCCAAGAAAGTCAAGAAAGACCTCACACGGAAGATACTCAGTGATGTGACATAACTATATAATTATTAAGAACAATAGAGGTGTTTCTGAACTGTGAGAACAGTCTAAACATGAACTGAAAGTGTACAAAATTGGTGGTTTTTTCTTGTATTTAATTTATATTAAGCTAAACAGTGTATTTATATTCATGGGAAATAGAAAAGTTATGATCCTTATTCCATGCTTTTCGTGATGCAACCATCTATTTTAATATCTTTAATACTCTCTTGTCTGAAACGTTTAAATTTATGTGAACAGCAGTTAGATATTAATTTAAGATTTCATCAATTGCATTGTATAATTTGTTGTGAAATTAATGAAGACACAACAATGTAAAGGAGATGATGATGATTTTAAGGTTGGCATAGAAAAGTCAGGAACTTTGAGTCCTTTGACATTTTCTATTGTCCATTAATCTTTCAAGATCATTTTCTAGATGCAAGAGAAATTTTCATTCGTTTCAGAGACTTGAATCACAACAATTAGAGGAAGACAGAAGCTATAGATCAATTCATAGTAGCTAAGTGTTATTTTTGAACTGTTCTTATTTCTATATTCATATAATCTTTTAACAGATTGACTATTTTCCACAAATGATCTTAAAGTAATGGCCATTTAGAAATCTCTGCTCACTTGATTAAAGACAACACGAGTTGTTAAAAATAATTTAACCAGTTATTTGCTAAATAGAATTGCATGCTAGTTTAGCTATATAGTATGATGACTCAGCACTTCATAAAGCCAACGTCAACTTGCACATGCTAATTGTGGATAATAATGAGTAGATAACACAAAATCAAGAATTCAAAATCTCTTCTTTTGTATCTGTCTGTCACTGAAATTCAGAAAATGATGTTTTAAGAGTTTAATGCCTTTCCAAACTGCTTTTGTTATACTAAAATGAAAATTTAATTTCAAATTAATATTGTAGTTTAGTGGTTACCGGAAATGTATATAGAGGACCTGGATAGATAGGATGGAGAGTTTAAATTGGAATCAAAATTTTGGGGTCATTTTAATAGCATTTATAGTAATTTTATCATTACATTAAGTTTATGTATGTTTATAGATTTAAAATAATCTCTAACATAAGATCTTGATTGATAGAAATCACACTGAGGTTCTATAACGATGTTCAAAAAGATGCTATAATTCCTGTGCATGCTTCATACTTGGAAAGAAAATTATTACATACTGAAGATGTCTCAAATTTTCAATAGTTAAGGTTTCAAGTTTTCTTATTTATCATATCAGCTTTTCTGCAGAATACAGTTTTAAAGTTTAGCGTTTGCTATTATAAATTAAGATTGCTGTATTTATTATGGTTTTTCTCTATACAGTGAGTTTATAACACACATTAATGCTGAGACTTGGGAAATTTTTAAATGAGATACAGATATTTTAGTTTTCTGCCCTCAATCTTTGATATTATATAGTAAGAATTACTTCTTAATTAGTTACTTTACATAGAAATAGAATTGCATTTAACCTCTGGCATTTAACTCTCTGCTAAAATATTATATTGATATGGCAGGTATTAACTTTCTAAGCACTCATCAAGTAATCTACATTCCTTTAGCTGATATTAAATTATGCTCTAATGCCATAATAACATAAGTAATATGTTAATAATTAATCATGAATTATATAAATTAGAAGCTACGACAAGAAAATAGGCTTATTTTAATATAAGCTTTCTTAAAGCTAAATTCAGAATTGAAAACAAACTCGGCATTACATTATAAATTATCTGGATGTCTTCTCTTTTTTTGGAATTTGTACATTTTAAATGTAAGTCTTTACATCGTTGTAAAGCTCTGTGGGCTCTCCTCTCTGCATACTACAATCCCAGTTATCCCACAGAACTGAGAGGAAGGCTCTGATATCCCAGAATCTAACAATTAAAAATGAAAAGAAAAACAAACAAAAAAAGGAAGCCTCTTTGGGGAGCAAAATGTGGAAGATAAGTAGTAGCTTAGAAAAAGAGATGATACTGATGGAAAATGGGGATAGAAACACTTTCTGTCCTCTGTTGTTTCATTCCACATTTTCCTATGTAAATCATTGCCTATCTTATTGTCTAATTACAGGTTAATTAGAAAGCAGGAATGCCACACTGTGATAGCCAGGTTGGCAGATAAACATCCAGGGCATCCTTGAATCCTAGCGTCACTAAAATTAAGATGAGCTGGCCCAAACTCAATAATTTGTTCTTCTACATCCTCCGTAAGGTTGAAACAAAGCTCTATTCTGTATCATTTATCTGAAGCTCTCTTGTCACCCTATTTCCTAAACATGAGGAACAGACTCAAGCTACACCATAGGGTGCAGCATTTTCCCAGTGATAACACTGTTGGTCACAACAGCTTAAAGTTGCAAGTAAATATGAGCCGAATGTTGAAAATAGTAAGTCACCAGGGAAATCTTATGCACCATGAAGGGCAAACAAGAAACTTAGCAGTGCATAACACAGTCCCCTGTGAAACAGAGTTCGAGGGAAAACTTACATTCTAATACTTTTGTAATGTGCAATGCAATGTGAGTGATGGAATGGGGAGGTGAGGCAGGGAAGTGCAAGAAACTATATGCATTGCCATGCTGGCCACTGCTTTATACCAAATCATGATGATACTTACCCTTCATAAGCTCCCTCTCTACTAGGAAGATGAAAATGGCTTTTCATGTCTCTGATGTTAGTGTCAGCTCAGACTTCACATCAAACAGTCCTCAAAATGTTTTCAAATTCAGGTGGCTGCAGATATTCATAGATATTGATGAAAATATTAGAAAATGCATTTTAAATGGTGGTGACAGCACCCTTAGTGGTGAAAAAATGGGTACTTCCTTTAATATTTATACACAAACACACACATATATATATACACACACATATATACACCTCTTGCTTAAGTATACACACACACACATATCTTGCTTAAGTATGTATACATCTTAAGTGTGTGTGTGTATACACACAGTTAGGACCAACTATATAATTTGTGATGTCCTGAGCAAAATGAAAATGTAGGGAACCTTACTTAAGGAAAATAATGCCACTAAATAGACTTTTTCCTGCCTTCTGCAGCCTAGACTTTTACTTGTTATGGTGGTTATTTGCTATATAATGCCATTCAAAGTAAGGAAAAACTAAAAATTAAAAATTTTCAATGGATTTTTGCCACACTTTTTTTGTACTGTGGAATGACAGCTTTAAATTCCAATATAAGACCATATAACTCATTTGAAATCTCTAAAATTACACATTTTTGTTGTTGTTGTTTTGTTTTTGAGATGCAGTCTCACTCTCTTGCCCAGGCTGTAGTGCAATGGTGAGATCTCTGCTCACTGCAACCTCCTACTCCCGGGTTCAAGTGATTCTCCTGCCTCAGCCTCCTGAATAGCTGGGATTACAGATGCATGCCACCATTCCTGGCTAATTTTTGTATTTTAGTAGAGATGGGGTTTCACCGTGTTGCCCAGGCTGGTCTCCAACTCCTGAGTTCAGGTAATCCATCCACCTCGGCTTCCCAGCATGCTAGGATTACACACACGAACCACCATGCCAGGCCAAAATTACATGTTTGCATAGCTCATACATGCATATGTTTCTCTTTTGCTAGAACACTAGAAATGTTGCACAAAACACACTTGACTTTATTTTACTTTTTTATGTGTGTACATTCTAATAACTCTAATTTTGATTTACTGGTGAAGAAAAAAGGACTAAAAGAAAAAGGAACAATAGACTTAGACTGCTATAACTTTCCCTTCTCTCTCTCTCTTTCTTTTCTTTCTTTCTTTTTTTTTTTTTTTTGCTCTTGTTGCCCAGGCTGGAGTGCAATGGTATGATCTTGGCCCACTGCAACCTCCACCTCCCGACTTCAAGCGATTCTCCTGCCTCAGACTCTCCAGTAGCTGGGATTACAGGTGCCTGCCACCACATCTGGCTAATTTTTTATATTTTTAGTAGAGACAGGGTTTTGCCATTTTGGCCAGGCTGGTCTCGAACTCCTGACTTCAGGTGATCCACACACCTTGACCTCCCCAAATGCAGGGATTACAGGCATGAGCCACCGCTCCCGGCCTCTGTTTTCTTTCATGTCTTCATTGTCTGTATAAGCAATTAGCTAATGCAGGAAAGTAACATGGGTACTCGTTTGTTTCTTAGAATGCTACTGAATTCTTTCTAATTTTGAAGCACGTTCTGGTTCAGACAGAAAGCATGATGTTGGGATTGTCAGTGATACTCTTCTTCCTCGTGTTATGTTCTATTTACTTTGTCTTACTCAATTCACATGCATAGTGGGTTCACTGGATTTCTGTGTTCATCCTGAACACCATGAAAATGGTTAACAACTCTCATTACTCTAACCCCTCAAGGTCCCACATGTATTCTCCTAGTTACTACTTGTGTATAATTTGAGAATCTATGATTCCTTTGGACTATAGACTTTTTTCTTTTTTCTAAACAAGTGTTTAACTTACTTTTTGCTGCAAAAGCAATGCTCAGACTTGGCATTCTTTGTAGGCAGTGAGGGGTGTAGGGCCCTCCTTAAAAAGAGTAAGTGTCATATTGCAAGGTATATAGTTCAGTTGAAATCATTATATGATTTCCACTTCAAAGGATTTTTTCTTCTCTGTCAAGGAGAAAGAGAATGCTTATATGGACAGGAGGGTTTAGGAAAATTTGCAGGTTAAAATATTCCCAGACATAGCCACTCAAGTGTTCCCATCATAGAACTCAGAATCCAGTTTTTTTTTTTTTTACTCTTCATTTGTATTAAGAGACCTGTCCAGGCTATGCACTTGGTGTGCTTTGTAACTACATATTTGATACCTTTTAACTATATATTTGCTACCTTTATATTAAGGTCTTGATCAGAATTTCCAGCATATCAACTCTGAATCTGTAGGAGTTAAGGTTATTTACAGTTGCTATGGAAGCACCCTGATTTTCAGAGTGCTTCTAGCTATCTAGGAAACAATCAACCAATCTTTGTATTATTTTTCTTTTATAAGTTCTCTAATCCTCTCAAAAAGAACTATCTTACTTTCCAATCCTTATAGTTATTGCTTCCATAATATTTATTCCATGGCTACTTGATTCCCCAAAACCTTCCCTTTCCTTTGTATCTCACTTGAATTAACCACTCGTGAAAGGTTAAGGTATTGCAATGCTACTGAGTGCCAGATTACCACTCCATTTACAAGAGAACTGGAATTTCTATTGCTTTTGCATGATTAGAAAATATGCCCCAAACCTGAGATTCTGCTTTCTGGAAAGACTTCATTGATTTAGCCCAGGCTTTCAGGAAAACAGAGCATTTTTTTTTTTTTTTTTTTGGCTTATAGATATATGTGATAAAGCCTTATTGAGAAATACAATTCCATTGCAGTGTGAGAGAAGAGAAAGAAAAAAGAAATAAAGTAGGTAAGGATGAAAAGCAAATACAATATAGTGCATCTTTGCACTGACCACTGTTTGACAGCAAGCCATCAAAGGGCATGCTCTTGACTCCTACTTAATTTTCTAGATAGCTCATGTAAAGCCTGTAATTTGAAATATACCAACAGATAAAGGAAGGGAGTGGAAATTTGTGTGCTAGATTTTTTCTGTCTCTTATTGATAAAATGTTTACCTAAAAAAGTCAACTCTGAGGTCTCTGTTCTATTCCATTGGTCCATATATCTGTTTGGTACCAGTATCATGTTGTTTTGGTTACTGTAGCCTTGTAGTATAATTCGAAGTCAGGTAGCGTGATGCCTCCAGCTTTGTTCTTTTTGCTTAGGATTGTCTTGGCTATACGGGCTCTCTTTTGCTTCCGTGTGAATTTTAAAATAGTTTTTTTTTTTTTTTCTAATTCTTTGAAGAATGTCAATGGCAGTTTAATGGAAATAGCATTGAATCTAAAAATTACTTTAGGCAGTATGGCCATTTTCACTGTATTGATTCTCCCTATCCATGAGCATGAAATATTTTCCCATTTATGTGCATCCTCTCTTGCTCCAGGAAACAAGGGTCCTTCTTGTCCCTTTTATGCTGTATTGCTAGGTATTTTATTCTCTTTGTAGTAATTGTGAATGGAAGTTCATCCATGATTTGGCTCTCTGCTTGTTTGTTGTTGATGTAGGAATGTTGGTGACTTTTGCACGTTGTTATGGTATCCTGAGACTGCTGGAGTTGCTTACAGCTTAAGAACTTTTTAGGCAGAGATAATGGGATTTTCTAAATATAGAATCATGTCGTCTGGAAACAGAGACAATTTGACTTCCTCTCTTCCTATTAGAATATGATTTACTTATTTCTCTTGCCTAATTGCCATGGCAGAAACTTCCAATACTATGTTACATAGGAGTGGTGAGAGAGGGTAATTATCTGATCTTCAACAAACCTGACAGAGATAAGCGAAAGGATTCCCTATTTAATAAATGGTGCTGGGAAAACTGGCTAGGCTTATGCAGAAAGTTGAAACTGGATCCCTTCCTTACACCTTATACAAACATTAACTCAAGATGGATTAAAGACTTAAATGTAAAACCCAAAACCATAAAAACCCTGGAAGAAAACCTAGGATATACCATTCAGGACATAGGCATGGGGAAAGACTTCATGACTAGAACACCAAAAGCAATTGCAATAAAAGTCAGAATTGACTAGTGGGATCTAATTAAACTAAGGAGCTTCTGCACAGCAAAGGAAACTAGAATCACAGTAAACAGGCAAGCTACAGAACTGGAGAAAATTTTTGCAATCTATCCATCTGACAAAGGTCTAATATCCAGAATCTACCAAGAACTTAAACAAATTTACAAGAAAAAAACAAACAATACCATCAAAAAGTGGGCAAATTATATGAACAGACACTTCTCAAAAGAAGACATTTATGCAGCCAACAAACATATGAATAAAAGCTCGTCACTGATCATTAGAGAAATGCAAATCAAAACCACAATGAGATACCATCTCACACCAGTCAGAATGGTGGTTATTAAAAAGTCAAGAAACAATAGATGCTGGTGAGGCTATGGAGAAATAAGACAATTTTACACTGTTAGTGGGAATGTAAGTTAGTTCAACCATTGTGGAAGACACTGTGGCGATTCCTCAAGGATCTAGAACAAGAAAAACATTTGACCTAGCTATCCCGTTACTAGGTATATACTCAAAGGAATATAAGTCATTCTACTATAAAAACACATGCACGTGTATGTTTTTTGCAGCACTATTTACAATAGCAAAGACTTGGAACCAACTCAAATGCCCATCAATGGTAGACTGGATAAAGAAAATGTGGTACATATACATAATGGAATACTATGCAGACATAAAAAAGAATGAGATCATGTCCTTTGCAGAAACATGGATGAAGCAGGAAGCCATCATCCTTAGCAAACTAACATAGCAACAAAAAACCAAATAGCACATGCTCTCACTCATAAGTGGGAGATGAACAATGAGAACACATAGACACGGAGTGGGAAGAACACACACTGGAGCCTGTTGGGGGGTGGGAGGCAATGCAAGGGAGAGCATTAGGACAAATACCTAATGCATGCAGGGCTTAAAAGCCTATATGATGGGTTGATAAGTGCAACAAACCACCATGGCACATATATGTCTATGTAACAAACCTGCACGTTGTGTACCACATATATCCCAGAACTTAAGGCTAAAAAGAAAAAAAGTCAACTCCCCATGTACTTCAAGGTTTTGTTACCTGGACTTTTTATCAGCTGCTTAAAAATCTGTAACACGTGCCTTTAGGTGTAGCATTTCACTTGAATCCAGAAGTCAGGAAAAGCCAGAAACTATTAGTATGCTGATGGTCCATCTTGGGCACTAAGCAACATGGCTATAATGAATCTCTCACATTAAAAGCAACTGAAATGATGGAGCAATTAGTCAAGGGTCTCAGAGACACCATGGCCAAGTGAATCTGATTATTTAGAATAGGTTGAATTAAATGACCTGCCAAAGAAAGGTTTCAAATAGAGGACAAAGAATATACTGAGATAAATAAAATAACATTGGAAACATGAAATTACAGCAGGCAGTTATTAAAATGAACTCATGGGAGATACTGATTTGAAGAAGTATGAATGCTAAATTTAACAAAATGGATGACACACCTTATAAGACACACCTTATAAGAAACACTGAAGAGAGTTTTTCAGTGTGAAAGAAAAGTACACTAGTGTAGAAAAAGAAAACATTTGAAGGTATAAAACTACTAGTAAAAGTGAGTAGACAAACTCAGAATATTCTAATAATGTAATTGTGTATAATCCACTCATATCTATAACATTAAGAGAAAAAGTCAAATCTGTTTAAAAAATAACAACCATAGCAACCTGTTAAGACAGACAAAATTTAAAGATGAAAATTGAGACTACAAAAGTCAAAATAGGGGGATGGAGTTTAAGTGTAGAACATTTTCTAGTTTTTCCTTTGTTTATTTTCTTTGTGGTCATAGATAAGGAAAGTACCACACACTTGTAAACCATCTGTTTAAAATGAGTTGTTATATCTATAAGATTTTTTTTGTAAGTCTCATGGCAATCATAAAGCAAAAACATATAATAGATACACTAAAAATAAAAAGCAACAAAATAAAACATACTACCAGAGAAAATCCCTTAACAAAAAAGGCAACAGTAAGAAAGAGAGGAACTACAAACAAGGAAAAAACAACTAACAGAATGATAGTATGTCCTTATCTATAATAATAACATTAAATGTAAATTGACTAAATTCTCCAATTAAGAGACATAGATTAGCTGAATGGATATTTTTATAAAGACCCGACTATATGCTGCTTACAAGGCACTCACTTCACCTATAACAACACGCATAGTCTGAAAGTGAAGAGATGAATGAAATCTTCTATGCAAATAAAAACTAAAAAAGAGTGGGAGTAGCCATATGTGTATCAGGTGTACTAGTCCATTTTCACACTGCTATAAAGAACTACCTGAACCTGGGCATTTTATTTTTAAAAAAGGTTTAATTGACTCACAATTCCATAGACTTAAAAGGAATCATGACTGGAAGGCCTCAGAAAACTTACAATCATGACAGAAGGCAAAGGGGAAGTAAGCATGTGTAATGACAGTGAAGCAGGAGAGAGACATAGCAAAAAGGAAGTGCCACACACTTGTAAACCATCAGATATCATGAGAACTCACTCATTATCATAATAACAACAAAGGGGAAATCCACCACCATGATCAAAACATTTCCCACTAGGCCCCTCCTCCAATTCAAAATGAGATTTGGGCGGGAACATAAATTCAAACCATATCATTCCACCCTGGTCCCTCACAAACGTCATGTCCTCACATTGCAAAATACAATGATCCCTCCTCAACAGTCTCTTAGTCTTAATCATTTCAGCATTAACTCAAAAGTCTAAGTAAGTCCAATGTTTCATCTGAGACAAGGCAATTTGCTTCTGCCTATAACCTCGTAAAATAAAAAAAACCAAGTTAGTGACTTAAAGATACAATGGGAGTTCAGGCATTGGGTAAATACTCCCATTACAAAAGGAAGATATCAACCAAAACAAATAGGCTACAGTCCAGGCCTCATGCAACTCCAAAAACCCAGCAGGGCAGTCATTAAATCTTAAATCTCCAAAATAATCTTCTTTGACTCCATGTTTCACATCCAGGGCACACTGAATGCAAGGAATGCGCTCCCATATATGTGGGCAGCTCCGCCCATATATCTCTGCAGGGGCTCAACTCCCATGGCTGCTCTCAAGGGCTGGCATTGAATGCCTGCAGCTTTTCCAGGTGCACAATGCAAGCTGTCAGTGGATCTAGCATTCTGGTGGACATTGGCCCTCTTCTCACAGCTTCACTAGGCAGTAGTCCAGTGGGGACTCTGTGTGGGGGCTCCAACCCCAACTTTTTCCTCTCTACTGCCCTATTAGAGGTTCTCCATGAGAGCTCTCCCCCTGAAGCCAACTTCTGCCTGGACATCCAGACTTTTCCACACATCCTCTGAAATCTAGGCAGAGACTCCCAATCTTTTGCCTTCTGCACACCTGCAGGCCCAACACCATATGGAAGTAACCAAGGTGTGGGGCTTGTAGCCTCTGAAACAACAGCCCAAGCTACACCTTGGCCACATCTAATCACTGCTGGAACTGGAGCAGCTGGGATGCAGGGCACCATGTCCTGAGGCTGCACAAAGCAGCTGGGCCCTAGATATGGTCCATAAAACTATTTTTCTCTCCTAGGCTTTCAGGCCTGTTATGGGAGGGGCCTCCATGAAGATCTCTAAAATGCCATGAAGATATTTTCCCCATTGCTTTGGCTATTAACATTCAGCTTCTCATTACTTATGCAAACATCTGCATAGGGCTTGAATTTCTCCTCAGAAAATGGATGGTTGGGCTGCATATATTTCAAACTTTTATGCTCTGCTTCCCTTTTAAATATATGTTCCAATTTCAGGCCATCTCTTTCTTCACACATATGAGTATACACTTTTAGAAACAGCCAGATCATGTTTTGAATGCTTTGCTGCTTAGACATTTATTCCACCAGATACCCTAAATTATCTCTCTCAAGTTCAAAGTTCCACAGATTTTTATGGCAGTGGCAAAATACCCCCAGTCTCTTTGCTGAAGCATAGCAAGAGTCCCCTTTGCTTTTGTTCTCAACAAATACTTCCTCTCCCTCTGAGACCAGCTCAGCCTGGACTTTTTGGTCAAAACCATTCAACAAGTCTCTAGGAAGCTCCAAATAGTTTCAACATCTGCCTATTACCCAGTTCTAAAATCACTTCCACATTTTCAGGTATCTCTATAGCAATGCCCCAATCCCAGTACCAATTCTCTACATTAGTCCCTTTTCACACTGCCATAAAGACATACCCAAGACTGAGTAATTTATGAAGAAAGAGGTTTAATTCACTCACAGTTATACAGGCTTAACAGGAAGCATGATTGGGAGGCCTCAGGAAACTTACAATCATGGAGGAAGGCAAAGGGGAAGCAAGCACTTCTTACCACGACAGAGCAGGATAGAGAGAGAGAGAGCAAAAGAGGAAGTGCCACACACTTTTAAACCATCAGAGCTCATGAGAACTCACTATCTGAGAACAGCAAGGAAGAAATTCACCCCCATGATCCAATCACCTCCTACCAGGCCCTTCCTTCATTCAACATGAGATTTGAGCAGGGACACAAATCCAAATCATATTGTCAGGTAAAGTAGATTACAAGTCAAAGACAATGAAAAGAGACAAAGTTACCGAAATAATGGTAAATGGGTCAATTCAGCAAGATAATATAACAAGTATAAATTTATATGCACTCAACAGCAGAGGACCCAAATAATTAAAACAAACATTACTAGATCTAAAGGAAAGAAAAGTCTGCAATAGAGTAATAGTAGGGGAATTCAACACCCCACAGTCAGTAATAGATTACAGAAATTCAGCAAAGAAGCACTGGAGTTAAACTATACACTAAAACAAATGAACCCATCATTTATGAAACATTTCAACCAACTGCTTCAGAATTGACATTCTTCTCATTAGCATAGGAAATAGCCTTCAGAATAAACCATATGTTAGGGCACAAAACAAGTTTCAACAAGTTTAACAATATCAAAATTAAATCAAACATCTTTTTAGACCGAAATGTAGTAACACTAGAAATCAATAACAAGAGGAACTTTGGAAACTATAGAAACACATGGAATTTGAAAAAAAAAAAAAAAAATTCCCCTGAACAACTATTGGGTCAATTAAGAAGTTAAAAAGAAAATTTTAAAAAATTTTGAAACAAATGAAAATGGAAACCCAACATACAAAAATCTATGAGATACAGAAAAAGCAGTAATAAGAGGGAAGTTTATAGCAATAAATGTCTACATCAAAAAAGTTAAAAGCCTACAAATAAACAACCTAATGATGCACCTCAAAGAACTAGAACAGCAAAGACAAACCAACTCAAAATTAGTGGAATAAAGTAAACAACAAAGGTCAGAACAGAAATAATTAAACTTGAAAATTAAAAAGTCCAAAGATTGACAAAACAAAAAGTTATGGTTTTTGGAATAAACAAAAGTGACAAACTACTAGTGACACTAGTAACCAAAGAGAGAAGACCCCAGTAAATAAAACTAGAAATAAAAACAAAGACATAACAACTGATATGACAGACATACAAATGCTCATTAGAGTCTATCATGAACAGCTGTACACCAACAATTTGGAAAACTGAACAAATCAAACATTTCTAGACATATGCTATCTACCAAGATTGCAGCATGAAGAAATGGAAAACCTCAGCAGACCAATAATGACTACCCAAATCAAAGTAGTAATAAAAGTCTCACATGAGGAAAGCTCCAATGAAATTTGGTGGCTTTACTCCTGAATTCTACCAAACATTTAATGAAGAAGTAATACAAATTCTGTTAAAACTAAAAAAATTTAAATGGGGTAGATACCTTGAAATTCATACTAGGAACCCAGCATTACCCTGATATCAAAAGTAGTCAAGGATGCAACAAAAGTAGAAAACTGTAGACCAATATCCCTGGTGTATACACATACAAAATTCCTCAACAACATACTATCAAACTGAACACAACACATTAAAAATGTGGGATTCCTCTCAGTGATGCAAGGTGGTTCACCATATGCAAATTAATACACACGACACAGCGCATTAACAGAATCCAGAACAAAAACCATAGATGATTTCAATAGATTAAATAGATGATTTAAATGTCAAAAAAGCATTTGATAAATTTAACATATCTTTATGATAAAAACTCTTAATCTGAGTATAGAAGGAACACACTTCAAAACAATAAAGGCCATATATAACAAACATATAACTACCTCATACCAAATGGGGAAAAGTGGAAAGTCTTCCTCTAAGATCTAGAATAAGACAATGATATTCGCCTTTTGTAACTTTAATTAAATATAGCACTGGAAGTCTTTGCTAAAACAATTAGGCAAGAGAAAAAATAAAAAGGCATAAAAAATTAGAAAGAAATAAGTCCAGATATGTTTGTTTGCAGATGATGTGATCTTATATTTAGAAAAACCTGAAGATCCTAGCAAAAAAGAATGAATGAATGAATTCAGCAAAGTTGTTACATACAAAATCAGCAGCACTTTCCTATGCTAACAGTGAATAATCTCAAAAAGAAATCCCTATAGTTGGATGGTTTTGCCCCCAAACTTCATGTTGAAATTTGATCCCCTATGTTGCAGGTGGAGTCCAATATGAAGAGTTTGGGTCATGGGGGTTGATTCCTCATGTGTCTTGGTGCTGTCTTCATGGTAATGAATGAGTCTTGCTCTATTATTTCCCATGAAAACTGGTTGTTAAAAACAAGCTGACATTTCCTCCCTCTCTCTCACTTCCATGCTTACCATGCGATCTCTGTATACCAGTTCTCCTTCACCTTCCACTGTGAATGAAAGAAGCTGGAGGCCCTCACCAGAAGCTATGTTGGCACAATCGTTTTTATTCAGCCTGTAAAACTCTGAGTCAAATAAAACTTTTTTTTTTTTTTTTTTTGTATAAGCTTCTTAGCCTCAGACATTTCTTTATAGCAACACAAATGAACTATGACAGAACATTGGTAACAAAGAGTACGACATTACTGTAAAGATACCTGAAAATGTGGAAGTAGCTTTGAAACTGAGTTAATGGGTAGAGGTTAGAAAAGTTTTGAGGACTCAGAAGAGCAGAGAAAGTTTGGAAATTCTTAAAGACTGGTTAGGTGATTGTGATTAAAAAATGCAGATAGCATATACACAGTGAAGGCCTTGCTGATGAGGTCACAGATTGAAATGAGGAATTTATTGGAAACCGGAGCCAAGGTCACCCATATTTTTCCATAGCAAAGAACTTGGATGCATCATGTTCATGCTCTGGGGCTTTGTGGAGGGGTAAATTTATGACCCAGGGTATCTGTCAGAAGAAGTTTCAAAGCAGCAAAACCTTCAAGAAGTGGTTTTCCTGTTTTTAACAGCTTATGATCAGATAAAGTAGGAAAGCAAAAGCCTAAAAGTGAAATTTATTATTAAAAAGGAAATAAAGTGTAAAATATCAGAAAATTTGCAGCCTGGACATGTGGTAGGAAAGGAAAAAGCATTTTCAGGAAAGAAGTTCAAGGGTGCTGCACAGCAATTACTTGCTAGAGAGATTAGCACAACTAAAAGGGAGTCAGGTGCTAATAGTCAAGAAAATGGGGAGAAAGCCCCCCAGGATATTTCAGAAATCTCCTAGACTACTTCTCGCATCACAGTCCCAGAGGTCTAGGAAGACAACATAATTTGGGGGGCCAGGTTGAAGTAGCACTGACTGGTGCCATTTCAAGACAGTGCCCCATGTATCCTAGACATTCTGGCTCCAGCCACAGCTCACAGGGTGCCAGGTACTGTTTGGGCTGCCATTCCAGAAAGCATAAGCCATAAGCCTTTGAAACTTCCATTTGGTGTAAAAATACAAAAATTAGCCAGGCGTGGTGGCGTGCCCCTGTAATCGTAGCTACTCACGAGGTTGAGGCAGGAGAATCGCTTGAACCCGTGAGGCACAGATTGCAGTGAGTCAAGATTGTGCCACTGCACTCCAGCCTGGGTGACAGAGCAAGACTTTGTCTCTAAACAAACAAACAAACAAACAAAAACATGCCAATGCAGTTGATATAAGGATCAGTTTTTAAGGGCATGATATTAATTTTAAAACATCAATATTGATCACCAGAGAAAGTATAAAATTTAAGAAATTTGTATTTAGCAATCATAAAATTGAGTGAGTTACTTTGTTTTCAAAGCAATATATTTTCACTGGAAAAAATTGAGCCCACCATTCAAGCACTGGGCATATGTTGATTTAGGCATATAGTCTCTGACTTATATAAAACTAAATATAATACAAACCAGAAGTCCAAAACCCCCAAATTATAAATAGCACTGTATGCACAGATGGAATAAAGAAGTCCCAAGATTTTCTAAATTCTTCACTTGATCTTAGCCAAAAGGCCGAGAAGCAATACGATTTTCTAAATTCTTAAACTGATTTTGTCTTGAACTTTCCATCAAGATCTGAGGAAAGATAAAGTTAATAGTAAACAAACAAAAAGTAAAGCCAATTTAAGATAACAATATAACAAGAATTATTCAATACTGGAAAAAAATAAATAATGGATACCATATAAGGAAAATGTTCAACTTCATTAAAAATTTAGAAATAACAAAAGTCAAATTTAAAGTACCATATGTATATATGTGTGTGTGTGTATATATATAGTTGAAGTGCTATATACATAGCACTTTAAAGTCTAATAAATACCCTCTTTAACCTACGAATTAGCCATCAGAGCAAGAGAAGGCTGAGATGATCACTTTGATACACTGCTTACAAGAGTGTAAATTTGTGTAATCTTTGAATAGCAGTTTTACAGTCAAAGACCTCAAAATGCTTCATTACCTCTGCCCTAGTTACTTTTACATCCAACATGAGAAAATAATTCAAGTGAAACATAATGAATAATAGCATTATGTTTTTGTTTGTAATAGTAAAACAATGAAAGTATCCAACAAGAACAGAATGCTTACTTTAATTGTTGTACTTGCATTAAGAATTTTAATCAACCATTAAAAATTATGTTTATTCAGGGGTAGTTAGAATATGAGAAAGTACTTATGAAATTAATAATACAGATTAAATTATATAAAACTATGATCCCAGCTATAAACAAATATATCCCCTAACTTCTGGCAGAAACAATACAGAACATTTCTAAAGGAAGATATTCCCAATTCAGACCCATTGGCTCGCCCATCGATTAATTCAATAAAATATGAACTAAAAATAATTGAAAAATGCAGGAGATAACCATTTACTCTCTGTCAGAGTCAGAAACAGCAACAGATTTCGATTTTTAAGAACTGACGTATATAAAGGGTAGAAATTAGTATCTTTGAAGAAACAATAGAGGAAAGAAATGATGGCTAACAGGTAAGGATCCATTGAAAATAATTATTTTAAGTTGAAAACACAAGCTGTAGGGTCCCCTAGTCCTTCCCACTTTCTTTCTGTGTCCTAAGAAACACAGAATGCCTTAAGCACTGTGTGACTTCGCCAGCTGCCCCCTTTTCCTGTCAGGCTTGAACCCAAGCTGGCGCCTTGAACCAAGAGATAAAGATATTTAGGATGTTGATCAAAACACTTAAAGAAACCGGCCTGTGCCCTGAGCCAAGTTCTTTAAGCTTAAAGAAACCGGCCTATGCCCTGAGCCAAGTTCTTTAAGCTTGCGTATAAACTCCATACCCTGACGCCATTGCTGTAGACATACTGAGGAAGAGCATCCCCTTCTCTTTGTCTGCCTGAGGATATGCTGCAGTACTTTGTGAGCTTGTCTAATACATACTTTGCATTGGTCACCCTGCAATTTACTGCTTCTTTCTTTAGAATCCCAAAGAACTCCCTTGTGAGAACTTCATTGCTGCAGCATTTGGAGCAACTCAGTTGGGGGTCAGCTAAAATAAGACAGAACCAAATAGAATCTCTAGAATAAAAACATGTATGAAACACACAAAGACAATAGTGTATAATACACAATAGAACTGAATGAATATTTAAATATTTCTAAAGAATTGATAAACTAAGTGACAGAGCTGAATAGTAGGTGCCATTTTTTTTTCTCAGGATAAAACTTTAATTCTAACAATCTACATTCTTTATATAGTAAGTCCTCACTTAATGTTGATAGATTTGTGGAAACTTGAAGGGCATATGGAAAGCCTGACAGGCTAATTGGTATAACAAGAGTTATGTTCCTATGGCATATTTATGGTCACAAAAACATCACCAACTTGTAAATAATGACCAAATAACTTCTAATATTAAACCTCAAATTAAATGTGAGCTATACATGTATTTAAGAAAGATGAATAAAAGTATCAGTATAAAAGCACATAAGGTAATGATTTACCTGCTTATTCCAGTTTAGGGTTGCAGGTGGCCTGAGCTTCTCCCTGCAGCTTAGGACACCAGATAGGAAGCAACCATCCCTAGACAGGTAGTATCACCAGGTGCACTCACAGACACCCCCACACTCACTCCGACTGGGACCATTAGATCCTCCAGTGAACTGAATGTGCATAACTTTGGAATGTTGGGGAAACCTGGGTACCCAGAAAAAAGCCCATCCAGACATGGGGGAAAACTTGCAGACTCCACCCAGACAGTGAACCCTAGTGGGAATACACACACACACACACACACATGCACACACACAAACATATATATACTTTTTTTCTCATCAGTGTTATAAGGAAACAATGTTGAATGAAATGACTATTATTCAAAGACCTGCTGTACCTGAATCTGCAAACAGAGAATTGAATTTTGCAAACATTCAATCAAGCAGGATTGGCTATATTTGGAATCAACTGAATATATTCTGAAATACTCCTTTCTTTGTTCCTGATGATCTTATTTCAGAACTTCTCCTACTCACATGCTGTGGGCAGAACTGATATGATATGATAGCTGTTCTATTTATATTGGTGATCTACACTAACGTAGTCTCATAGCTTGGGACCTTGTTTTGAGCCATCATAAATGTCCAAATTGATTCCATCAAAGTATGCCTTTAGAGGACTTCATTGTGACCGCTACACAGAATGTGAAAATTCACAAATATTATCCTTGTAAACCCTAACACTATGGGGTTGGAATATGTGTAACAGGTCTGTAGTGTAAGCAGCCACCTTAAACCCAGCTAGTTTTGGTGGTTGTTTGGAAATGCAGATCTGCAAAAGACATAACAAGTACTTCTTCAGTTTTTTTTTTTTTTTAACATGTTCAATAGAATCATTGAATGAAATATTCAAATGATTTAGAATAGACTTGACAAATGGTGTTAACCTTTCAAAAATATTTTTTGAACTAATGAATAGCATTTTCTGAGCCTAAAGGCAGCATTAATTCAGACTTTGGTAATGAAAAAATATATATAATAGAAGAAAAAGTCGACATTTATTGAGTATATCCTGTGTGCCAAGAACTGTGACATTTGTTCTACAAAGGTTGTTTTATTTTAACTTTACAATGACCTTAGAGCTAATATTATTGAATAAATAAGAAAATCAAGTCTTAGAGGCTAATAATGTAATAAGTCACAAAAAGAACTGGAGTTCATGACTTCAATACAGGATTATGAGATGTTACAGCTTATGTCTCTTCTTATACAATACATGTACCTACAATTTTAATACAATTCATAAGCCCTTTATAATCATCTTTTTAAAAACTTAACAATATAGTGTATTTCATTTTTTCCTTTTTGTGTTTTATGATCAAATTGAATTTGCTTTTATATTTCATTTGTTTTATTTTTACAATTTTACAATTAAATTATTCTAAGTTTTCCAAAGAAGAGATTATTGCAAAGGCATATGAAACCTTCAGATACTAGAAAAAGGGGAAATACGTCCCAACTAATCTGAAGACTTTGGTGTAGTAGTTACGCCAAATCAGTGATTAGAGTAAGATAAAGTAGTACATCAATCTAAGCATATACATAGACAATTCTAAACAAAAATATGATATTGTATATATATTAAAAAATCATGTTGAATTTATCTGAGAAAGTCAAGGATGATTTTACACGAGCAAAACTAAAACTAAAACCTGTATAATTGTCTACATAAATGCACAACAATGATTTAGTAAATGTCAACTCTAATTTGGGACAAAAATTCAAGAAAATCTAGGCAAATCATGAAGTCTTCTTAATCTGATAAAATTATACTTAGAAAATCAAATACTTAGAAAATCTGATACTTAGAAAATCAAATTTGAGTAAGCATTATTCTAAATAGAAAATAACACAATATTACATTTAAAAACAGGAACTAATCAGAATGCCCCCAAATCTACTTTTATTCCATATCTTACAGGATATTTTGGTCATTATATTAAGGCAAAAATTAATTCAAAGAATAACTTTATTAAAAGAATAAATAAAATTACTACCTACAATGTCATTTTAAAATACCAGTGTTTTGAACAAGAAATTCTATTGCTGGGATTATTTTCTCTAGGTGCTCTTGAATATCTGCAAATAAATATCTGATCAAAGATTATCATTTTAGCGTTGCTCATGGTAGTGAAAAATTGAGAACAATGTATTAACAAATTATAATTAATAGAGAATTTGGAAAGTAATACTGTTTTATATTGAATCGGAAAAACAAATGAAAGGATTAAATGAGCAGGTTGCTTACAAATTAATTCACACAGTATCATCTATCAAATGCATTCATGTGTGTTTGTGTGTGCACAGATGTGAATGTATAAGATGGGGAATAGTTAAATACATTGAACAATATTAGCAGCAATTTTAACAATAAGTAGCTCCAAATATAGTAACACAAAATGTCTCCAAGATATTAAGTCGGGAAGAAAACATAATAAGCTTATAAAGCATGGACACAGTTATGTAAGAATGTTAACTAAAAATTGTCGATATTCAGATATGCTTATATGAATTTTTATGCACAGGAAAACACTGCATCATCAGCAGTGTTTACTGCTAAAGGGATGAGGAGTTGAGAGAGAATGGTATGTTTCAATAACTCCAGTATCAAAATTTTATTATTTAGTTTTTTATGAGTATTAAGGAAATTTTTAAAAACTAATTAAAATAAAATGTGCTATATTATCTCTTATAGAATAAAATAACATATAAGAAAAAAGCTAAATTTTTACTGTTTTCTGGTTGAAAATACATAATTTCAAGAAGTCCTTGTTTTTCCATGAATCCAAATGCTTCCTTTTTTTAAAAAATATACCACAAAATTATTTTAACCTGTTTCCTCCAGAGTTTGGCACTTCCAGTTGGCATTAATCTCCTCTGTGTATGTCCTTCTTCAGCTTGAGAGGCTCCAAGGAGACCGAGAGAAAAGACTAACAGGCAGCTCAAGGCTTGTGCAGAGTTTGAGATTTTACCTTTCTGGAAGCCATGACATCCCCGGGTCACAAATAAAGGACTATTACAGCAATAGCAGTAGCATGTGAATTAGCATCTGCTTGTACCATTTCACCGTGTCCAACTTCTTCTTCTTCTTTTTTTTTTTTTTTTTTTTTTGAGACGGAGTTTTGCTCTTGTTGCCCAGGCTGTAGTGCAATGGCATGATCTCAGGTCACTGCGATCTCCGCCTCCTGGGTTCAAGCGACTCTTTTGCCTCAGCCTCCCGAGTAGCTGGGATTACAGGCATGTGCCACCACACCTGGGTAATTTTATATTTTTAGTAGAGACAGGTTTTCTCCATGTTGGTCAGGCTGGTGTCTGACTCCCGACCTCAGGTGATCCGTCCGCCTCAGTCCCTAAAAGTGCTGGAATTACAGGCATGAGCCACTGCGCCCGGCAGGCTGTGTCCGACTTCCTACTAGGAAATGCAAACAGAGTCAAATGACATCTGAACATACAGTGAATTGCATTACAGAAGAACTCTGAGCTCAGAATATAAATATGTTATAAAAGGTCAGTAAGCAAGCCTGAACATTGCTCCAGAGAGAAACACTATTTCTATCTGCCAAACTTGTTTATTACAAAATAAATAAATAAATAAATAAATAAAGCTTGAAAAGATAGTCCAGAACTGAAAAACAAAATGAAACCAAACAACAGTCATTGCCTGTGCTTGCAAGACAAACGTGCCTAAATGCAAAATGTCAAAAGACATATAAAGGTTGTTTGGATAAGTCACTATCGAACACTGTTGCAAGGGTCTTTCATATAACTAATCTGTAGAGTCACATTTATCATAAGTAAATGCCTTATACTATTTAATTGGGTGATCTTTGATAGTATGTTAATAGAGGTTTAAGAATATGTAGAGCAGAAACCTAATTATGTAAAGTCTTAGTGGTAGGGAAGAAAAAAGCATTAAAATTTAAGATGAGGGACAATCTACTTCTAGTGGAAACTGTCAAATAAAAAAAAACATTGTAAGACAATATTCCAAAATAGAAATAGAAAGATATTTGGGGAAAGTAGGTTACATTCCCCCTGCATATTGTGAGACTACATTAAGAAATTAAGTTGAAAAGTGTTTAGTAAAATTAAACTAAAGATATTTTTAACTCGTTTTTCCTTTCTCCTTGGAAATTCAGTTGATTTCAAACATGCACTAAAGGAGAGAGGTATTTTTTTTCCATGGAGAAACCCAGAAGGCACCAACTTGACCAAGTGATCAAGGTTAAGGTCAATGCATCACTGCTTATTGACATCAAGTAACTCCTATTGGACACACTAAGAAAGACACATCACTTCTGTGTTCTTGCCAAAAAGGCATATGCTTAATCTAACGATGAAAATGCATCAGACAAATCTAAATTGTACAAAACAATAGACCAGTTTTCTCCAAAAGTGTCAAGGTCATGAAAGGCAGGGAAAGATTCAGAAACTGTCACAGGTTGGAGAAAACTAGGTGGAAGCAATAATATGGAATGCTGGATTGGATCCTGAAAGAGAAAAATGTATGACTATGTAAGTTAGTGAATACTGAATAAAGAATGCATTTTAGTTACTAATATGCACTCACATTTAATTCTTAGTTCTGTTAATTGTATTGTGGCTAAATAAATGTCAACATTACAGGAAGTGGGTGAGAAGCATATAGGGACGCGCCTTACTCTTTTTTTATAGTTTTTGTTTTCCTTTCTTCTGTAAGTCTAAAAAAAATTAAGTATATGAAACCAGAACAAAAATATGAAAAATAAACCACTTTTTACATATATACCAGTCTTATGTATACTGAGGCATTATAGTAGATTATTAATTTAATGGATGCCCCCAATGAGTCATACCTTCCTGTATCCATACTTTTACACATTGACTAAGGTTTTGGCCATGTGATTTGGCTTGGCCAATGGCAAAAAAAAAAAAAAAAATGAGGCAAGTAGAAAATTAATAAGCACCTAAGCATCAGGATTTGCTTCTAGAATGCTGTTACTGCTATATTCTCCTACAGGCTAACCTGCTGGCTGGGCCAATGAAAGAAGAATAAGTCATCCAAACAGCAGCCACAACTAACCACCAGAAATGTGAGTGAGACTTTTGTGGGTGATCCAGCCCCAGTCAAGCTACCAGATACCTAAAACTATAAAAGAGACAAAAGACAAGACCAGCAGAAATACCAGCCAGATGATCCACAAATATTGCAAAAGTGTGAGCAAATAACTCATTGTTTTAAACTGTAGATGTAGATGTTATTTCTTGTGAAAACTACTCAACTGTGTACCTACTTTGGTGTTTCTTCTCTATGCTGAATAAAGTGAATGTAACAAGCAATATTTTCTCTTTAAACAGGTATGCATCAGTTGTAGTCTAACATAACTAATGTCAGAATAATAGCCATGGCCTCTTACATAACTTGTATGCACAAGGAGTTTCTGTTCTCTACTTCTGTCAAAAAGAAGGTGAGTAGTATCACTAAGCAATGGATTACTTCTTATAGGTGTCTGTTCATGTAGGAGGAAATAGTTCATCACTGTGAATGAGAAACGGACAGTGTCTGTTTGACTATTGTCTGCTTGTACTGACAGATGTTCTACTTTATTCAGTACAAACCTCTGGCTATAAAATGAATGGTAATTTAATGGAATATTCAAAGTTGTTGCTTAAAGGTGTGACCTTTTACCAGGCGCAGTGACTCACGCCTATAATCCCAGCACTTTGGGAGGCCAAGGCGGATGGATCACCTGAGGTCAGGAGTTTGAGACCAGCCTGATCAACATAGAGAAACCCGTTCTCTACTAAAAGTACAAAATTGGCTGGGAGTGATGGTGCCTGCCTGTAATCCCAGCTACTCAGAAGGCTGAGGCAGGAGAATCGCTTGAACCCAGGAGTTGGAGGTTGTGGCAAGCTGAGATCGCGCCATTGCACTCTAGCCTGGGCAGTGAGAGCAAAACTCTGTCAAAAGAAAAAAAAAAAAAAAACACAAAAAAAACAGATTAAGGCATATGTTAATATTTCGGTCAATTATTTTCTCTGGATTTATAAAATCTCTGAAGTGTAACACCTACGTAAAAGTGTTTCTGAAGCTTCAGTCTCTTCTTACAATTGTTGTGCAAAATGCTTCTGACAGGCTCTGATTCAAGGTAATAATGATGTTTCTGAAAGGAAGCAGAGACAGCTCCTATATTCTGAGTACAACTTTAAGGTATTCCTATTGTTGCTCTTTTAACCCCATGTCTTTATTGATCAATGTCAGTCTTCATTAGCTCCTCTTTGCCAGGAACTCTTAGATTCCCCTGAAGCCCACAGCTCAAGAAGAAGACTGCAGGTGCTTCCATCATAAGTCATTCTGTCTTCTCCTAAGGACACAGATAATTAGACATTGGACACTTCCCTGAGGCGTTCTTAATATATATTTTTTAATTACCAACTACTCTTCTTTCTTTCCTTGTAAATGTGTTTTTGCTTTGAGGGATGCTGCCATGCTGATACAGATAATGAATTGTAAATAATTCTTTTGTTTTTCAAGTTGATGTTTCAAATACTTCACTCTTTTGATGAAAAAAAATTGTTTGATAAAAATGTAAAAAGAATAGAAGTGAAAAACAAATTCATAATTATTCACAGATGATGTATATTAAAAATTCCAAATCTATTGATACATTATTATAATTAAGATGCAAATTTATCAAAATTCTTAAGTGCAATATTAATATACATAAATATATCAACAGTATTTACTATAAACTATCAACAATTTGGAAAATGAAATACTCAATGATGCCATTTATAATAGCTTCAAAGATTATCAAATGCAAAGCTACAATGAAACACTATTACATTAGAATTTAGAAAACATTAGAATTTAGAAAAATATAAAATCAAATGTTGTTAAAGGTTAGGAACAACCAGAACTCTCATACATTTTTGATTGGAGATAAAGTGTCAGAACTAATTGGGAAATCTCCTGTGAAATCACTTAGATATTTAATTACACCTTTGTTGCCACATATTGTGCTATTATCTTGAACTGTATTTTGCACTTTTTTTGTAGATTAGTGTTTTACTTGTCTAAGTATTGTACTATCAAATAGAGAATGTCAATTTCTAAAAGAAGGGGCTCCATGTGGTACTTATTCATGTTCCTGATGGTACCTCATATTGTCAGGGTCTCATTCATAGGGTTCCTTGAAAGGATGTCAGGTGAATCTTTGAATATACAAAATATGAATTCTTAACTAAGGAGGAGTACCTGGTCACTGACTACACCATTTTAACCCCCTAGCTAATATAATCTAGCAGCAGTGTAAAGAAAAATGTTGCATCATATGACCCAGGGTTTGAGACCTATAGATTCTGTGTGAAATTAGATTAATTCTCTTAGCTTTTCTGCATCTCTGAATCGTCATAGAATCAAGAAGATTATAAAATCTCAGATTGTGATAGTGATGATAAAATAAGATAATGTTTATGAACTAAACCAAAAATCACAGTATTAGACAAATGCAATAAAGATATAAGTTATTGCTTATTAGGGCACACGGCACTGCTGTTTTACAGAGACTATATAGAGCTAATATAAAAATTTTAAGTGTCAGAATTTGTTAACTTAAAAGAGTTAATATTCATTAATTTTTATTATAATGCTCATTCAAATCACTTAGATAATTTGCTTCTCTTAATTCAAAGAAGCAATATATGACAAGAGAGGACACTGAGGAGAGCTGTTTATGAGACTCCTTTTTTCTATTAAGTCCACACAGGTCTTGGGAAAGTCTGACATTACTGGACAACAATTTCAGCTTCTGTACAATGAGATGGTTAGGCCAGACATCATCTCTTAATTTATTTCTTATTTAACATTTTTTGATACTTAGGAAAGAGCGGAGACACTAATCAATTTATTTTCTGCCATTTTTTCTCTTTAATTATCTCTCTGTTTCCTAACTTCCCTTCCCCCATACGAATGTAAATTACATTGGGTCCTGAATATTCCTTTTAGCACTGGTCATTTCTTCCACTCAATCGGAGAATGAGTGGTCCCCACAGTCAGAATATAAGGAAGAGAAAATAGTGTTCCTAGTATTTAGAATTAGAAATATAATTATCATACAAACGTAATTTCCAACATTCTCATTATTTTCTAGGTGTAAGTACATTGTCAGAAGAAAGAGCTGTCATCCAGGAACTGGAGGACATTATGGTAAGTGAAATAAGCCAGGAACAGAAAGTTAAAAACAACATGTTCTCACTCATATGTAGAAGCTAAAAAAAAGTTGATCTCATAGAAGTAAAAAGTAGAACAGAAGATACGAGATGCTGGGAAGGGGAAGCTAGGGGACAGGGAGAGATTTGTTAGAAGTGATAAAATTACAGCCAAATAGGAGGAATGAATTCTAGTGTTCTACACCATTGTAGGATGATCATCCTTAACAATAATATATAGTTTCTAATAGCTAGAAGGAGAATATTGAATGTTCCCAACACAAATAAATGACAAATATTTGAGATGATGGATATGCTAATTGCCCTTATCAGATCAATATACATTACATTATGGAAACATCACTGTGTAACTCATGAATATGTACAATTATTATTTGTTAATTTAAAAATTAAATTTTAAAACAGGAAATTTTTACAAAAGAAAAAATTGCCATCAATTTCCAAAGCCCAAATTCTGCACTATTGTATGGGGTGTGTAAATATATATAAATATATATACACATATATATATTATATATAATATAAAATATATCTGTACACTCATATAGGGCAATATATAATTATATATCCACACTCCTATGAGGAAATCATATTTTAGGTTGAAACCACTAATTAACAAGTAAGTAATTTGCTCAGAAGTTTCCAGCTACATAAGCTACCACCGGCTTTCTGACAAACACAAAAATATACACAAAAAAACAAAAGCAAAGCAGCTTTATTGGTATTTTCTTACAAGCACTATTAAGGATGGATTAATATGCTGCTAGAATATGATGCTGTGAGCAAAAAATTTTTGTGAAATTCTTTTTAACTATTCACATTCAAAAATGAATTGAAACTCATACTATTTACCAAAAAGCGGCAAATAAGAGAACAACACTTCACATAAGTAAATTGCACCCTAATGAATTTTAATAGATAAGTATATTTGATGTATAAGAATGCTTGTGATTTTTGAACATTGATCTTGTATACTGAAACTTTGCTGAAGTTGGTTATCAGCTGAAGGAGATTTGGGGCTGAGACGATGGGGTTTTCTAAATATACAGTCATGTCATCTGCAAACAGTGACAGTTTGACTTCCTCTTTTCCTAATTGGATATCCTTTATTTCTTTATCTTGCCTGATTGCCCTGGCCAGAACTTCCAACACTATGTTGAATAGGAGTGGTGAGAGAGGGCATCCCTGTCTTGTGCCAGTTTTCAAAAGGAATGCTTCCAGTTTTTGCCCATTCAGTATGATAATTGGCTGTGGTTCTGTCATAAATAGCTCTCATTATTTTGAGATACGTCCCTTCAATACCAAATTTATTGAGAGTTTTTAGCATGAAGCACTGCTGAATTTTGTCAAAGGCCTATTCTGCATCTATTGAGATAATCATGTGGTTTTTGTCTTTGGTTCTGTTTATATGATGGATTACGTTTATTGATTTGTGTATGTTGAACCAGCCTTGATTCCCAGGGATGAAGCCCACTTGATCATGGTGGATAAGCTTTTTGATGTGCTGCTGGATTCGGTTTGCCAGTATTTTATTGAAAATTTTTGTATCGATGTTCATCAGGGATATTGGTCTAAAATTTTCTCTTTTTGTTGTATCTCTGCCAGACTTTGGTATCAGGATGATGTTGGCCTCATAAAATGAGTTAGGGAGGATTCCTTCTTTTTCTATTGATTGGAATAGTTTCAGAAGGAATGGTACCAGCTCCTCCTTGTACCTCTGGTAGAATTCGGCTGTGAATCCATCTGGTCCTGGACTTTTTTTGTTGGGAGGCTATTAATTATTGCCTCAGTTTCAGAACCTGTTATTGGTCTATTCAGGGATTCAGCTTCTTCCTAGTTTAGTCTTGGGAGAGCGTAAGTGTCCAGGAATTTATCCATTTCTTCTAGATTTTCTAGTTTATTGGTGTAGAGGTGTTTATAGTATTCTCTGATGGTAGTTTGTATTTCTGTGGGGTGGGGTACTAAGTACAAAAATGTGTTTGTGATAACACATGTATTTTTCCTTCATGCATATAAGTTTGAAACAAATTTGAAGACAAAAGTTCCTCTTCATGTATAGAAACTAGAACCTGTTAACTGGATACCTAATTTTTAACATGGTTTCTTTGTTTTACAGAAAAATATTTTATATACAAGATGGTTAAAATAGGTAAATGGCTGGTGTCTATGTGACATCTCTCTGAAATTTCATCCACAAATCTAATTGGAATGTCCTTTTTGAATTAATCACTTGCTTTTTTACCTTTTACTATAAAACTTAATTTGTTATTTAGTCACAGCCATTATTAAATATAATATGTGCGATTTTCAAATATTCTTATAGGACTACCAGACAGTGAAGGGGACCCAACAATAACTTGCTGAATGTTTGAATAAATGTTAAAGAAAATATGCAATTATTTTACCTAAGAGCAGAGAAGAGACACTCAGGAAATGAATATTATTTATTTGTTATTTAATTTAGTGCATCATTGTTATTTACATCCTGAGAGAGGCTTTGTTTATCGATATTTGACTGTCTGCTTCTGATATAAGTCCAGAAATTTTATATAATAACATAAAAACTTAAATATTTCTATCTTGTCAAAAATATTCAACTTAGTTCACCTGAGATAACGTTCCCTCTTCTCTCTTTCAAGTGATAGACTCAATCCTTTATTCCCTTTTTTTCAGAGAATCATATTTCAGAGAATCAACAACTCTTTTTATTAGCCTTGAAGATGACGAAACTACATTTATTGCATGCTAATAAAGTTAGAGACATCACAAAATCCTACTTGTAATTCATGATTTTCATCAGTTTTTACTCTTGCTTTGCCCTTTGCCTTTTGATTTTGTTTGGTCTATTTTTGTTTCCCCAACTCACCCTAGTTGCCAAATTGCCCAGTGGATCTTTCAAAAAGAAATAACGTTATATTCTGGGTAATACAATTTTTACGCATGTAGTACTTTAATATTAAAACGTTTATTCTCGCCAGGCGTGCTGGCTCACGCCTGCAATCCCAGCACTTTGGGAGGCCGAGGTGGGCGGATCAGGAGGTCAGGAAATCGAGACCATTCTGGCTAACACGGTGAAACCCCGTCTCTACTAAAAAATACAAAAAAAAAAAAAAAAAAAAAACTAGCTGGGCGTGGTGGCGGGAGCCTGTAGTCCCAGCTACTTGGGAGGCTGAGGCAGGAGAATGGCATGAACCTGGGAGGCGGAGCTTGCAGTGAGTGGAGATTGCGCCACTGCACTCCAGCCTGAGCAACAGAACGAGACTCCGTCTCAAAAAACAAACAAACAAACAATAAAAAACACAACTTTATTTTCTTTAAAGTAAATCACTGAAGTTTGATGCATTCCAGAGTTTTCTAACTATTCCATATTATGGAGACTGTGAAATTACTCTCAAGTTTTCCAAGAAATGTACAAGGGAATGGTTTCTCAGTGATACTTTTTTTTTTTTTTTTTTTTTTTGGCTAATGATATTCAGACAAATTTAACTAATATATTTTTCTAATAGTATAAAATCGTTCATAAAATTATAATTTCATGGTTTGTTTGTTTCTTTGTTTTTTGAGACGGAGTCTCACTCTGTCGCTCAGGCTGGAGTACAGCGGCACAATCTCAGCTCACTGCAACCTCTGCCTCACAGGTTCAAGCAGTTCTCCTGTCTTAGCCTCCCGAGTAGCTGGGACTACAGATTGGCACCGCCACACCTGGCTAATTTTTGTATTTTAGCAGAGACAGGGTTTCACCCTGTTGGTCAGGCTGGTCTCTAACTCCTGACCTCAGGTGATCCACTCGCCTCGGCCTCCCAAAGTGCAGGGATTACAGGCATGAGCCACTGCACCCAGTCAGAATTTCATGTTTTTCTGTGATATACTTTTATGTTGTAGCTATCTTATGTTCCTGATTCACTAATCTGTCACTTATATGCCTCTGAAATCTTGCAAAAACCTACTTCTCTCATGGCTTCATATATTCACACATGCATTCATTTGTTCATTCAGTAAGTGCTTATTAGCCAATTACAGAATTGCAGGCTCTGAACTAATGTCTAGAGATAAAATAATAAACAGCAAATTGTTTATTATTTTCAATGGCAAAATAAGTATATAAGATATATAAAACATTATATAAAAACACTTTGCTTTTATATTTGTGTATTTCCTCTAGTCTCTAATTAAAGCATTAAAAGAAACAACCTTGCATAATTTCTTATGACATCCAGGAAGCTCTAATATTTTGCAGAAATTCTTTAAACGTTTTTTTTCCTGCATTGTGATATACATGATTTGTATTTGGGCACAAATGGTTTTAGGCCAGGACAAGAAAAGATGTCCACAATTCCACACTGGAATATGAAGTTCTAATTTTATAAATTACTTTATACTATTAGAAAAAATGTATTAGTTAAATCTGTTTAAATGTCATACAGTGTCCATATCAGTAATGAAAACTAACTAGAATTATCAAAACAAATGGGGAAAAAAAACCCCACAAACTTTCTTTCTTATTCCAAGATTCACTAAAATCTACTGTAATCAAATATTATATTGTGGGGAAACATAAAAACATACATAAATAGAAGAGATAAGATAGCCCATTTTTATTAGTAACAAAAGTTGTATACATTTTAGCCAAAATACAAGGCACACAAAAAAGTAACAGAGAGCTGTAAGACAAAGCAACCAACTAAACTAGACTTAGATATGACACAGAAGTTGTAATAATCTCTTCAGAAAATTTAAAAAACTGATTAATTTGTTAAATACAATTATGGAAAAAGTGAATATCACAAAAGATTAGATGTGTGATTACCAATGGACTGGTAGAAACTGTAAATACAAAAGTCTAATGAAAATGTTAGAAATAAAAAAACACAGTAAAAGTGATGAAGTATGCATTCAACAAGCTCATCAACCAACTCAACACATGAGTAAAGAACATGTAAACTTATCCCTTCAGATCAGGATCAAGGCAATGTTGATCTCTCTCACTAGTTTCAAAAGTCCTAGTAAGTGAAATAAAACAAGACAAAGAAATAAGAATCATAGAGAATAAAAATGGTAAAATAAGTCTATTTATATAAGCAAGATATTTGCATATGTATTTATAGTCTATAGATCTATAACACAATCTCCAGATTTAGTAAAATAATTTTGGAATGTTCCAGGGTACTAGTTCAATTACATATTTGCATAATGGGCATGAACAACTGGAATTTTTTTTTTATTTTAACTTAATTTAATTTTTAGAGGTGGGGTTCTGTGTTGCCCGGGCTAGACTCAAACTCCCTCCTGGGCCTAAGTGAGCCTTTTGCCTCAGTGTTCCAAGAAGTTGGGACTATAGGCACATGGAAATTAATTTTTAAAGTAATAGTTACAATAGCATCAGGAAAAATAAAATATGTAGGTATAAAGTTAACAAAAATAGATACAGGATTTGCATGTTATCTACAAATGCTGACTAAGAAATCAAAAATGTCTTAGTAAATGAATAAATATATCGATTTCATGGAATGGAATATTCACTATTTTTATAATGTTTATTATTCTCTAATTGACCTATAGAATGAATGCAAACCCAATCTAATTCCCTGTATGTACTTTTGTTGTATTGACTAGCTTATGCTAATTTTATATAGAAAGGGACAGCATAGATAATTACCGAAACAAGTGGAACAAAGTAAAACAAATTTGGAGGATTTACTAAAATCTGTTGTATTGGGAAAGGCAGTACCTGTCCTAGGTTTAGATTTAGTGAGAAAGTATCTTACTGTTTCAGACTCGATGAGTATGGCTTTGTTCTGCTTAAGCATTGTGTTTCAGTGGCCCTCAGGCATGCCCCTAGTTTTTGATATTTCAGACTTCCCAGAGGAGGTGTCAAGATCCCTCTACCACAGCACTAATGGGGTGCTCATAGGCCACTTTCCCTGCATTGTCTTCCAGGAGGGAATGTGGTGGCGGATGTCCACTATTGAAACTGATCTTGCTCTGTATCTTTTTGTGAGTAAAGTAATTTTCCACCAAGTACTTGACTTGTGTTTTGTTGGTAACTCCAATACCAGGAGACAGTAGGCAGAAGTATCTGCACTTCTATTCCTGGTGGCTGGTATTGTGATGATCTTCATTATCCTCCATATTGTGAGAGTCCTCTTCTGGCATTAGTAACTGGTACACAGTGCTCTGCTCTACATGTATTATCATGTTCTGGGCAAAATAATAACATAGAACCGATTAGAGAGCACATAAATAGACACATAACATACAGTGTGCTATTCATTAATAACAATGCAAAAGAAACTCACTAGAGAAAGTTTTGTTCACTCAACCAGTGGTGCTTAACTAACTGGAACTTCAATGCATACATCTAAACTTATGCAAACGTTAAATCAATATGAATGATAGACTGAAATCTAAAATTTAAAACTGTAATTCATGAATTATATAATATATAGAGAAAAATCTTCATAGCCATATATTAGAAAAAAGGTTTGTTTTGTGTCACAGTACCCTTTACAAGAAAAATATAGATAAATTGGACTTATTCAAAATTAGAAACTAGTTTTTCATGAATAAGTGAACTAAATCCTTTTAAGTGAATGAAAAGAAAAACTATGCATTGTCTAGTACAAGGAATCAGAGATTCTTGAAGTGGTTGATTCACCTGATGATTAGAAGCATCCTGTGCTGTATGAGAATAAGGAAATATTCAAAAAAGTCTGGAGATATACTTAAATGGCACAGAAAACAACCTAAAAAAGCTCCTATGGGCTAACATTAGAAAATTTTGAGTAAAAATAAGTAAATAAATAAATGCATTGGATTATGACCCAGAAATGTTCATCAAGTAGTGAATGAAAAAACAAATGGTAGAATCCCTAAACAATAAATTATTACACAAAAATCAAAACAATGGGTAACTAATACATAGATAAGGTGGTTAACTGACAACTAATGCAACTGAGTTGGGGAAAGCTTGATGTCAACAGTCCTCTACCATTACAAGAGCCGCTGATAAAACAAAAATATCTGGGTATAGAATTGCATAAAAATAAAACATAACCAGTGAGTCATGCTGCTTAGTTCTTGCTCTAAGTGCAAAATTTAGCAGTGTCCAACCCAACTAGGGTCTGGATTATGCAAACCCTCTCCATAGTTAAAAGAAATAGGAACTGATGGAGTACAATAATAGTAATTGGTTTTTTAAATAAAATTATCTTGTAGAAATGGAAAAAATGAATAGAATTTAAATTATATTGTACAGCTCTTAGATAATATGTTTACTATAGGTTCATCCAAGTGTTATTAATTGACCATTAAGTGTTCAAGTATTATTAATTGAGCTTCTATTTTGTCTTAGGCATTTTGTAAATTTTTGAAGACATAACAGTGAACAATACATATTTCCTTACCTTTGCAAGCTTCCCATCTAATTAGAAACACATAATAGTTTTTCTCTCTCAACCTCACCCCCTTCTTTCTCCCTCACACACACATATACAAACACAAAGATATAATTTTTGACAATCTCCAATGAATTTGAGGAATTCCAAACTCTGATCAAAGTCTCAGCATCTTCTTATCTTCTGAAACACAACTTTGATCCTAGACCATCTTGAACTTTCTAAGGTTCCTACATGTCCTGTAATGATGCATGAATAAAAATAAAAGCACCCATCCCCCCCTTTATTGCCTAATGAATTCAACACATTCAACAACCAGATTTTAGAGGAAGATAAATTAGGTGCAGCTATAAGTTCATTTCAGGGCTGACTGTTGATTGAAACATGAAGGATACATTTTCAAACTCAGTACTGAGAGAGAACTGATTTATGTTATTTCATCAAAAGATAAATAAGGTGAGATTTTACTCATTAATATGACATAGGTTTAATCTCTTTTCTACTTGAGCTGCAAACTATTTCTAGGTCTTAATGAAACTAGTTTAATGATATTTTTAGGATTGCAAATGTATTTTAACTATCAGGATCTAAGTTAATATGATTTTCTAAATTATTGCAATTTCTGGAATTTAGATCTGGTTTTTATATATACACACACATATATGTATATATACACACATATATGTGTGTGTATATATATATCTGTATATGTGTGTATACACACAGATACACACATATAATGTATATGTATATATAAATGATAAAGAATATACTGACCTTCCAACTTCTTATAGTTTTTCTTCCTCCAGCAAAGAGAAAGTTGACACATACTAGTCACTATGACTACTAATTAATTATAGTATATAACTGGAACTCATCAATTGTTTTGCCTCATTTGCTTACCCAAATGGCTAAAGTACTGGACTGTCTTCTTTCTTGCAAGATCAAATCTATATTTGATCTTGGATTATTTTTACAAAGTAGTCACAGAGCTCAACAGGATAGCAAAAACTGCTGAATTTTATATGGACTCTGGTTTATAAGATATCCTGGTCCAGCATTAAAATATCTTGTGGATAGTAATTAAAACTACACAACTTTCTTAGTTTGGAGTTCTAAAATACACTTTTTGATTGATAGTATCTTAGCAGAATATGTGCCTTTTAATTTAATATCTGATTTAACCTGATAATAAAAAATGTCCCAATTTCTCAAAATATTACTGAGATGAATATCTTGACAGTCCAACGGGAACACATGGACTCAATTTCAAATATTAAAAATGTAATATATAACTGAGAATCTTATGGAAGTTAATCTGATTTATCAGTCAGTATAATATTTCCTTCTATACAATTCTTCATGATGGTTTTGCATTTGTATAAGCTCCTTACCTACCCTTACTTCAGGGTAGCTTTTAAGTTGGGTATCTGCCCCAGATATTCTAGGATTATCTACCTCCTACTACCCTGAAACACAGTAACTTGCTTTGATCTGGTCTTCCTCGTTTTCGTCTTGTGCCATGCATCTGAATTCTACATCTTTACCAATCCTTTTCAGGATCATATCTTATTTGGACTCTTCACAAGGCCTTTATTCCTTTTTATTAATATATACCTATAATAAATAAGTTTAGATGTCATTTTGACTAGATTAAGGGATGTCTAGATAGATATCTGGTAAAGCAGTATTAGCAGGTGTGTCTTGTGAGAGTGTTTCCACAGGAGATGGCATGTGAGTTGGTGGACTGAGTAGGGAATATCCCACCTCAATATGGGCCAGGAACCATCCAATAGGCTGGAAGCCCGAAAGAACAAAGACAGTGGAAAGGAGAATTCACTCTTTGTTTTCTGAAGTTGGAATGGCCTTCTTCTCTGGCCTTTTGATATGTGCATCAGAATGCCAGGTTTTTGTTCTTTGGGCTCCTGGACTTGTACCAGCATGCCCTCACCTCCTGCCCCTACCACATTCATAGGCTTTTGGCATTGGGTTCAGAGTTACACTGTTGTTTCTCTGATTCTGAGGGTTTGGGACTTGAACAGTCTTGCTACCAGCTTCCCTAGCTTCCCAGTTTTCAGACAACATGCTATGGAACTTCTTAGCCTACATAATAATGTGAGCAAATTCCCTTAATCAATCTCCTCTCTATGATATATGTATCTGTGTATCTATCTATCTATCTATCTATCTATCTATCTATCTATCTATGTATCTATCTATGTATCTATATCCTATTCATTGGGTCTTTCTGGAAAATCCTGAATAGTAAATTGATTACAAATTTTACCAATATAAATAATATGTAGTATACAATTTACAGATGATAAAATATTTAATACTGCTTCTTGCAAATTTTACATAGCCAATTGGTTCTGACATAATTATCTTATTTTTCCAGCTTGAATGAAGTGTAATTGACAAATAAAAGTTGTATTCATTTAAGATATACAATTTTATGATCTGATATACATGTACATTGTGAAATAATCACCACAATCAAGCTAATTAACATCTACATTACTTCACATTATTGCTATTGTCTTGTTGTTATTCTTTTCTGTGTGCGTGTCTGTGGGTGGAAAGAACATTTAATAGCTGCATGATTTTAAATCAACTCAGTACCTGCATCTTATATTACATCCAGATTCATGCTCTGCAGCTTGGCATACACTCTCTACCTCACAACTGCATGCCCTCAAAATCTGTCCCCCAAATAATTATCCTCTTCTTGGCTTTTAAAAACTTATTTAAGTAGCTATTGTATCTTCATTTAGCTCTTTCTTCTACAGATAAAATATCCACAGTAACTTCAATGAATCCTCGTAAGCCGCATAATATAGTGCAATGGTTTAAAACTATATTTAAAAGATGTCTAGGAGTCACGCATATCTAATTTTCCATCACCCAGGAGTAGAATGGTGAGGGTTTGGCCGAGTTGGAATATATGTGGCTCTGTGCTCTGCATTTTTACTTCAAGCACAGGTTGCTCAGCTCTGATAGTATTTGTTTTAAATACAACATACCAATTAGGCATGTTTGAAGATTTCATTAAACAAATAGGTAGGCTATAAAATATTCCCAAACAATTAGCTTAAATTTTAAAAGAACAGATTTTGGTGTCTGACAGACCTGAATTTAAAACACAGCTCAACACTTACTTATTAACCACTTACCTTGTATTACCTTAGATAGTTTAATCTCATAGCCACTCAAGTTTTTTAACTGTACCATTGGGAAAACAATCCATAATTTATATGTTGTAGGGACTAGGAAATTTATTTGTATTTCTTTTTTTTTTTTTTTTTTTTGAGATGGAGTCTCGCTCTGTCGCCCAGGCTGGAGTGCAGTGGCCGGATCTCAGCTCACTGCAAGCTCCGCCTCCCGGGTTTACGCCATTCTCCTGCCTCAGCCTCCCGAGTAGCTGGGACTACAGGCGCCCACCACCTCGCCCGGCTAGTTTTTTGTATTTTTTTTTTTTTAATTTATTTATTTTTTAAATTTATTTATTATTATTATACTTTAAGTTGTAGGGTACATGT